>NW_024412395.1:23512590-23612536 GCF_014898765.1 Herpailurus yagouaroundi | reverse complement strand
TGAAAAACAAATAACCCAGTGAAGAAATGGGCAGAAAACATGAATAGACACTTCTGTAAAGAAGACATCAGCATGGCCAACAGGCACATGAAAAGTTGCTCAACGTCGCTCCTTATCATGGAAATACAAATCAAAACCACACTCAGATATCACCTCACTCCAGTCAGAGTGGCCAAAATAAACAAATCAGGAGACTATAGATGCTGGCGAGGATGTGGAGAAACAGGAACCCTCTTGCACTGTTGGTGGGAATGCAAACTGGTGCAGCCACTCTGGAAAGCAGTGTGGAGGTTCCTCAGAAAATTAAAAATAGACCTACCCTATGACCCAGCAAGAGCACTGCTAGGAATTGACCCAAGGGATACAGGAGTACTGATGCATAGGGGCACTTGTACCCCAATGTTTATAGCAGCACTCTCAACAATAGCCAAATTATGGAAAGAGCCTAAATGTCCATCAACTGATGAATGGATAAAGAAATTGTGGTTTATATACACAATGGAGTACTACATGGCAATGAGAAAGAAAGAAATATGGCCCTTTGTAGCAACATGGATGGAACTGGAGAGTGTGATGCTAAGTGAAATAAGCCATACAGAGAAAGACAGATACCATGTTTTCACTCTTATGTGGATCCTGAGAAACTTAACAGAAACTCATGGTGGAGGGGAAGGAAAAAAAAAAAAAAAAGAGGTTACAGTGGGAGAGAGCCAAAGCATAAAAGACTCTTAAAAACTGAGAACAAACTGAGGGTTGATGGGGGGTGGGAGGGAGGGGAGGGTGGGTGATGGGTATTGAGGAGGGCACCTTTTGGGATGAGCACTGGGTGTTGTATGGAAACCAATTTGACAATAAATTTCATATATTGGAAAAAAATAAATGAAATAAGGCATTTCCTAAAGCAGTGGAATATACATTCTTCTACAGTGCACATGGAACATTCTCCAGAATAGATCACATACTGGGACACAAATCAGCCCTCAACAAGTACAAAAAGATCGAGATCACACCATGCATGTTTTGAGACCACAATGCTATGAAACTCAAAATCAACCACAAGAAAAATATTTGGAAAGGTAACAAATACTTGGAGACCAAAGAACATCCTACTAAAGAATGAATGAGCTAACCAAGAAGGTAAGGAGGAAATTAAAAAGTACATGGAAGACAATGAAATGATAACACCACAGCCCAAAACTTCTGGGATGCAAGAAAGGCAGTCATAAGAGGGAAGTACATAGCAATCCAGGCCTTCCCAAAGAAGGAAGAAAGATCTCAGATACATAACCTAACCTTATGCCTTAAAGGAGCTGGAAAAAGGAACAGCAAATAAAACCCAAAACCAGTAGAAGACAGGAAATAATAAAGATTAGAGCAGAAATTAGTGCTATCAAAACAAACAAAAAAACAGAAAACAAACAAAAACAAAAAACAAAACAAAAAAAAAAACAAAAGAAACCCATGAAACAGATCAATGAAACCCGGAGCTGGTTCTTTGAAAGAATTAACACAATTGATAAAACCACTAGCCAATTTGGTCAAAAAGAAGAAGGAAAGAGACCAAATAAGTAAAATCAAGAAAGAAGGAGGAGAGATCACAACCAACACCAGAAAATAGAAACTGTAAAAAGAATATTATGAGCAATTATACACCAATAAAATGGGCAATCTGGAAGAAATGGACAAATTCCTAGAAACATATACACTACCAAAAATGAAACAGGAATAGAATAGAAAAGTTAACAGACCCATAGCCAGTAAAGAAATCAAATTAGTAATCAAAAATCTCCCCAAAAACAAGAGGCCAGGGTGGGATGGCTTTCCAGGGGAATTCTACCAAACATTTAAGGAAGAGTTAACACCTATTCTCTTGAAGCTGTTCCAAAAATAGAAATGGAATGAAAACTTTCAAACTCTTTCTATGAAGCCAGCATTACCTTGATTCCAAAACCAGACAGAGACCCCACTCAAAAGGAGAACTATAGATCAATTTCCCTGATGAATATGGATGCAAAAATCCTCAACATATTAGCCAACCGCATCCAACCATACATTAAAAAAATTATTCACCACAACCAAGTGGAATTTATACCTGTGATGCAGGGCTGGTTCAATATCCGTGAGGCAATCAAGGTGATTCATCACATCAATAAAAGAAAGGACAAGAACCACATGATCCTCTCAATAGATGCAGAGAAAGCATTTGACAAAATACAGAATGCTTTCTTGATAAAAACCCTCAAGAAAGTAGGAATATGAGGATCATACGTTGAGATCATAAAAGTCATATATGAAACACACAACACTAATATCATCTTCAATGGGGAAAAAGTTAGAGCTTTCCCCCTAAGGTGAGGAACAAGACAGGCATGTCCACTCTCCCAATTGTTATACAACATAGTATAACTTCTGCAATCAGACAACACCAAAGAATAAAAGGCATCCAAATCAGCCAGGAGGACGTCAAACTTTCACTCTTCACAGAAGACATGATATTCTATATGGAAAACCCAAAAGATCCCACCAAAAAACTGCTAGAACTGATTCATGAATTCAGCAATGTGGTAGGATATAAAATAAATGCACAGAAATTGGTTGCATTGCTATACACCAACAATGAAGCAACAGAAAGAGAAATCAAGGAATTAATCCCATCTATAATTGCACGAAAAACCATAAATACCTAGGGATAAATCCAACCAAAGAGGTAAAAAATCTATACACTGAAAACTATAGAGCTTATGAAAGAAATTAAGACACACACAAACACACAAAAGGAAAACTATTCCATACTCCTGAATTGGAAGAACAAATATTGTTCAAATGTCAATACTACCCAAAGCGATCTACATATTCCATGCAATCCCAATCAAAATAACACCAGCATGCTTCACAGAGCTAGAATAAATAATCCTAAAATTTGTCTGCAACCACAAAAGACCCCAAATAGCCAAAGCAATCTTGAAAAAGAAAATCAAAGCAGCAAGCATCACAATCCCAGACTTCAAGCTGTACTACCAAGCTGTAATCATCAAGATAGTATGGTACTGGCACAAAAACAGATACTCGGATGAATGGAACAGAATAGAGAACCCAGAAATGGATCCACAAATGTATGGCTAACTAATCTTTGACAAGGAAGGAAAAGAACATCCAATGGAATAAAGACAGTCTCTTCAGCAAGTGGTGCTGGGAAAACTGGACAGTGACATGCAGAAAAATGAACCTGGACCACTTTCTCACACCGGACACAAAAATAAACTGAAAATAATGAAATACCTAAATCTAAGACAGGAAGCCATCCAAATTCTTGAGGAGAAAGCAAGCAAAAACCTCTTTGACCTTGGCCGCAGCAACTTCTTACTCAACATGTCCCCAGGGCAAGGGTAACAAAAGCAAAAATGAACTATTGGGACCTCATCAAAGTAAAAAGCTTCTGCACAGCAAAGGAAACATTCAGCAAAAGTAAAAGGCAACCAATGGAATGGGAGAAGATTTTTGCAAACGACATATCAGATAAAGGGTTAGTATCCAAAATCTGTAAAGAACTCATCAAACTCAACACCCAAAAAAACACATAATCCAGTGAATAATTGGGCAAAAGACATGAATTGACACTTCTCCAAAGAAGACATTCAGATGGCCAACCAACACATGAAAAAATGCTGAACATCACTCATTGTCAGGGAAATACAAATCAAAACCACAATGAGATACCACCTCACACCTGTCAGAGTGGCTCACATTAACAACTCAGGAAACAACAGATGTTGGCAAGGATGTGGAGAAAGAGGATCTCTTTTGCATTGCTGGTGGGATGCAAGCTGGTGTAGCCACTTTGGAAAACGGTATGGAGGTTCCTCAAAAAATTAAAAATAGTACTACCCTAAAACCCAACAATTACACTACTAGGTATTTATCCAAGGGATACAGGTATGCTGTTTCAAAGGGACACATGCACCCCACCGTTTAAAGCAGCACTACTGACGATAGCCAAAGTATGAAAAGAGCCCAAATGTCCATCAATGGATGAATGGATAAAGAAGATATAGTATACATATACAATGGAGTATTACTCAGCAATCAAAAAGAATGAAATGTTGCCATTTGCAACTACGTGAATAGAACTAGAGGATATTATGCTAAGTGAAATTAGTCGGTCAGTGAAAGATAAATATCACATGACTTCACTCATATGACTTTAAGATATTTCACAGATGAACATAAGGGAAGGGAAGCAAAAGTAATATAAAAACAGGAAAGGGGATAAAACATAAGACCCTCTTAAATATGGAGAACAGACAGAGGGTTAATGGAGGGGTTGTGGGACGGGGGATGGGCTAAATGGGTAAGTGGCATTAAGGAATCTGGTCCTGAAATCATTGTTGCACTATATGCTAATTTGGATATAAATTTAAAAAATAAAATAAAAAAAAAGAGGTGGACACTTAACCAACTAGCCATCCAGCACCCCTGTTCTTTATTTTTAATACAATTTTTGTTCAGTTAAGATAAAATTTTGCATACAGATTTCTCAGTTTCTCACTTAATTATATTTAAAATAAGCTTTTATTCACCTTAAAAATTGCAACCAAAAATATAAATCTTTTTGACTATTTACTTTCCCATCACTATTACTTGCAGCATAATGCCAGCAAAATATTCCTTTTTGGCCTATATTAGATCGTAAAATGAACTCTGAATCTTATGCTTGTAAGTGAATGTATATAAATATTTGAAATGAATGTCTTCAATGGATTCTGCAAGACAAGATCCCGACCCTTGACTCTCAATTAATTAGTATAAAGAAAGAAAATCTAGACAAACAGCCTCCCTATTCATTTGATAGCTAATTAAAATGCATACTCTGTAGAAGTCACTTGACTCTCAATTACAATTAAATATGCAAGGTTATCAGAACATTGCAAGCAGAAAGCTGAAAGTAATCTTCCCCGTTAGAGAGAACACATCAAGGATGGTTCTGTGCAGTAAGGAGAGGTTTCATGTATCACAGCTAGCTGTGTTGTTCATTGACTGTTCCCACAGGGCAATAGAAACAATAATATCACTGCTGATCCTAGGATCCCATCAGCTGTAGTAGGCTCAAGGTCAAAACCTAGTGAACTGTTAAAATGGTTTGTGGACCCCTCAAATATCAACTAGAATGGTCTAAAAAAATAGCTGTCAAGATTTGCCTGTTGCTCTAATGGTGTTAGGTTAATTTTGTCATAAAATTAATGATGCACTTAAAATGAAGAGATTTATGGTATCTGTGAGCACTTCTAATCGAGTTAACCCAACAGAGTAGCTTACAATTCACACAACTCCAAAAAAACAATGATTAATAAGGTGCCCAAATTGTATCCTCCCTTTTTGACTGAAATCTTCAATAGGCTATTAAAATAATTACCTCATTCTTACTTCAAGTATTGTTTTCTTTAAACCAGAATCCATATTTTTTCATAAGATGACAGTGTTTTTCATGAATTCTAAGCCCATGTTCATATATTAATTTATGAGTAAAAGCCCTTTTGAGCCCTAGAAGAAAACCTTACTATATATGTATAATGTATAATTAAAACATGGTCCCCTTATTTAGTTTCTATTCTGAAAATGTAGGATGCTTTAATTGGGCATCACCAGCTGAATTTTAAAAAGGCATTCATGCATTAAGTCAAATACTGAAGAGACATTGATAAAAATGCCTGTACCTAAAATGCTAAATATCCTGCATATTTCAGTGAGACTATTATGACAGGGATGGAGAACAGGCCCACTCTGCTCCATTTGATGGCTATATCTGAGACAGAAATGGCAGCTGGAAGATTGTAACAAGACCTGGTTAAATGTGTGTCATTTCTTCTTTACAAAAATCACTTTCATGCCACTAGATTTATGAGGTGCCAGCTTCCCATTATAGAGCTTTTGGCTGAGATGGGAGATAGTTATCACTATATCCAGTTCACTGTGTGGCAAGAGGGAAGTGCCAAATTTGATTCATCTTCCAGTACAGATTTCAACAAAAGAATGGTCAGTTTTGTATCATTGAAACAACTGGAAAAATCTGGCAATTCATATTTAAAATTTAAAAAGACACAGTTTCACTCCTGAAACCAGTACTATACTGTATGTTAACTACCTTGAAATTAATTTTTTAAAAATTAACTGATTAATTAAAAAAATAAAAAGACATGTCCTCTACATATCCAAACTCTACACAATAAGATGAAGAATTTCAGACTTTAGACCCTTATAATTGGACAGGGCTCTGTAATTAAGCCAATAGTATCTGTTGACCATTAAGTATAAGGCCTTTGTTTTTTCTGGTATTTTGACTGACTGTAATTAATAAATATAATTTCTGATTAATAGAACTTTTGTTTTTAAAGTGCTATCTGTATGAAATGAATCTTAAATCCACTGTTACGTCTTTCTGCATTTGTATTAATATTAAAGTGTATTTGTGACATATGCAATGTAACTAAATTTAAAATTGTTTTCTTTCACCTGGGTTTGGGGATTGAGTCATGGATGTTAAATCATGGATTGTCATTTCAATGATTCCTTGAAATCCTAGTTTTGCCTTTGAAGGTGGTATCAGAGCACCGCATGGACAAATATGGCAGTTGCTTGTTCTAAAAGCAGCCCCAATGTCTCAGAGCTATGCTCAAACAGTACAACATAATGCATGTGATACTAAGTTTAGTCCTGAGTACATGTTTTTTATCCATACAAACTCCCAGAGTTATTCATCTCATGGATTTCTTTTCACTGCATGAGGTAACATATACATTAACTGCATGTTAACACGTATAAACTGTGAATTAGCTAAAATGGCTCTTTTCAGGTACCAGGGAATTATTTCAAGAATTTAGTGTTTCTGTGTATTCGGGAACACATTATAGGCATGATATTCCAAATTTCACAAGGCATGTCCAGTGTACCTATCAATCTCTTTTGCGCTGAAATGAGGCCTAACTTACAATGGTTTCCAAAATAGCTAGGCAATTTGTTCAGATACTATCAACAAAGTTGTGTGTGAAGGGTCACATTTTCCCTACGCTTTTTCCAGTAAGCTTTATGTTGAAAATTTTTCTTAGTATTATAAGATAACCTGAGATTTCTTTTTTTCATTTTTAAGTTTTTATCTAAATTCCAGTTAGTTAACATTCAGTGTAATATTAATCTCAGATATACAATATAGTGATTTAGCGCTTCCATACATCCTCTGGTGTTCATCACAAGTGCACTCCTTAATCTCCATCAGCTGTTTAACCCATTACCCCACCCACCGCCTCTCTGGTAACCATCAGTTTGTTCTAATTAACAGTCTGTTTCTTAACTGGGATCAACATTAAACCATCCTGCCCACCTAGAAAACTGATCTGAGGATTAACACAACAATCTGTACAACAACCCGAACCACAGAACTCAGCAGGTACGTGGTGCAGAGAAGCTGTGGAGGACAGGGAGCTGTTTTAGCTTGAGGAGAGAGGACGGAGACAGGGGGAGAGTACGGGAAAAGCACCCGCCCCAAAAGCAGCTGCACTGAATGTGGAAAAGTGGAAACAGCCGCAGGGACTGAACTGAAAGGGAGAAAGGAGAAAGGAGAAAAGAGAAAGGAGAGGGTTTAAATTACATTAAAACTCTATTAACGGGGAGGGAGCGGGGAACAGAGTCTGAAACTCTGCAAATCAATTACCTGGCATTGCTCTGGTGAGAAGGGTGAATCTCCAGGAGCAGAGAGCATGGTCCAAGGGGTCCGCAGGCCACACAGGATGTGGTGGTTCCCCTGCTGGACGACGTCTCCCAGTGGACCGCGGAGAACGAGGACATTCACTGGTGCTAGAACAAGGACGTTAAGGGTGAAGCCTGGCGCCAGATGTGTGCTGTGATTTTCCATAATCCCTGAAACGCTGCTGCTACACTATCTCGCAAACTTTTTCTGGGGCCGGCTGGCACCCGGCCGCAGTCTCAGAGCACCGGCAGCAGCACAGTCCAGCGAACGTTCCTGGGTGCCGCCAGCACCGGCCATTGCTCAGTGAGACCCTTTCCCAGAGGATCTGAGCGGGTCAAAGCCGCAGTCCCTCAGAAGTGAGGGGTCGGGAAACACAGCCGCATCTGAGATGAAACTCAGGAGACAGGCGCTGCCTAGCAGCCTGACGGCCTGGTCACGGACAGTGTCAAAGCGGGGAGTAGATGGAAACCAGCAAAAAAGGAGGGGTATTTGATTGCCGGTCAGGGAGAGCACAGAGTTCCAATACTGGAGATCAGGTATCTGGGAGACGCCATTTTCACCCCTCCTGCGCATGCGCAGACACGCCTACACGCGCTGTAACAATCTACCCCAGTACGCTAAGCGGCGCCATCTAGTGGAGAACAGAGCCATTACACTAAACCCCGCCCAACTGGGCCAACAGCCCTCCAGACAAACACCAGAAGTCTCTCCTCCGCCTGCTTAGTTTGAGGACTACAAAGTGCTTCCTTCATAGCTTGACTTCCACGGGAAATCAGATGTAACTGCAATCGTATTTCATTCTGTTTGCCTGTTCACTGGTCCTTACATTCAATTTTTTCTCTTTTACTTTTCTTATTCCTGAATACATAAAGAGAAAAAATTTATTTCTATTTTCGGTTTTTATTAAAAAAGATTTGTTTTTAATTTTTTTCTACTATATTTTTTACTTTTTTGTAAATTTTTAAAATTCTATTTTACTTTCATCATTTCATTTTATTCTATTTTATTAGATGAATCTTTTCAAATTTTCAAACCTTTTCCTTTTTTTCCTGTTTTTTTTTCTTTTTGTCTTTTTTCTTTTTCTTGTATTTTCTTATCTTTCCATTTTTTCTCTAATCTATCAAGCTTCTTTCAACAACCAAACCAAAACACACCTAGGATCTAGCTTCCTTTATTTGATTTCTTTGAGTTGTTTTTAATTTTTTAATTAATTTATTTTTTTTTTACTTTATTAATTCCTTTTCTTCCTTCAAAAGGACAAAACGGAGGAATTCACCCCAAAAGAAAGAACAGGAAGACATGACAGCCCGGGACTTAAGCAACACAGATACAAGCAAGATGTCTGAACCAGAATTTAGAATCATGATAATAAGAATGCTAGCTGGGGTTGAAAATAGATTAGAATCCCTTTCTGTGGACATAAAAGAAGTAAAAGCTAGTCAGGTTGAAATAAAAAATGCTATAACTGAGCTGCAATCTCAAATGGATGCCACGGAGGCAAGGATGGTTGAGCCAGAGCAGAGAACCAGCAATATAGAGGACAAACTTATGGAGAATAATGAAGCAGAAAAAAAGAGGGAGACTAAGGCAAATAAGACGAAATGAGTCACTGATTTCTCTAATTCTTAAATTGTGCTGTTTCCCCCTGTCTCCGTCCTCTCTCCTCAAGCTAAAACAGCTCCCTGTCCTCCACAGCTTCTCTGCACCACGTACCTGCTGAGTTCTGTGGTTCGGGTTGTTGTACAGATTGTTGTGTTAATCCTCAGATCAGTTTTCCAGGTGGGCAGGATGGTTTAGTGTTAATCTGGCTGCATCTCAGAGACCAGAGATGCAAAGAAAACCGTGATGCTTTTCCACCATTTTGGCCCCTCCCCTAAGAAATTAAAATTTGCATTTATCAGTGAAGCTATCTAATTTCTTGGAAGTTACATTAAGAATATCTGTGTTGGGGCGCCTGGGTGGCTCAGTCGGTTAAGCGGCCGACTTCAGCTCAGGTCATGATCTCGCGGTCCGTGGGTTCGAGCCCCGCATCGGGCTCTGTGCTGACAGCTCAGAGCCTGGAGCCTGTTTCAGATTCTGTGTCTCCCTCTCTCTGACCCTCCCCTGTTCATGCTCTGTCTCTCCCTGTCTCAAAAATAAATAAAACATTTAAAAAAAAAAGAATATCTGTGTTTATAAGACCTGAGATATTCTGGAACTGAAGATAGATTGACAAATATGTGCAAATGTGATTGGGTGGATGGATGAATAATTAGTCCTTCCAGATATGTAGCACTGATAAGTAAAATGTTAGTGTTTTGAAAATGTTGTAATTAAGGTTTCTTAGATTATATTCCAACCATGTATATTAGGTTACACCAAAAAAACCAAGATTTTATCCTCGATCTGTGTAAAATATATATAAATATTGACTGAAACAAGGTTAAAAATATTTATGTCCATCAAATTGAAAGGTGACATGTATTGACAGCATAATTTCTAGTGAAAATTTACTTTTCATGAAAAAGGAAAAAAAAGATACAATGTTGATTCCTGTCAGCTGTTGTGAATTTCAAACTATAATCTGAATATAGATGGTCCCCATTTTACAATGGTTTGGTTTACAATTTTTTGACTTAATGGTGCAAAAGGTGTCCCCTTTCAGTAGAAATCATACTTCACATTTTGAATTTTGATGTCTTCTGGACTAGTGATATGTCGTATGATACTGTTTCATGATGCAACAATGAGTCACCGCTTCCAGTCAGCCACATGATCACAAAGGTAAACAGTGGATGCACTTACATTCTGTACCCATACAACAATTTTTGTTCTCACATTCAGTACAGTATTTTTTTCAATTACATCTGATGTTTAACACTTTATATTATTTTTTTATATAAATATATATATATATTTATTATATATATATATTATATAAATATTATATATTTATAAAATAGTCTTGTGTTAGATTATTTTGCTCATTTGTAGGCTAATGTGAGCATTCTGAGCACTTTTGAAGTAGGCTAGGCTAAGCTATGATGTTCAGTAGGTTAGGTATATTAAATGCATTATCAATTTATAGTAGTTTCAATTTACAATGGGTTTATGATGATGTAATCTCATTCTAAGTCAAGGGAGAGCTGTACTAGTTGCCTCCACTTTTCAATTTTCACTACCACTTCCTGTCTTTTCCAGTCCACCACACCACCGTCATCACTGCAATGAACGTTCATACCCACTTTGTTTATTTCATTCAGGGATTATACCAATAGTTTGTAGTAGTATCTTTTTAGTTACTTAGCATTCACTCAGATTATTTCCCTGGGGATTTTTTTTTTTAATTTCCCCTATCAGAGTAGTTATATGCTCATCTAAAAAAGAATAGAAAGGAAGAGAAATTTCAATACAAGCTAGGAAAAGATGATCTGGGCGTGTGAAGATAGGAGTTGAAAAAAAAAAACAGTAAAGATTTGGATTGTCTTTAAGTTTCAATAGTCACAGTTTTCTAGTTATTACTGTTAATCAAGTGTCCATAAAAATTAACTTTTATATGCAGTTTTTCAAGTACTTTCATCACCTTACCCTTGCTTCCATTCTCCTACAACATTAGGAGACCAAATGAGCCTCCTAGCTACCACAAAGAATCTGTATCATAACATACCGTTAAATACCATAACCAATCAGATCTAAAGCAATTAGTAACATGGTGATTTTGAAAGAATACAACATCTTCAACAAAGAGCTCCTAAACAAAGATTATCTGTTGGATGAGTCCCAACTTGAACAGAAACAGGACTTTGCATCATGCCCTTGTTCAGTCATTGGCTAGTTTCTCTAGAAAAGCTTGATCTTGACTCAAAAGCTGAGGCAGTCTGACAGTTGGAGGCTTTCATCCTACTGTAAATTTGCAGCTGTTCGGTGATTCCTTTCTTGAAGCAAGATGTGGGTTGCATATCTCCATTTTTGGAACATTTTTTGGTATTCACTACATATTTACTGGATGTCTGATAAGTAAAACAGTATCTGTAATTTGTAAAAAAAAAAATGCTAAAATATGGTCAACACACTAAAGAATTTATAATTATTTATTTAAATAGAACACGTACACAAAAAAACAATTCTCTCTACACTTTTCTCTGGCTTCAGTCTTTTCCACTGAAGGTCTGTATCTATAGGACTTGCTGCTAATCAGAGCTATCATTGTGTACTCGATTGATTACCTCTGGGTTTCCATTTAGTGTTCAGTTTTGTCTCATATAATAGGATTGTGTTTCCATGTTCTTTCACCTTAATCCTGATCAGTTAGTAATATCCAGGAATATTTCTGTTCTTCTAGGAACAGCTATACTTCTCTGTACTAGGGCCTTAATTATCCTGATTTTCTCAGGACATCTCCTTTTCCCCACTCAGAACTAAAACCTTTTTCTATACCACCTTTCACTTATCTATATACTTTTATTACTCCCTAGAAGTATTACTTCCCTTCTTGTCTCCTAATAATTTAAGTGTCCCTTTGGGTTCTTTCTTCTATGGCCTGCTTAACTAATGAATGCCTTCAAATGATCATGCAGAATGCAAGAGAGACCCCTAGCCTCACGAACCCTGTGCCTGTACCATTTGTTCTCCTTCCCAATTCAGCCTCTTAATTTAGGGCTCCCCAGATCCATCAATATAGGGAATTTCCTTAAAAAATATATACGTATTGCTAAGATTATATATATCTTGGGAAAATGAAAAAATATATTAAATATGTGTTGGCTGTTAATTGTTTAATTAGATGAGGTACAGGTAATTTTAGACTCATCGTCAAATGTTTTATTTCCTGTCATTTTTAAATTTTCCCCTAAATAAAACAGTTGGTTCATTAATAATTAAACCCCCATCTCTCTGAATGAGTGTAAGGAGTAAACAAGCCAATTAAAGTAATTCCCTTTGCAATACTGATATAAAAACCCTGGAGGAGCTGCATCAGGGAAAGTGGGTTCAGCTTCTACTAGCTGGGCCTGAGCCAGGGCATCTCTGTGAGAAGCTTGAACTCAGAGGAAATGAATATGAAAGGGTGCTCCTTGTTTTTTGGGAACTTTTAAAAAATTGGATTTGAGCACCCCATGTGGTAGCCCATACGCCTTTGTAGTCTGACTTTGTAACTCCTCTTATAAATAGAGATAGAAACAATGGTGTAGCCATTCTGAGGGTAAGGCTAAAGAGGCATTGAGCATTTCTGCTTATTTACTTGGCATTCTACTCAGCTGCTGCACGAGGGCCTGGTTGAACTTAACAAAAGATGGAAGACCATGAGGGTAAGAGATAAGTCTCCAGGTAAGGCTCCCTGGACCAGCCAGCCCTTAGCCAAACTGGCAGATGATGAGACCAGTTTACCCAGAACTACCCAGCTGAGCCCAGTCCAAATTGCCATGCAATAGAACTTTATTAAGACGCAAATTGTTAAGGTGGTTTGTTACGCAGAGAAAGCTTACTGATATACCTAATGATGTCCAGATGGCCTAAGAAAATGTCACTAGCAGTACAATTACTGCCAGTCGCATTCACTCAAAGCGGGATGCCTGGTTCATGATTATCTCACCTTGACAATAGTAGTGGGAGAGTGTGGATACAGGAAATTTGGTTCTTTTTACTTACTGTCTACTAGAGTAATAAGCATAGATATTTTCCTTTTGATTTAGTGGTGTCGTGAGTGCCCAAGTCAATCAGAATATGTCGGTATGTTATACTATATGTACACATATGGAATTCTCAGTTTCCATTAAGGTCAGTCATCTGCAGTATAATCTCTATTAATATAGTGCCCTGTCCAATGGCTAGGATATAGTTAGATCTGAAATCTAACTTATGCTAACAGCTATCATGAAAGAGGTCAAAATGGTATGGCTTGGAGGGTCAATGAATAGAGGTGATCAGTGATTACTTCACAGATAAAGGAATGTGAAACAATTCTGAAAACATGGATAGAATCTCTGCAGGAGAGAAAATGAGAGAAAAATATTCAAGACCAAAGGAATTATTTAAACCTAGAGCATACGTTTGAGATATGGCGGAGGGAGAAGGGAGGATTTCATGAAGGTGGTAGTGGTTGGAAAACATAAAATCAGTGAGGAGTCAAGGAATGGAATGCCTCAGTAGTGGACTGAATTTGTACCTGACTTCGACTTATGTAGAACAGGCTGTCCTTAGAAGTTTCTGAACAAGCAAAGGGTAGAAGCAGAGTTGGTCTCTACATAGCTGAACCATGTGGCAGATACTGAATAGATTTTAGGGGAGCAAGATGGAATGGAATGAGCTATTGTGAGATGGTCCAGTGAAGAGTTAATGGACTAGAGAAATAGCAACATGTATGATGGAGATAATCTGAAGGAATATGTGATTGATGGGATGCAGAGTTTTAGGGACTCTAAAATTTTAAATTCTGGTTCCTAATACATTGGTATGTCTCAGACAAAAATACAAAACTTGGATAAACAGTTGTCTGGAGATTAATGCTTAGTTCAGTTTGGAACATGATGAATTTGTAAGTGTGAAAAAAATGTCAGTAGCAAGAAAGGTGATACTAAATCTTAGGAGATGGACCATATAATGTTACAAATGTTTAGTTATTTCAAGATAAACTAAACTTATTGGAAAATAATTGAGAGCAGAACTTTGGGAAAAGTAAAAAAAAAAAAAAAAGAAAAAGAAAAAATATAAAGAATGTCTTTGCAAAATTCACTTCAAAGCTCTGAATTTTAATTTGCTTGGTTTTTGTTTTATTTTTTGGAAAGAAATCAAAGAAAGAGAGCTGTATAGAAGGAAGTATGAAAATGTGACATATTTAAAACTTAACATCTGCATGCCACAGAAAGGAAAGTGAGAGAAAAATTTGACAAACGTTTCTTTTAGCTCAGGATTTATTATGAGGTGTTTGCAAATTATCTCTCTAATTTTGAATATAAATTACAGAATAACTAATACACAGTTGTTATGGTGTAGTTTGTGTCATCTGATAATTTGAGTCTTGGCGCTTATTAACTATTTTTTCTTATAGAAGCTGGTTCAAAGAGCAAAATAACTCCTGAAAAAAAAAAAAGTCAAAATATAAAAAGCATACTCAATGCTTTGGATAGATAAGGCCGATGATAAATACATGACTGTTCTTTAAGTAGAATTCTTTGCCATGTTATAAAATAATTGTAGATATTACATGTATTTATACATCTATATACTTTGTAAGAATTTATGTTTACATCTAGCAAACAACTTAGAAAATAGCTTTATACTGACTGAAAGGAAAATGGAATAAGAGTGTGAAGGAAAAATAGCAGCCTTTTTCTCCACCTTTGAATATACTATTAAAGCCAAATCGTTTGGAAGAAACAAATCATAGGATGATGTATGCTATCCAGTTATATCAGAAAACCATAGAGTGAAGTGTCAAGCTAGGAAAAAATAAATAAAATTGGTGTTGAAATGTACCAGTTGTAGCCAGAACTTGATGAATATAAATATATTCCTACTATGAAATCTTTATTTTCTTAATCAATGACCTATAAAACATTAAAATTATTGGTTCCAGGCAGAGTGTGGTAGGAAAAAAGTATATATATATATATCTGACCATCCTTCACGGTGCCAAGCTGGAATTGCCAGCATATCAGAGAGGCTTATTTCAGATGTTGCACTTTAAAAAATAAAATACTAGAGTGTTCAAATTAGGAAAAAAGAATAAAAGGTCTCTATCCGAAGAGGACCTATTTTATTATCTGTGAATTTGTTAACTGTTTGTGGCATTCATGTAGTTTCTGTGGGGGGTTGGGAATGGCAAATGGGATAAAACCATGCCTCAGAGTTGATCCATTCATATAGTTATCCATTGAAAATGCACTCTAAGGTTCCCTATAGTTGTATTAGAGAAAAACACTGATATATTATTCCATCTGAAGGAAGTAGCTGTAAAGACAATGAATGAGAAAACAATACTTATGAATAGTGATAAACACTATGATGACATAAGCAATGTATATGATAGGTACAGAGAAAAGAGGGGGTCTAGATTTAGACACTGTGGTTTGAGAATCCTTCCTTGCATAGCCTATAGCCTATAGTTAGGCTGAAACCTGAAAGACAAGAGCGAGCAGCAAGGCAACCCATGGGAAAGAAAAGTCCAGGCAGAGTGAAAACCTTGCCCAAGGGTCACAAAGTCAGAATAAATTTAGTGTGTTTAAAGACATGAAGGAAAGCTAAAATGCCTAGAACATTGAGTTGGAGGTCTAGAATAAGCTTAGAGACCAGACTTACTGTTTCTATTAGTCAACAGTTTATCTTTGCTATGTAACCAATAGCCCCAGAAATCTACATGTCATAATATAATGAGTATTTATTTCTAATAAATATTAATTCAACTGAAGTATGTCTGCTTCAGGTTGGTTGTAGGTGATGATCTTCTCCTGTGTCCATTGTGAACATGTTCTCATGGCACAAGAAGGAAATCCACCATACAAACAAGTTTTAATTAAATCTTTGTTCATATAATGATGGTAACATTACCTTGGCCAAAACAAGTCAGAGGACAAGGACAGAGACAACCAAAGGAGAAGAGAAACTTCTCTGTTAAGAAGATTTGGTAAGAAAATGTCAAAGATACATTGCAAAGAGTGAGAACCATGTCTCATATATCTTTGTAATATATATTCATAACATGTAGCCTAATACTTAACAAGATAGAGTCTAAGACTTTCAAAATTGGGGACACACGTAATGCAAGATACCGGTACCATTGGTTTTTGTAGTCCCCTCACAAGTGGCAAAATGCCTGGAGATTTTGTAGTATAAGGAGCTTACCAGGAGCTTGGTAGCTCAGAGTCTTGAAGTGTTTGTCCTCCAAACAGATATCATCAAGTGTAAACAAAGCAGAAATCTCAGTAACCACTGGAAATATAAGTTACTTTATGTAAGTGACTTACATATCTGACATGATTTCATCTCTTTATTATTATCCTTCTGGCAAATATCTCTTTGTATTTTTCTCCTTTTCCTTCCCCCCACCCCCCTGTCGTCTTTCCTCTACTTCATTATTCTATAAACAGATTGAAAAGGTTTATGTCCTGAGGTTAGAACTGATTCTATCCTATGATTCGATCACAGTTCAGGACTCTGCTATAAGTGTTAGGCTGAATAAATATGTATAAAGTGCTTTGACTAGCACCAGGAGTATAGTATGTGTTATTTTTATCCATAAAACTTATCATTGTGATAACTACAAATACGGAGAGATGAGAAACTAGAATAACTTTGAGCTACTGAGTACAATGGAGCTACCGACTGAGAATAATGCACATTAGAATTCCCAAGTGTCTAATTCATGAGTGGCATGAACTTAGGTAAGAGATGCTATTGTAATCTGTTAAACATAGCCTACTTGCCTTAATTGTATATATGTAGCTTATATTCAAGGAGGTCCTCAAAGTGTCATGAAGAAGATTTTTATATTTTAAATTTGCCATGGAGATGATCTGAGATGAGCAGGGAGGGACCCAGGCTTCAGGCTCTACATTGCAAGGGAAATCCTTCTGTGTGGTATTAACGGAATTTATCAATAATGGAAAAGCCATCCCTGGAGACTATTTTTACCAGAAGCTGTGAATTGTAAAAAATTTTGACCTGGATGCACAGGTGGCAAAGTTAAAGCAACAACCTATACACCACTCTGATGAGAGGCTGTTCAAGATAACTAGTAATCTACTGTGACCCAAATTCATTTAAAAACAAGAGGAAACCCCTCTGACTTTTTGGTAGTACTTTAATTCTGAATGTGTGTGAAGCTGACTTTCCCTTCAGTGAAACTTCCAGTATAGAAAAAAACAAAAACAAAAAACATTATGTTTCTTTTTTCAATTATTGACTATATTCCCTATGCCATATTTTTCATTCCCCGTAACTTATTTAGGTTGTAACTGAAAGTTTGTACCTCTTAATCCCCTTCACCTATTCACTCATCTCCCTCCTGCCTCCCCTCTGGTAACCACTAGTTCTCTATATTTGTAAGTCTGTTTCTCTTTTTGTTACTGTTTATTTCTTGTTTTGCTTTTTAAATTCCACATGTAAGTGAAATTATATGTTATTTGTTTTCTCAGCCGACTTTTTTCACTTAGCATAATACCTTCTAGGTCCATCCATGTTGTCATGAATGGCAAGATTTCATTCTTTTTTAATGACTGAGTAATAAATAAATATTCCATTATATATAAACACACACACACACACACGAACACATCCCACATCTTCTTTATCCATTAATTTACTGATGGACACTCATGTTGCTTCCATATCTCAACTATTGTAAATAATGCTTTAATAAACATAGGGACATGTATATTTTTTTGAATTGGTGTTTTTTATTTTCTTTACTTAATTTCACCTGGTGAAATTACTGGATCGTATGGTACTTCTATTTTTATTTTTTTAAGTAATCTCTGTGCTGTTTTCTCCAGTGGCTGCACCAGTTTACATGCACGAGAGTTCCCTTTTCTCCACATCCTCGCCAACCCTGTTATTTCTTGTGAAAATAATGTATCTTGATAGTCACCAGTAGTATAAACGTCTCAACTGGGTATAGGTGAAGACACTGGCCAGGATGTAGAGCATGAACAGGCAAAGAGGGAGGATACAAGCCAGGAATCAGAAAAACTTTTTTGGAAGTGTTAATATAGGTGAAACTGCAGGAAAAAATGAATGATAAGTTATGGAGATTACAAATAGTGGACGTTTTTATAGTTTTGGATAATCTACGATAGTGTCCTTTGTCATAGATTTGTTTTTGTTTTAGTTTTTGTTTTAATTGGTAGCACAGTGAATCATGATTTTCATCTAATTATTGGGTCATTCACTTATGTTTAATCCATCCTGATAAGTCCAGTGTAATCAAAAGTTACATATTTTCTTGGAAATAAACAAGATTTCCTCCAACTTTAAAGATTAGTGGTTATATTTAGCTATACAACCTGTAGGAAAAGTTACTAAACCCAAAGAAGTTAGCATTTATTAATCTGTATAAACTTATTACTGACCTAAACCTATTGCTTTATTCAGAGCATTTTTTAAGGAACACATACTGTGTACACAATAGTGTGTTATTAATTGAAAAGTTTGTGAGCATGTTACTGAGCTATCTGCTGATAATCAAAGAATCCAACACAGAATCTGCATTTCTATTTCCTAACATGAATAAATAAATGCATTAGCTAGCAAATGTTAATGACCACTGATAATAAATAGAATTCACAGATAAAATCTGCATTAAAAGACCATTAGCATTGTGGATTGAAAACACCAAACTATGAAAATGAGTTTCAAGAGCTTAATTTTCTCATTCTGTCTTCTCAGAGTTAGATACATACCTCAAGATATAAATGAATCCAGAGGGCAATTTTAGTGGCATATGGGGTAGCATATTCCTTCTTTGCATTTATAATTGGAGAAAGGGAGTTTGGGATCTCAGCCACAGTACTGGTTTAAGCCTCGTGGACATTTTCCGAGCCTATTCAATGATAGAACACCACCTTTTGTTGGGTCCTATACCAAACGTCATATGAACATACCACACAGTACTACCACTTTGCTATCAATTCAAAGCTGCCTTTGGTCTGGGATGGGATAGTATCCTTTTTCTAATTTTCTTTCTCTTTCTGGGTCAGAGGCAGAATACCCCACTTCTCCATTCTCCTCCCTCATGGGTTTTTACCAACCACTAGGGTCCTGTGGGCCTTTGGTGAGCTAACACATCAGAGTGCTCAGCACCCTAAGTAACCTGTCTTTTATTCGGCAAATATTTACCGAGCGTGTATATGTTCCTGTTGCTGTGGGTGCAGCAACAAACAAAACTCATTTTCCTTTTCTATGTCTCCTGACATCATGGGAAAAAAGAAAGGCAATAAAGTAGGAAGAAAGGTAAAGTAGTGTGTGTAAATATTGAGGGGGTGTTATATTAAATAAGGTGGCAAGGGAAGGCCTCCATAGAGAAATGACATTTGAAAAGAGATTTGAATCCAGTGAGGCTGTGAGTCATGTGAACATATGTAAAGGACGAGGTGGGGTGGAGGTGAGAGGATGCTCCAGGCTTAGTGACAGGATATGCAAAGACAGGGCAGAGGGTATGACTGTCTATTTGGTAAGAACAGAAGGCCAATGTAGATGGGATGGAGTGAGCAAGTGAAAGAGATGTAAGAATTGAGAGAGAGGCAGTCTGTGGTCACATCATGAAGACCCTATGCACTCTGTGAAGGCTTTAAGTCTTTTAAGACTAACAAATAATATGCCAGAAATAGGAACACTAAAATTTATTGTGATAAGAGCATTAATAGTTTAGATATACACATAAGTGAAAACATTATGATTAAACATTGAAATTAGTTTCTTTTATTTGTAATCAGTTTTAGATAATGATACGATTTTATATTATATAATATAAATGCCATGAAAATCCTCCTGAACTGTCCTTGTGGGGTGTTTTTCAACCATAAAAACCAGCAACCTGGCCAGCAGTGAACATGAATGCATAAACACAAAGAAAACTCCTGGATTGAGGCATTTCTTAAGGTCACATCCAGCATTATTTTTGAATATGAAATGCATTTGAAATGCCCTTTTAAGATTGTCTCTTTAATCCAAAGAAAACAAAAAAAAATAAATATTTGTGTTTGTATTTTTAGTGGGCATTAACCTTCAGGGAATTGAAAGAGGTTGGGGAATGAAGACACATTTTATATGAAATTAAATGTATTCAGCCCCATTATATGGTAGACATTTTACTTGTTCTTTTTTTAGTATAACTTTTCCTACACCTTAAAATAGTCTGGCATACAAATTCTATAAATGCAGGTAGATATCTTGGTCCCACAGAAACATAAAATAAATATGGATTTGCTCCCAAAATATATGCTGTTTTCTCCCCAAGTTCTAACTAAAAAACAGCAGGCTTGGGGTTACTGAAAAACTGCATAAGTCATCTAAAATCAATACTCTTGGCCTTGCCTAGTCTAATACAAGGTGTTGTCAAACTTAAGAGTTTCGAGAGAAATGGCTCCACTAATTAAATGTCTCACAGAAAAAATGACTTTTCTTGTCAAAGAGATGATACCTTACTCTGGATGGGGTACATGCTAAATGCCAACCTTACATAAGGAAGAACTTCTTTTAAGTTCTAACCTACAGATTTTATGGGCATGAATTCTGCCAAAAATGTAGATATTTTCCCAACTGTTCTAAACTTCCATAATGAAGGTATGAGCAACTGTGTCATTGTCTCCTCAGTACCTGCCAGAGCCAACCCCTCTTTCTCCTTTCCCTCCTTGTCCCCACCCCCAAAGCAGCTCCTTATCTGGTTGTCACTAGAAGTTTTCTTTGGAAATCTTTTCATTTGAAGCTTGCCTACATAAAGCAATTACAGTTAGTACAATGATAGCCATGACACAACTCAGCGCTACAAGCAACGGTATTTAATTTGCAGGATCAGAAAAGGAAGTCAGAGTGGATGCAAACTGTCAGAGTGGATGCGAACTGGATGGGACTTGTGGGGTTTCTTCAAGGATGTAGAACCTATAAGAGGGAACTTCTGTTATTAAGGTGGAAAGCACTTCTATTCTAGTGTCTAGACATTAAAAAAATATCTCTCTATGAAATATCAATTATATTAACACTGAAATGCTTAAACATGATCTGGAAAACACTTTCTAGTATTTATGTAAACATTGGTCTTTTTGGACCTCCCACTGTTTCAGACCTGAATACTGCTTTGTGTATAGTTTGAATATTATTGTGTATAGAAAGGCTACAGGTGCAAAATATATGCTCATCCTGATGCTTTAACTAATTCTGATCTTTTTTTTCCCCCTTGATCTTTGGAGTGTAGCATGCATGTGATAGGGTGAGCATATTTAAATTGACCCAATAGAAATAACTCTTTTTTGTAATTTTTCAAATCAGAAGTGCGGTTCTCAAATCTATAAAAATGTAAAATAGTACTTTAAATTACAACCCTATTTTACTGTTACATAGCCCAAGTGCTACTATGCACATAAAAGAAAGTCCATAATTATTATAATTGCTTGTCATCATCAGATGCTTTAGAACCATTAGTTGCTATATGAATTATAAACATGTTGATGAACAGAATAGTTACCATTAATATCATGGTCAATGGTAGATTTCTCACAGTTAATGAAGTTTTAAAAAAGAAATTCATTAATTTCCTCTTAGGAACTTGCTTTTTATTGGTCTCTTAAAATGTCTTGTAAATTCTATTATTAGAGGATAATGATGGTACAAGGGGGAAAAAGATAGTCTGAACAATATGTACTGAAATCAGCAAAACCTGAGTAGTTGTGCCTAATGACAGGTTGTAAAATGGTCTTTGTATAGAATATTTCCTTTGATTATGTTGTTCTTCATCAGTTCACCAGAACAAAAAGGGAAAAAATCACCCTGGCATGACTAGAGCTGAGTTTTTAATATTCCTCATATAGAAATCCTGAGATGCTCAGGAAAAGTAATTTCTAATATGCACAAACCAAGTGTAAGTGTCTACTTGAAAGGTTGAATGGATGTTACAAGGTGTTCATGTCAGAGGGCAATGATATTTATCGAGTATTACCTATATGCCAGGTGCTATGTTAGGTAACTTATATTAATTATCATATTCGTAATGATAGAAGAGGACACTGGAGCTTAGAGAAGTGAGATCAGTGTCTCAAAGGACAGATCTGTGATTTGAACCCAGGCATTCTGACTTTGAAATGACATTCTGGTGCTTCTCCCAAATTATAAAAATATGATGGCAACATTTACTTAAACACTTCCCATGCCAAACATTTATCTGTCATTTACTTTCCATAACAAATAATATAATTTATAACTATGCATGAGTGTTTATTAGGTTTTCTATTTCTTGAGAGCAGGGACTCTGTGTTAGGCAAATGTGCCTTCCATATTCCTTGCAATGACTTGTAGGTGTTTAATAAATACATATGAAATGTATAAATCATGTACATATTTATTCTACGCCATGAAAGGAAAAAGTGACTATGTACTTGGTAGCTTAATAGTTATAATTATACAATAGGCTCTGCGTTCCTTTTGTAATTTGCCTCTGAATTTTATTTGAATTGTTATTATTACTTATTAAACACTAAAGTTTGGCCTTACAAATATATTTTTGCTATTATAACCATTAAGCACACAGTCTCTGTTTATTTAACATATTAACTGCATTTCATATATTTAATAAAAGAGACAGGTACACTTCATTCCAAACAAATCCAAGATAACAATTTATAAAATCATCAGTTCCCTTCTAATGATATCATTGCAAATGAGATTCAAAAGAACTATAACAAATCAAAACCCTTTTAGATTTCCCCATTTAATTCATTTTCTGAGAGGGACATGATAGTAATCAAAACAGAGTGAATGAAAAGTCCTTGGATTTGAGAGGAAAATAATTTAACTGCTATGGACAAAATACCCTTATGAACTGGAATCTGTCACCTTATGTTGATATGCTTTGAGAAAACAAGGTCTCATTAACATTAAAAAGTTATCGATCATTGAAATTCTTTTTTTTATGTTTGTTTGTTTATTTATTTATTTTTTTGAGAGCTAGAGCGTGAACAGGAGAGGGACAGAGAGAAAGGGAGACACAGAATCTGAAGCAGCCTCCAGGCTCTGAGCTGTCAGCACAGAGCCCCACAAACAGCTCAAACTCGTGAGCCATGAGATCATGACCTGAGCCAAAGTTGGATTCTTAACCAACTGAGTGACCCAGGCACCCCAGATCACTGAAATTGTTGTGTATTCAACATTAATTTACTTTATGACCCACTTTTAAACTTTTTTAATGTTTACTTATTTTTAAGAGAGACAGAGAGAGCATGAGCAGGGGAGGGGCAGAGAGAGAGGGAGACGCAGAATTTGAAGCAGGCTCCAGACTCTGAGCTGTCAGCACAGAGCCTGATGTGGAGCTAGAATCCACCAACATTGAGATCATGACCTAACCTGAAGTCAGAAGCTTAACCAACTGAACCACCCAAGCACCCCTGTTACCCATTTTTAAATAATTTCATGCACGTGCTCAAGTTTAACTAAAGTATCTTAAATTCTGTTTTGAATATTTTCTGATTTTATTTTTGTTCTTCATCTTCCATTAAAAAAGTTCTTCATTTTACTTTCCATTTGACACATTTTCTTTCTCTTAACCTTCATCATGTTCTCTGTTTTACACTGTACTGTTACTGTTCTCCATCTTAAATAGGAAACTTAATTATATGGCTATGCAACATGCTATTCTCACTGATGCTAAGGAAATAGTTGTATCTAAATGACCACACTTAATTTCTTCAACAAGCATTCCCTATTGTCTTCTCTATGCCAAGTATGGCTGTAAGTGCTATTGCTAGAGCAGTGAAGAAAACAAAGTCTCTGACTTTTTCTAGTGAATACACCAATAGTAACAAATACAATTTTACTGTTAATTAATGATACATGTTATAAAGAATACCTAAGCAAGGTAAGGTGATAGAGAGCAATAAAGGAAGAAGAGACTATTTGGTGATAAGGGAAGTTGTATTTGAGGAGATAAAATAGAAGCAGGGGAGTAAATTAAGTGAAGGATACAACCATGTTAATATCAGGAAGAAAACATCCTGAGAAGGGAGCAACAGGTACAAAGGGCCTGAGGTTGAAATAAGCTTAAAAGGACCCAGTAACTCTAGTGGGATAACATGGGAAGAGAAGCAGATGTGAGGGGGAAGAAGATGACATGGAACGCTTTGGATTCAGTTCTGACTGATGGGAAGGGCATGGGAGATTTTGAACAGAGTGCTGATAAGAGCCAACAGCCTTTTGAAAGGATTATGTTGGCTGTTAGATGCCAAAATGAGCTATTGAGGGGCTAAAATATACACAAGAGACAGTAAAGGAGATTGAATGTAGTTAGATTTGGAATATATTTTTTTTAAGGTAAAGCTGACAAGCCCCCCCCCCCCTCAACCAATTGGATGTGGAGCATAGGAAATTTGAAAAGATGCCACAACCCAATCACACTGTCACATAGAAACTCAAAGGGTAAATGATATTTGACATTAGTGAAGATTCTCTTTTAAGAGAAGAAATTATTAGGAGCACTTGTTGACTTGCAAATATTATTTCCAGTGGAGAATAAAAATGAATGTGAGACAAGGAGTGAACATTTCCAGGGGCACTTGGTTTTTTCCTGAAGTAAGCCAAGATGGTTGCAAGAACATGACACCAGGGAATTAGAAAAAAAAAAGAAAAAAAGAAGTAATTCCAGGATCATGTTGTTTCTTCCCACCAAGGATCAGGCAATGGGAAGGAAGGCAAGACATCAAGATGGAAAAGGGAGAAAAGTAATCTACCTACCCCCCACCCCCATTCACTCTCAGCAAGTATCACCAAGCATTCTTTGCTGTAGTCCTACTAATATTAGCAATACTAATATTATTTCTCAGTTACCTGAGGTTTTAATAAGTTCCATGGAGTGGCCCCGGCATAGGTTCACAGCTATTAAACATTTTCTCTACGGGAAATCCATGCTGAGTTCTGAAAGACTGACTTACAAACAAAAACTGTAAGCAGTTTGTAGACTTAGAAACTGCATATGGTCAACTTAGTTGTGAACTTCTTCCTAGAACATTCATACTTACAGCTACGGGCAGGGCCTTACATTAGAACTGCCCAGGGGAGCTTGGGTGGCTCAGTGGGTTAAGTTTCTGATTTCAACTCAGGTCACAATTTTGCAGTTCACCAGTTTGAGCCATGCATTGGGCTGTGTGCTGACAGCTCAGAGCCTGGAGCCTGCTTTAGATTCTGTGTCGCCCTCTCACTCTGCCCCTCTCCCACTCACTCGCGCTCTGTCTCTCAAACAAACAAAACAACAACAACAAAAACATTAAAAAAAGAGAACTGCCCAACATGGGGAAATTGGTTTCCTACACTGGGATGGGAGTTCAGCTTTCTTAGATATGATATACCTATTTCTGTGATTGCAATTTTAGTCAAACTATAATGTTAAAAGGAGTGATTTTGTAGAAGACTTTGACATTAGATTTTCT
This sequence comes from Herpailurus yagouaroundi, assembly GCF_014898765.1. NCBI lineage: Eukaryota > Metazoa > Chordata > Mammalia > Carnivora > Felidae > Herpailurus > Herpailurus yagouaroundi. The sequence continues at coordinate 23,586,700 of NW_024412395.1, read as the reverse complement.
CATAACAGAAATATTTAGTTCTCCACTGAATCTTGTATACCACACAGGTCTTCTGTCTCTAAACCCAGGTCTTTTCCCACTATCTCCCACTGTTTTTCTAACAAATTACTTTGGGGGTTGTATCAGAAGAGAAATTGTCACAAAGGACAAATTTCAGAAAGAACAAAAAAGAAAAGGGAACTATATAGAACCATCCCCCTTGAAAACTGTATAGAAAGTCTCTGCAAAAACAAAGGATACATAGAGAGTTACCAGATTCAGTTGGCACTGTGGAAGGAGGGGGTAGGATGGAGTGGGATGGGATACAGAGGCATGAGTGAATGAGACCATATAAATTATAAAAACAAGTAAATGCCTTACATGGACAAATGACAACAATGCCAGGAACTGAAGCATCTGCTTCTGACCTTTAAAACAACCACCACCACCACCACAAACAGCAATGAGATGAGTTGATACAAAACTTTGAAAGTTGAAACGCATTTTTCCTAAAACACAAATTTTGCCTACTCCTTTAGAAAGCTCAGCAACCTATTTTCCTGCCTATTTAGGCATCCCCTATATGTCCGCTCCTTCTTTCATCTCCAGCCAGAGGCATCTGCCTTTTATACCATGCAGCTAACAGCCCCCACCTTCCACTCACATTTCTGGAGCTTCCTAACTCAGAGCTGCTCCTACCACATGTGTCCTCACTCTATAGTTCCTGCCTGTACATCATTACCCATTGTATTTGAGAATTAAATGTAAGAGAGCAATGGAAAAGTGCTCAGAATGCATCTAATTTAAACTTCAACTTGGTTTTTGCAATGTTCTTAAAATAATATATATACTGTTAATTTTTCTCAACAGAGAGGAGACCTTTCTGTGCAAGTTGGACATGTTGATTGGGAAGCAGGAAAGAGAAAGACAGAGATGCCAAGAAAAATGTGCTATTTTAACGTCAAGCAACACAAAAGAAGCATAGGGTTATTTCCAGCCTAAAGTCGGAGGCTACATTTGGAACAGAGCTCTAAGATACCAGATGCTTGACTCAATCTTCTTTTCTCAATTGAGGTGAAATACACATAACATAAAATTAACTATTTTAAAGTGAACAATCCAGTGACGTTGACTACATTCACAATGTTATGTAACTATTACCTCTATCAAATTCCAAAACATTTTCATAACCCAAAAGTAAACCTGTACGCATTAAGCAGTTTCTCCCCACTTTTCTCCTAGTCCCTGGCAAGCATCAAACAACATTCACCTCTATAGATTTATTGACCCTGGATATTTCGTATAAATAGAATAATATAATATATGGCTTTTGTGTCTGGCTTTCTTCACTTAGCATAATGTTTTGGAGACTCATCCATGGTATCACGTGGAGCACTAATTCATTCTGTTTGGGGCTCCATGATGTTTCGTTGAATGTATATACCAAAATTTGTTTATTCATTCACCCATTAAAAGTCAATGTCTTAAAAAAAAAAAAAAAGCCTAGAGATGAAATTTTATCCATTGATAAGACTTAATAATAAGGGTTACTAATACCATAGTTTCTTAAATACAGCTAATCCAGGTGATTTTTCTTCAAAAAATACAAATGTTCTTAATCACATTTGTAAATTTACTTTTTTAGGGACTTTCACGTAGGCATCAAATATGATCTCTTCTACCTTCTTGTCAGCACCTAGTGTTCACTTACCAGTTTTTCTGCTAATTTTCATTGAGCACTAATTGTGCCTCAGGGAAGATTTTCTACATATCTAGGTGGTTTTAATTTCCTCCTGTTTTCTTATTTCTGTTATTTTTGGTATTGAAGAGTAGGCTGGCATTGAGGTGCCAAAGAATAAAAATATCAGCAATAACTGAAATGTTTTTAGGATTCACTCTTAACCTCTTAAAAATGTAGTTTTTCCTTCCCCTTGTGGTTTTAAATTTACAGTCTTGGAACACAATAAGGAGAGGAAAATTGAATTTTTTTTAGCTTTATATATCTGTGGTTTGTTTTATGTTTATTTCAGATCTCAATGTTAAAAATGATCCAGGAATTATTATTAAAAAAAAAAAAAAAACCAACTTTCTGCTGCAGAATCAAGTTGAATTGGGGATAAATCATACTGTGGTTTAGTGGAGAAAACCCAGACTCAAGGAACCACAGCCTTGGCTTCATGTTCTAGTTCTACTTATTACTTACCCTGCTTCACTTCCAGGGGACACACTTAACCTTCTCATTAAAATAACCAAAATTTAAGAGCTCTCCCGAAAGGATGCTCCTACATTTTAATTGATTAAAAACAAAAACAAATAAAAAAAAACTTTTCACATTTACATAGTATAGAAAAATATTGGTTTCAATAATGAGAAAACTTTTTATAGCACTTTCTGCAACTTAATGAACGAGCATTGCTGCTTTTGAAAGATGGTGAGAAAGACGGCCTTTCTAAAACACATTTGATAATGAAAACATAGTTTTTAAAGAAAAATCTAATAGGACTGCTCTGCAGCAGAAATAAAATTGAGATAGTGTCTAAAATCCTCTAAAAGTCTAAGTTAGACTAATGAATTTCAAAATATATCTTGTCATAAATGAGAATGAAAGCTATAAAATGTGAATGATTATTGTTTAAAAAGGATAAAAAATATGACTCTTTCTTAAATTTTGAATTTGGATTTTGTCTCCTTCCTATTAGTGAAGTGAAAGTTTAACATCTTGCCAACAAAGAACAATATGGCACTATTGGCTGCTATGTAAGAGCAGAAAGCATTCCAGGGGTAGTGAAATAAAAAGAGCTAAGCTAGGAAGACTAAATTACTGAATCTTTCTAGCAACAAACATGACATTCAAAACTAAACAAACTCTCTCCCTTCCCTTCTTTTTGCCTAGAATTAATAGCATACATGTCTATTCATACATACACACGCGTGGCACACGGAAACTAATCTGGTGATGTTACTGAAAGGTGATGATACTGAAATCATCAAAATATTCAGTAGTGTTTAACTGTCCCTGAATTGAAGTTGTAAATTCCCCATCATCTTCCCCATTGATTAATGGAGATCATTATCTCCCAATTTATAGTTTTCATAAATCAATATTTATTCAGTGCCAAGAGGCATGGCATGAGATGCGTGTGCTTTAGAAATGCTGGCTTAACAAGGACAGCAATTCCTGTCCTCTGTAAATTTGCAATTTAGAAGAACACATAAGAGACAGTGAAGATTTGATTAAAATTTTTCAGTGAAGTTTAGCAATAAGAACAAAGAGTTGGTGTTTCTAAAAAATACACTTATATATCCCATCGTTAAATACATCCCAATTACTCTCAGAATTTCTAGGTAGCAGGCTGTTAAATAAAACAAGACCCACCCTTTTAATTTCTAATAAGAGTTAATAAATAAAACCAATTAGAATACAGAAAGTACTCATTATGGAGCAAGAGAATGTATTACCCATTGCATTAATAGATGAAAATAGCACAGACATTTTTACTATATCAACTAGTATTAGAGTTTCAGCAAAACCGTAGCCAAGATTTCAGGTAAATAATTGAACAAATACAAATAAATTAACAAAGAAAGTCCATGTGGTAATTAAGCATAAATGCAAACAAAAGGACCACTAAGAAAGCAAGTTTCTTACATCCTCCTTCATCAGTAAGAGATCCATTATATTCAAAGCTCTTTATGTATCATCTGGCTGGGGAAAACTGATACCAATATATGACCAGAGAGTATCTGGGAGCTGGGCCAATAATAATGCCAGGCTGAGAATGGGGGGTGGGGGAAGACTCCATCTGATGGAAATTTCTTCACCACTGTGCTTACTGATAGAAGAATAGAAGAAAGTCCCATTTTCATCTGAGATGAGAGAGGTCCAACAAAGGCAAAGAAAGTATTATTTTTTGTCACCTTGTATTTTTAAAAGTTTTAAATGTGAATTTAAATATGAATTTAAATAATCTCAAAGCAGCATTTTTTTGCATATAGCAGGTGTTAGGTATTCACAGGTAAGGATAATACGCCTTTCCGGCTAGAGTAAAATGGAGCGGTAGGGATAATCCATAATAGTAACAGGATGCTCCAGTCCCAATTGTCAAGTCTGGCTTTGTGTCCTGATTAGTGAAGACTTTCAGACACCATGATACCCTGGTTTAGAACAAAGCATTTGCTGTTCCCCAAGGTCAATGGAATCCCTTGTCTTTATATCCCCTTTTTCACCTAAATATTTCTAAGCAGTTCCTGTGCAGGGCAGGACCCTTCCCAGCCATCTGCAGACCTGGTGAATGCTGCTTCTAGGTATTTCCAACATTTTGGAGAAATCAGTAATTCTTGGACACCAAAAGTTACCAGCATTGGTTACTCTTTAACTGGTATTTTTTGAGCACTTACTGTGTGTCAGATATTGTTATAGGCACTGAAGGTACAGCAATAAGCAAAATAGACAAAAATTTATATTTTCATGAAGCACGAATATGGTAGGAATAGGCAAATGATCATCGAACGAATACAGGTGTACCTAGTTTTATTGCACTTTGCAGATATTGCTTTTTTCTTTACAAATTGAAGGTTTAAGACCTCAGTGGAGGAAGTAACTACAGATTTGGTGGAAATAGCAAGAAAACTGGAATCAGAAGTGATCTGAAGATGTAACTGAATTGCTGCAATCTCATGATAAAACTTGAATGGATGAGGAGTTACTTCTTACGGATGAGCAAAGAGAGTGGTTTATTGAGATGAAATCTTCTGGTGAAGATGCTGTGGAGACTGTTATTATGACAACAAAACATTTATTTTTTTATTTTTTTTTAATTTTTTTTTTCCACGTTTATTTATTTTGGGGACAGAGAGAGACAGAGCATGAACGGAGAAGGGGCAGAGAGAGAGGGAGACACAGAATGGGAAGCAGGCTCCAGGCTCTGAGCCATCAGCCCAGAGCCCGACGCGGGGCTCGAACTCATGGACCGCGAGATCGTGACCTGGCTGAAGTCGGACGCTTAACCGACTGCGCCACCCAGGCTCCCCGACAACAAAACATTTAAAATATTATATTAACTTGGTTCATAAAACAACATCAAGGTTTGAGAGGATTGACTCCAATTTTGAAAGAAGTTCTACTCAGGGTGAAACACTATCAAATAGTGTTAATGAAAGGAAAAGTCATTTGATGCTGCAAATTTTGTTGTCTAATGTTAAGAAGTTGCCACAACCACCCTAACCTTCAACAATCACCAACCACCCAGATTAGTCAGCAGCCATCAACACTGAGGTAAGACCTTCTACCAGCAAAAAAGATTATGACTTGCTGAAAGCTCAGATGATGGTTAGCATATTTTACTATGAAAGTATTTTTTTTTATTTTTTTTTCAACGTTTATTTATTTTTGGGACAGAGAGAGACAGAGCATGAACAGGGGAGGGGCAGAGAGAGAGAGGGAGACACAGAATCGGAAACAGGCTCCAGGCTCTGAGCCATCAGCCCAGAGCCCATCAGCCCAGAGCTCGAACTCACGGACTGCGAGATGGTGACCTGGCTGATGTCGGACGCTTAACTGACTGCACCACCCAGGCGCCCCATGAAAGTATTTTTTAAAAATATTTGTTTTTGAGAGAGAGAGTGAGAGCTCAAGCAGGGGAGGGGCAGAGAGAGGGAGAGAGAGAATCCCAAGCGGGGCTCCACACCGTCAGTGCAGAGCATGACCCAGGGCTCGAACTCACGAACCATGAGATCATGACCTGAGCCAAAATCAGGAGTCCGATGTTCAACTGAGCCACCCAGGCACCCCTACTAATAATGTATTTTTTAATTTAGACATATACATTGGTTTTTTTTAAGTAATAATGCTATTACACACCTAATAGACTATATTACAGTGCAAGTATAACTTTTATATGCACTGGGAAACCAAAAAAACTTATTTGACTCCCTTTATTGCAATATTTATTTATTTTATTTCAGTGGCCTGGAACTGAGCCCACAAAATTTCCAAGGTATGCCTGTACCTATATGTGTCAGATGGTAATCAGTTTTGTAACAAAGAGGGCTAAAGTTGGAGAGAAAAATACAGTGGACCTGTGAAGGATGCTATTTTAAAAAGAGTGGTTGAGAAAGTTGCCTAAAGTAACAGTCCTTAGAACACAGGCTAATGGTTGGTGGGGGAGAGAGCCAAGCTGATTTCTGGGGCGGGGTGGGGGGGATATCTTAAAGATATGGGACAAAGGACATAAATAAATTAGTTTTGTTGGCCTCCTGCCAGATAGTGGGGCAGGGGGAGGGTGAGAGGGATGTTATTCTTGCCAGGGATACTCAGACTGCTTCTTGTCAAGAAATTCTAAACTGCAAGAACTGAACAGCTCAGTGGGCATGGCTCTTCCATAGTTCCTTGCTTTTAATCTCATGGGGGCTTCCTAATCCATATTCTCTTCATTGTTCCCATCCATATGTGACTTCCCTACCTTTCTTTCATTTTCTAGCTTTGACCTATTTGTTCATCTCTTTTATGATTCTCTAGCACATAGATTCCCCAAGCCCTTCTTCTCCTGCAGCATCACATTGAGCCTTGTGATCAGAAGTGCAGTCTGCCTCAGTTATTGCAATGCCCTGTTGTATCCACAGCCTCAGTTCCCCCAAGTCCTCCATAGGGCCATCAGTGTTAAATCTAAGAAGCAAGCTGGACAATGTCATTCCTCTTCTTGAAATTCTCCAGTGATCCGCCATTACTCAGGAGACAGCAAGGACTCTGCAGCATGAAATTCAAGTCCACCATGATCTCACTTCACCAATATGCCAGCTCAGATCTTTGAGTCACCCTGCCTGTGACTTCATGCTGTAATTCCAATAATCATCTTAGAGAAACATATTCTTCGTACCACCCCCGTTGCCTCAAGTTCTGCATTGCTTTCCCTTTCCTCCTCTACCCCATTGTGGAAATTTTCCTGACACTCTTCTCTCACACTACATTGAGAACCCCTATACCATTCTCTTAGGATTCTTTATGCTTACATTTAACTTACTCATTTATATTGGCTTTATTATAGGTATATGTCTGCTCCTACCCTGCAAATAAAGAAGCAAACCAAAACAAACAACAAGAATAAAATAATGAGGTTTTAACCCTTAGTCCTTTAGCACTGTTTCTGACACATTTTAAATCAAGCAAATAAATGCAAGAATGCATGAACAAATGAATGAATGATCAGTTTGCCAAGGGGAAAGTATACAACATTATGGATAATAAAAGAGATGAAATGGAAAGAAAAATGTTTGAGTTAGATGCTGATATCATGGAGGAAGTTGATGAAATATCCTGAAGGTGTTTATGAAAATGATCTGGATGATGCAGGCAAGATAGTGTAAGTGATCATCATGGGTTTTAATAAGTAGAGTCTCTTGAGAGATGATAAATAAAGAATAGCCTGCCAGTGACAGCATTCATTTGTTGACTGATTCTTTTTATTTCAAATATTTTGTAGAGCTTCAGCTATGAGTCAAACAGCTTTTTAGGCATTAGGAATAAAATGGCAAGCAAGAAAATGAGCTGGTTTTGCTTTCAAGGAGTTTAACGTCCTTGGAGTGAAACATATATAACATAGACATATTCATTTTGAATTTGAGTAAAAATAACATGGTCCTTTGAAAAAAAACAACCTAAGAATCGGACCTAGTTTAAAGGGTCAGGGAAGACTCAACTGAGAAGTGATAATTGAGCCATGAGCTAAAAGATGCTAGGAGTTAACTGAACTGAGGCTAGATTTAGAGAAGAAAACTCATAAGAGAGGAGAAATATAAATACAGGGGTGTTTGAACACAACAGAAGAGAATAAAAGAAAGTTAGAATATTAGTATGTCATAAGGGGGCAGAGCAAGATACTAACTCAAGAGTAATGGCATTAATAGCTAACTTTTATTGGTTTATCAAGCCCTTATCTTATGTCAGATATTGTGCTAAATGTTTTTACATTGTATTTTTACTTAATGACGACAAAAAACTATGAGGAAGTATAATAACTTTTCCCATTTTTCATATACCACAACTATATGGGATATTAAGAAATTGTGTGTAGTCTCAGTTAGTGAATGACAAAGCCCCAGTGAGAAACTGTAGACCATGTGTTTAGAATCAATACTGCAGGGCACCTGGGTGCCTCAGACAGTTAAGCATCTGACTCTTGACTTTGGCTCAGGTCATGATCTCGTGGTTCGTGAGTCTGAGCCCTGCATCAGGCTCTGCGCTGACAGTGTGGACCTGCTTGGGATTCTCTCTCTCTCGCTCTCTCACTCGTGCATGCACTTTGTCCTCTCTCTCTCAAAAATAAATAATTAAAAATTAAAAAAAAAAAAAAAGAATACTGCAGAGTGAACAGGAAGGGCTGGAATGTCAGGCAATCATGTGCTCTTTTACTTCTGGGGCTCCAAAACCTGAGTTGTTGCTTGAATAAAATTTTATACATTTATATTTGAGAGAAGTTTTCCACTTAATACTTGTGTCCCATCTCCTATATAGGGCAAAACTGGAAGGGTGAAATGTGGGAACTTCTGGCATATCAGTTCATAGCATAGTCTCCACTTTCTTGCCAAAGAGGGATTGCTGGTGGGCCAGAACAAGACATATAGCATTGAATCCATTTTATAATGTTCCTTTGAAAACTCTGGTTTCCATGAATTTCAGTGATATGAACAGAGATACCCCAGCACCTCCTTCTCTAGTCTTTCCCTCACAGCAGGTCTCCCACCCCCAACTGCTTTTCTGAAACAGCTGATTCCTGTCATCTGACACAATAACTCAGGCAGGAGTTTGAGAGGTGAAGAGGGAACAAAAGAGTAGATGCTGGCACTGGCTTCAGCTTTCTTACCTTTGCATGGCCAACTGTGAACAGTGCAGGTGCATAACGATACTGTTTTCATGAACTTACTTTGGACAAAATAAGATCTTGAGATGGCATCAATTTTGTCTTGGAAAAGTAAGATATGGTTACATACGTTGAGTATCCCAACACACAAAAGAAATGGAATACGCTATATTCTCCAGATGGGTAACAAGATTCATTACAGAAATCGTAGCTGGTGTTCATAACAGAATAGGGAGAAAGGAGAGCTTACCTGTGGCTTCAGAAATCGCCAGACGTGATACACCCACTTAAAGTGAAACTGTCCATATGGCAGTTTTTACCGACTTTTACTGAATAGGGATATCCTGACACCCAGCAACGATGTGCTTATCAGATAGAAGTACCATGAAGACTTTGAGGCATTTCTCTTGCTGATCTCACCTTTCCTTACCATCCATTTTCTTTACTGAAATCGCAGTGAAATTAGCATTTTATTTTTGAAGTTTTTTTTTAAGTTTATTTATTTTGAGAGAGAGAGAGAGAAAGAGAGACACGCAGGAGGGGCAGAGGGACAGGAAGAGAGAGAGAAACCCAAGCAAGCTTCACACTGTCAGTGCAGAGCCTGATGTGGGGCTCAAACTCATGAACCTCGAGATCATAACCCAAGCTGAAACCAAGAGTCAGATTCTTAACCAACTGAGCCGCTCAGGTGCCCACCAGCGTTTCACTTTTTTTTTTTTTTTTTTTTTTTTAAGGATATGATCAGTGTTACATAACCTCAGTCATTTGGCAGTAAGGATTAAAAAAACATTGATGGCTTTTAAAGTTTAGATAAAATATTTTAGGTGATTAAAATTATTTCGAATACCATTTTTTAGTTAAAATATTTAAGTACATGGTTTTTCAACTTGGATAAATAAATGGCATCAGATAAAATACAAATCAGAATTAAATAAATAATTACTGTGTAGCATCTTTGGCTTAGGAATGACAAAGGGGAGTGTATATTCTCTTTTTAATCACCAAAGGGAAAGAAAAAAAATGGTGTTATTATGTTTATATGGTATTTCAAGAGCTGCATCTTTCAAGGATTATTCCAAATATAGTATAAGAGAACGAATTTCTCCTTCAGATTCATTGTAAGTCAGTATCACTGCATGGAAAACAGATGCTGTTGGAGGCAGAAAAGCTGCTTTATTGACACATTACTCAGCATTCTACAAAACAAAAGCAAAAAACAAACAAATTATGATGCATACATCTGAAGACCAAAGTTAAACATTTGTCACAGAACAGTGCATTTTTTTATGACTTCTAGATTTCTTTTACTTATGGTTCCAATGTCTTAATTAAAAGTTAAACCAGTTTTGTGTGTATAGTTAGTTACTAAACTTAAAGTAAATGACATATTTTAGCACTTACCACCCACACAAATGGACAGAAATTTAGCTAAACTTTCTCTACTGAGTTTGGTGATAAAATATAAATTGCTACTATGGGTTTAAGGTTGAATACTATCACTTAACATTTATTTCCAGTTCACTAAAGATATACAGAAAACACTTTTTCACACACACATACACACTCACACAAAAACAACTTCAGTTTTCAGGGAGGAGTACTTAGTCAGAAACGGTCAATATCAGAAAGAGAAACAGATGCACTTCTCTGAAAGGAGGTGTCTCTGCTGCTACTTAGTCCCCATTCATCTTTCAAAAAAGGGGAAGCTGTTGCTTTTCTCCTCAAACTTCAATATTTTTAATACTGGCTTTATTCCTGATACTTGATGGTCACGAGATTTTGCAGTCCTCAAAACTCATTTCAGAAAGCCCCTTCGGGAGATATCCTGGCTGGGACTCTGGCCTGAGTATCAAAATATTGTCATAAAATTGATATTTTATTGCTCTTATTCGTATAATTGGAAGCACTCTGATGCTAATCCTGTACCTTATCAGGTAGAGAGTGTTTGAATTTGGCAGAATCATGCCTGCAGCTTTTAATGACAGGCTCAAAATAAGTGTTGGCTTCTACATCACATTTCTGCCCACTTGAGGTTCACTATCAAAGAATCTAGATGCATTTAGAGAAGATTGAGAGAGAATACCAACAATAAGAAATAATCAACCAAATAAATAGTATCTAGGAGTGTTTTTATGTTGTTTTCTTTGAGTGGGATTTGTTATTCCTTTGTGTTTGTGGCATCCAACAAATAGAGCTCTGCTTTATTGGTCCATAAGCAGAAGAATGTATTCATGCTCACACACACCATGCTCCTCTTTATCTTTTTCTGAGCTTCCCTGCTCCAGTGTCCATTTTGAGGGATTGGTGTTGACTTTGGCTATTTTTCTTTGTTCCACTAACTCAGGTGTTCAATTCTTGTGCCAGACACCATTCCCAACAATTGTGTGTTATGAATTTAACACCTAGTATTTAGTATCCTTTGCGAAGAGTAAATGGACAATGAAGAGTGAATGCACAGAGCATTAAACAGTCCACACAGGGAGCCCCAGACAAAATTAGAGTTTACAGTCAGTAGTACCAGTCTTTTTTCTCATTGTAGATTCTCTTCTCCTTTTCTGCTCCTTTTCTTAACCCTCTCCCTTAAACTCCTTAGCCTTATCTTCTGTATACTCAACCTAGTTGTGAAGATTTTCTTATTATGTATCAGAAGATGAGAATAAATGGCGTGTACCATCCTTAGGGGTATCTGTATTGGAAAGTACTCCATGTAAGACCCCTTAAATCATAACATTATAGATCTATCCACTCCATCTCCTCTAAAAGCTGATTTTACTTCACACATAAAAGGATTTGACTACTTGGCCAGTAAATTCAGTTATTGTATACAGACAACCTTATAAAGTGTTCTGGCTGGAATTTATAGGTTGTTTCATTCTGTTGAGCAGTCATAATTTCAAAAGACACTAGATCGCAACTCTCAAGGTTGAATAATCATTGGTGGTGTCCTGATGAGCCAAAATGTCACAATAAGGCTAAATAGCATATGCTTTTGACCCAGCTGTCAGTTGTTATTAATAGGCTGACTTAAAAAATGAAAGCAGTAGGGGTGTCATCGACATTTTGAGGCCCATATGCTTAATGTAGTAAAACACCTGCCAGGGCTAGTTTCTGGTTCCAAATGAAGTAAATCAGCCTGCTTTTCCCCCCACAGTTAAAAATACATCAACACCTACTAAGAATGTTACAATGTGCCATAACCCTCAGGCTACCACCTCTTCCACTCTGAACTGCTTGTGATTCAAGGTACAGAAACTGTTTCAATTCTTCTCACCTTTGGAATGAACTTTCTAATATATATTCTTTTACTGTGTGTGTGTGTGTGTGTGTGTGTGTGTGTGTTAATTAGGCTTCTCTCCTTTTATTATCTTCAAAGTTTACTGAGTTGAAGTGGAAAATCTGTGCACTTAAAACCTGGAAACCAAGGAAGATTTGGGAAATCCTATCTCAAGATGCTAAGTTGTTCTGATAATTGGATATATCAGAAGGTAACTCACACTTCTAAACAGTTATTTGTCAATCTATAGTAGTTCTTTACAGAGGCTAATAATCTAGTTTTAAAATAATTTATCTTGTATGGCTTCATTTAAAAGTGAAATAATCAAGTTGTTGGTCATTCTGTGGGTGTAATTCATTGAGTGTCATTAGAGTAGAGCTAAGCAGATAGGTCAAGCTGAATAATCTAAAAGCACTTAGTTGGCTTTTTGATTAGAATAGGTTCTCCACACTTTTGTAACTATGACATTAGTAGTTATTCTATGTTAGCAAGAATCTATTATTCCTTGTGTCTACTAGCCAAGGGAGTACTGGATTGTAGAGGACTGGATTGTAGAAGAAGAGTAGGAATAGAGTGTTGGTGGTAACTCATTCTTTATGCCAAGCTCTTGCTTGAGATTATTTGTGTTAGCTGCTTTTATATTCTGCTTCATTTCCTTTGGTAATCTTTAATTTTTTTTTAACGTTTATTCATTTTTGAGAGATAGAGACAGAGCATGAGCGGGGAAGGGGCAGAGAGAAGGAGACACAGAATTTGAAGCAGGCTCCAGGCTCTGAGCTGTCAGCACAGAGCCTGACGTGGGGCTTGAACTCATGAACTGCGAGATCATGACCCGAGCCAAAGTTGGATGCTCAACTGACTGAGCCACACAGGCACCCCTCCTTTGGTAATCTTTTAGTTTGAATTTTCTATTCATTTTCTTCATTTACTTGGTGAGTTTAAAAACTTATCCTCAAGATAGTTCCAAAATAGCAATTCCCCAAATTTTTATCAATGATACATACATTCTATTACTGTACATTCTTCCAGAGTGACTTTTTGACAAGGAAAGTTTCATTTGACTATCCACATATTTTCCTTTAAGTCTTATTTTTCCCATCTTATACTTGTTACTTTAAACACTGAACCTTTCGCATCATTTAACAAATGACTATCCTACTGACAACTGTCATTGAACTTTCGAATGCATCTGATACACTGCCAGATGTTGACTACCAAGTTGAGAGAATCTAATTTATTTTCTACCTCATCTTCTTTCTTTCTTCTCCTGAGAAATAATCAATCCCATTTATAGTCATCATATCTCCTGTTGCTTTATCCAACTAATGCTTATAGGAGTGTTGAAACAGCAATGAAAGTTCATGCCAAATTCCTATAGCATTTCTAATGTTAGAGATGAACCGAGTTTACTTTTCTGTGCATTGTGGAAAAAATAAAGGTAGTAATAGGATGTCTCAGCAAAGATTGTTGGAAGATAATTTCATGAGTAAATGTCAGATCAATAGCATTATATTCTGCTGACATTTCTTCCCTTGTGGTGCCTCTAGTTCAGTTGGAATCTAAACTAGAATCACCTAATAAGCATAACCAAAGAAGTATTGCCATTGATTGTTGGTCTAATTGAGTTCTTTTTCAGGTGTTCACACCATCCAAAAGAAAAAAAAAAAAGTATTTTCTTTACTTCTATGATCTTAATGACACCTTCTTAATTCTACATTCACTGTTCCTTTTATCTTTTTTTCTTCTCTGGTTTCACATTGCTTCTATTGGATTGCTTTATTATATCACTTTTACAGTCACACAAAGACTCTTACAGCTCAAAAAATGGTAGTGTCCTTGATGATTATTTTTATATCACTGTTCAATAGCCTTAGTTAAAACTCTAATTTTATACATGCATATTGGATAAAAGAGCTCAAGGTCTTCTCAGGCAATAAACATGACAAGTCTTGTCTTTCACAGGCCATGAAAGTAGTTTCATTCTCCCAAGAACTACATCAGAGGCATCATGAGTGCTTCCTACAGCTAGTCATTTGATGTCTCATTGGCACTGGATTAAAAAGTGGAAAAAAAATTTCTGATTGAAAATTTCCTTGAGACATGTTACATTCTCACTAAGTTAACAAGTACCAATACAAGTAATAAAATAAAGATAGAAGGAGGAAAGCGATAACCCTTTTTTGGAAATTTTTTTGAAATAGCAATTTTGATGACTTACATAATTTAATCCCAATATAGACATTTCTTCAAATAATATGGAGATATCTTAATTGTATTTCTCCAAAGAAATGATGGTAAAAGTGCATTAGATGTTTTCACACTTTATTGAATCTTATTGGACTTCTTTTTATATGTCCATTCTACATATTGAATCAAGAACCACAATGATCTTTTACATTTGACTCCTTTTTCTTTCACAAACTATGTCTAATCCATACTAAACTCTTTCTGTTTTCTATTTGAAATATATTCAGAATTTCTGCATTTTCACTACCTTTACTGCCACCTGATTTCAGCTACCTCACCCTCTCACATAAATAATTGAAATATCTTCATAACTGGTCTTCCTTTGCGCCTTGCCCCCTACAAAATGCTACAAGCATTTTCTCAGGAGAGTAGGCAGGGTGATGTTTTCAAAACATACCAGATTGTGTCACTTTTCTGCTCAATAATTTCCCAACCCATATAAGGAATTTCCCATATAAGTCAAAGTCTGAGAGTGCCATCCAGTGCCCTATGTTGTCTACATTTCCAATACTAGCCTCTACCTCTCTGATTTTTTCTCCCACAAAGATCCCCTATTCTTCTCCCATTCCTGCTACATTAACTTCCTGGCTGTCCACATGTCAGGCAGTACATGATAGCTCTTTCCAGTCCCAACTTAAATGTCACAGAGTAAGACCTTTGCTGTTACTCTATTTGCAAAACCAACCCTTCTACTCTCCCCCTGCACAGCCTATACCCATTTAGACATCATCTTTCTCCATAGTGCTTGTTAACCAACTGACGTATTTCATGAATTTATTAATTTATGGTCTTCTCCTTTTCTTGTTGAATGTAAATTCCTTAGAGGACAGGGATTTTTCCCTGTTTTATTTATTGCTAATACTCCCAGTCATGAGAATATTGCCTGGTGATAGCATGAGCTTAATAAACACTTGCTTGAATGAGTAGAATGAAAGAAATGAGCTTGGCAGAATACATTGGACATGGTAATTACACCAGAAATGGTAGCTATTGTTATAAAGATTTTTTTCCTAGGAAAGCTAGATTATACATAATATCCAGTACTCTAACTGCAGAGTCAAAACTACATTTGAATTCCACTAATAATTAAAACTTGGAAAAGTTATTTAATTTCAATGAACATTTGTTTCCATATCTATAAAATAGAACTACTAACACCATATAGATTCTATTTTTCACAAATGCTGGATGAAATGACAAGTTTCAAATGTCTATTATAGTGTTTGGTCTAAATCAATACAGATTTGTTTTCTCTCTGCTTCCTACCCATCCCCTCTTAGTGCTCTTTGATAATCACTTTTTGAGTGCCTACCATGTGGCAATCACCATGATTGCCATTGGATGTCAAAATATGAGATACGGTTCTTGCTCTTGAAGTGTTTACAATCCATCGAGGAAACAAACGTATTAGCCAAAAAGAAAAAAAATCCTTTAAAATAATGGAGAAAGTAAAATAATGGAAGTATAGAGGAAAAGTGCCTAATGAATAAGTTGCCTAGATTAGGTAGTACCTAAGCTAAAATTTGAAGGATGGCTTACATTTATCCAAGCATCCAAGCTCAGAAATGAGGGAAGCTTTTCCTGGGGAAGAGAGGGCATAAGCAAATGTGCAGAGGCAAATGTTAAAAAAACTCAGCATGTATGGGAATTTATGACCAACAGTGTAAGGCGAGATGGCAAGGTGGAAACTGCAAGTGGCAAGAGATGAGGCCAGGGAATCTGGAAGACATCAGGCGATTGAAAGTCCTGTTTGTCACACTAAAGGACTTAGATTGCATCCCCTTTTCCCTGATGGGGGTAGCAGGTGGAGATGGGAGTATGGCAGAGTCACATCTGTGTTTTAGAAAGACAGTTATGCCAAATATGTGAAGGATGTATTTTAGTGAGTGACAGCAACAATACTGCTTTAAGAGTATGAAATTTGCAACCAGATTTTTAAGTTCCAATCTCACTAGCTCCACCATTTCCATTATTTCCCAGCATACCAACAGGTTTCAGTTCTGCTAAAAACTTCCACTTACAAGCGAGGTGTCACTCAGAGTTATGTACCTGTCTTAATGTCTCTATCTGTAAAAATGGGATCAAAACCAACGTAGTTTTCACTATGATGTTATTATAAGCATTAAAGTGATTAAACTTAGAAATTTAACTTGTAAAGTTTCTACAAGTTATTTAACTTTTAGAGGTAAATGTATTACTATGCATTAACTATGAAATGCTTCTTAAAATTTATATAAATAAAAAATACAGGACTCTAATTAGAAGATCATTATTTTACTTTATTTGTGAAGTGAAAAATGATTATAGAAGTCTAATTGGTACATTACTGTTTTTCACAGATACAGTGGTAGTATTGGTGGAGGGGAGGCAGATTCAGAAATGTTTGTGAAGCAAAGCCAGCAGAGCCTGACTTTGCCTTCTAGCCTCACACAGTAGGTTACAAATTCCCACAAATTCCCATGCATACTATATTTTTTTCAGAACTGGTGAGTGACTAGCCAGGTTGGGAGCAGTGGTAGTTGAAGGAGCCTAAGACTTCTTAGGTAGAGTTAGGACTCTGGAACTTTCTAGTTTGGGCAATTCTGGATGTCATTTAATAAAATTTGGGATAAAGGAGGAGATATTTTGTATCTAGTTCTATCTAGTCTTTCACCAAATATGTTGTCACTACCTAATATATACCTGTATCGTGCTAGGCCAGATAGATATAATCTCCGCCCTCGTAAAGCTTAAATTTTAATGAGAGAAAAAAAAAAATCAGTGGTTGATATAAGCATCTCATTAATGAAACAAACACCTAATTAAATAAATAATATTTAATTACAAAGATCATGTTATAAAAAAGTATAATAAAATAAATGTTACTTAAAAATGACAGAAAACAGGGGCCCCTGGGTGGAGCAGTCTGTTAAGAATCCAATTCTTATATACACTATGGAATACTACGTGGCAATGAGAAAAAATGAAATATGGCCTTTTGTAGCAACGTGGATGGAACTGGAGAGTGTGATGCTAAGTGAAATAAGCCATACAGAGAAAGACAGATACCATATGGTTTCACTCTTATGTGGATCCTGAGAAGCTTAACAGGAACCCATGGGGGAGGGGAAGGAAAAAAAAAAAAAAAAAGAGGTTAGAGTGGGAGAGAGCCAAAGCATAAGAGACTGTTGAGAACTGAGAGCAAACTGAGGGTTGATGGGGGGTGGGAGGGAGGAGAGGGTGGGTGATGGGTATTGAGGAGGGCACCTTTTGTGATGAGCACTGGGTGTTGTATGGAAACCAATTTGACAATAACTTTCATATATAAATAAAAAAAAAAAAAAAGAATCCAATTCTTGATTTTGGTCATGATCTAGCAATTTGTGAGATCAAGCCCCACATCAGGTTCTGTGCTGACAGTGTGGAACCTGCATGGGATTCTCTCTCTCCCTCTCTGTCTGTCCTCAACTCATGCACTGGCTCTCTATCAAAATAAATATTTTTTTAAATGAAGGAAAATTGACCATAACATAAATACTGATCTAGTCTAGAGATCAATGAGATTGTGACATTAAAAAAGCTCTGAGAGATAAGCAGTAGATAACAAAGGTGTATATAAGTTGAAACTAGTGAGATAAGCAAGGGTCATATGTGCAGGGCTTCTTTTTGGCCAAATAAGGACTTTTTATTTTTTTTTAAATAAAAGCAATAGAAATACATTGAAGTATTTAAAGTGGGAAAATACCTAACCCTGTATATATTGTATATTTAAAATGTCCTTGTTGCAGCAAGTTTTGTGAAGTGGATTAGAGCAGGGCTACAGGACGAGTCTAGCTAGAAGGCTTTTGTAATCATTCAGGAAGGAGAGAGTGGGGGCTTGGATGAGCATGGTACTAATGCAGATGCAAAGAAGTAGAGAACTTTGGGAAATATTTAGCGGTGAGATGTTTCTTGTAACAGATCTTCACATCTTCTCCAAGGCAGGACCTCAAACTTCTTTCTTCTTATGGCATGTGTTTGGCAAGGTAGAAAGCAAGAATGCTTCAGGGAAGAGAAGGGAGAAAAGCAAAACCAACTACCTGTATTGTGTGGATCTTCAGCTCAGGTGTCATCGGTTGCATCCACATTCCCACCATTAAATACCTGACTCTACCAGTTAAACTTGCTGCTAATATTCTGCTCAAGTTGTTCCAGAAGGCGTGACCTCTGATATCCTTAGAGCTTCTTTTCAAGCTCTATGGTTATCCCCTAAAGCCTGTTTCAGTTTCAAATTCCTTACATCTCTCTTTAGCTATTGGGAAAACATTTTTTTTCTTTTCCCGGATCCAGTGTTTCTGTGATGGTGTATTACCTATCTATTGCTCAGTAACAAATTCCCCTAAAACTTAGCTTAAAATAACACATATATGTTCCCTTAGATTTATAACATTATCTTTGTAATTGAATGCCATTTATTTAATTGGGTGTTTATGTCATTAATTAGATGTTTATATCAACCATTATATTTTTCTCTCATTAGAATTTAAGCTTTATGAGGGCAGAATTTATATCTATCTGCACCTAGCATGATACAGATACATATTAGGTACTGAATAAATGTTTGGTGAAAGAGTAGATAGAACTAGGCTATATAAAATACTGGGTTTGGGGGCACTTGGGTGGCTTAGTCAGTTAAGTGTCTGACTTCAGCTCAGGTCATGATCTCAAAGTTCATGAGATTGAGCCCCACATCGGGCTCTGTGTTGACAATGCAGAGCCTGGAGCCTGCTTCAGATTCTGTGTCTCCTTTCTCTTCCTCTCCCCCACTCATGCTCTGTCTCTCTTTGTCTCTCAAAAATGAATAAATGTTAAAAAAATTTTAAAGCCCTATTAAAATAACTAATAAAATTCTGGGATATAAAAAAAAAACTTCATTGCTGTGGGTCAGGAATTTGGGCACAGTTTAACTAGGTTCTCTAATTCAGGGCATCTCATGAGGCTGTTATTAAGGTGCTGTGTGTGTCTATAGTATCCAAAAGCTCAGCTGGAGAGGAGAAGGATCCACTTCCTAGCTTCCTCACATGGTTGTTGGCAGATTTCAGTTCTTTGCTGACTGTTGACTGGAAGAGTTGTCAATTCCTTGTTATTTGGGTCTCTTCACATGGTAGCTCATAACATAACTTGCCTTATCAGAACAGGAGCATGAAAAGACCCAGAATGAGAAAATATAAGATATAGAGGAGTCAGTCTTTTTTTTTTTTTTTTTCAACGTTTATTTATTTTTGGGACAGAGAGAGACAGAGCATGAACGGGGGGAGGGGCAGAGAGAGAGGGAGACACAGAATCGGAAACAGGCTCCAGGCTCTGAGCCATCAGCCCAGAGCCCGACGCGGGGCTCGAACTCACGGACCGCGAGATGGTGACCTGGCTGAAGTCGGACGCTTAATCAACTGCGCCACCCAGGCGCCCCTAGAGGAGTCAGTCTTTACAGCTTAACCTCAGAATTAACATCCATCTCTTTTGCCATATTATATTCATTAGAAACAAATAACTAGATCCAGTTCACACTCAATTTGAGATTACACAAGAGCATGAATTCCAGGAGGCTGGTATCATTGAGTGTCATTTCAAAGTCTGTCGCATATGTGGTATATCCATGGTGTCTCTGGGACTTTTAGTGAAATAATTCTTTCTGTTTAACAGAGCTTCCTCCTTCTCAGGGCACAAAGATATTTTCGGAGACTAGATAATCTCTAATATAGATTTCCTGCTCCCTTTGTATATCCAGGCTGTTTCTGAGTACATGTAGCCCACTATGCCATGTGCCTTTTCATTGATGTTGATTTTTCTTCCATATTCTTCTTGTTCATCCTTGAAGTTTTACTTTTGTTGTCCACTCCCAAGTCATACAGTTAATCACATAAGTCTAGGTCTACAACACAGTGGTGTGCAAGGTTCAAGTTTCATTCTATTAGATTCCTAAATGTTAGGCAAATCAAAGGAACTGGCCAAAAACTAGTTTAATCTCTGTATATCTTATCCATCCTAGAAACTTAACCTGGATTTCCAAGAGACTGCCATCCGCCTTTAGAAGTCAATATATTCAAGTATCAGTCCCAGTGCAAATCAAGGCCATACAATAATTATTCATCAAACATATTGTCATGGAGCAAACATATTATGGTTTTACAAAATGGTTCATGAGTTCAGAAACCTACAATGCACTATTTTTCTCATATTGATTCAAAACAAAAGCTTTATAAAAATGTCAGTCTGATTATTATAATTCTCTGATCCAAATCCTTAATTCTTCTATATTATAGCTTTTAAGATGAAGTTTGTAACTGTCTGAGGCACATGGGCTTTCATTATCTGGTACCTGCCCATCTCTATACGCAGATCTACTTGTTTCTCCTTGAGCATTCTTCCCTCCAACCACTCTGAGCCACATGGAGTGCTGCCTCAAACTCCTGTACCTTTCAACATGCAGTTCCCCTGCTGCCTTGTCTCATTCATCCCTAGTCTCTCATCCCTCCAAGCACAGCCCACGTGCACCATGTTTTAGACAGCCTTCCTTGATTCTCCACTGTGAAGAATCAGATTTTCTTTTAAGACATAACCATACTTAGCTCAAACTGTGCAGTTAGCTGGCAGGCTCTAGCTGTTAACCCCTTCAGGATCCATTTTGGCTTTTGAGTTAGCATCATGCTTTAGGATCTGGCTCTTTCCAGAGGCCACACTCAATTGGTTGCCATGTGGGGTCTCTCCATTAAGCAGCTCAAAACATGGCAGCTGACTTCATCTGAGCAAGAAAGCAAGATGAGCCAGAGGAAGTACAAAAGAGATGAAAGCCACAGCTCTTTGTGACCTAATCTCAGAGATGACACCCCTTCTTGCCATGTTCCATTTATTAGAAATGAGGCACTCAAGGGGCCCCTGGCTCAGTAGGGTAACTGTCCGACTTTTGATTTTGGCTCAGGTCATGATGGCACAGTGGTGAGATTGAGCCCAGCATCAGGGCTGAGCACTGAGTGTGGACCCTGCTTGGGATTTTCTCTCTCTCTCTCTCTCTCTCTCTCTCTCTCTCTCTCTCTCTCCCTCCCCTGTTCTCATGCAGGCACTCTCTCTCCTTCTCTCTCAAAATAAATAAAAATTTAAAAAAAGATGAGTCCCTCAAGGGGGGGGGACTCACAAAGGCAGTAATACTAAGAAGCACAACTCATTGGGAAGCTACCCCATGTGGTAAGCTGTTTCTCAACACTCTGGTTTCTCTCTTCATTTTCAGCTTAGATCACAAGCATTTATTAAGCACTTTATCTGTGCATGCATACTTCAAAACCATAATATGTGTTTTCCTCCCTCATTACTTTATTTAGCACTCATACTATGCCGTAAAACTTTATTCATTCAATGTGTATTTATTAAGCATGTACTATGCATCTGCAATTGTACTAGATATAGGAATTCCCAAAATGAATAAGGACTCAGAAACAAATTTTTATCCTCTGCCAATTCGATGTATAATTTTAATTAGCTTTCTTTTACAGTGGAAGTGACCTTTTAAAACTTAATCCTGTAACCGTATTTTTATAGAAAAATAATTAGTCTTTGGTATAATGCATACTTCAAAAATTATGCTGTCAGGTTAGTTATATGTTTGGGTTTTTAGAACATGGCAGGATAAACACCCTTATTTGAAAATGCATTATGGCTCCTAATTTTGTTGTTCCTATTAATGTTTTGTTTATGCCATTAAACTGACTGTGGTGATTTAGATTCCTGTTTATAATAATGTGTGAACCCAGACATTTATAGTCAGAACATGAAAATGAACTAGCCCAGTATATCCATAATGGTTGCAGCTCTCTCTCTCTCTCTCTCTCTCTCTCTCTCTCTCTCTCTCTTTCTCTCTCTATCTCTCTCTCTTTTAATACTGCTGATTGATTGCACATTAGTTTGCATTAAACATAAAGTTGTATTCCCCTTACAAATTGCTTTTCTCCTGTACTCCAAAATATATCATAAATTAATTGTAAAACTACTAAGCACATAGCTACAGGATGGAAAACAACTGCTTTACGACAGACCAAAATGATACATGTGGTTCCTAGAAGTCTATTTACTGGGTTGCATATCACATTAAAATAAGTACAACTTGGTCTGACCAAGAGTTATATGGGCTGGTTCTCAGAATCATTCTGCCCTTGTCACAGTAGAAAGCACAGAGGGTAGAAATTAGAAGAGATAAGATGTGATAGATCAGTAGCATGAAGTAATAATAACAGTTTGAGATTCTAAGTATAAACAGTCTGATGATCCGTGAGTCCAAGGTGAAAGAACAGAAACATAGGAGTAGCTAATAAAGAGATTTATATAGGAAGAGCCATAGCTGTTGTTGAGCTATTTTTTAAAAGTAGGTTCTATGCATATATACAAAAATTTTTATAAATAAATAAATAAATAAATAAATATCTTAGAAATGTTTTAATTACTTAACTTTTTACTATGAATCCTTTTTTAGATGTTTGGTAAAACTATTGGGGCAGATGACATATAAGTTAGTAACTTGTGGCATGGAAGCACTAACCATTGAGAAGCATCTGTTCTGCTGACCTCTGACTCTTAGTCTGGAAGATTGGGTGTTATAATTACCCCTGGGGTACAAGGAGAGGTTTAACCAGGGTGAAGCAAATAAAAGATGTCAATTAACTCTATAGTCTCCCTGCGATTGGAAAAGAAAAATAAAACCTAGATTCTAGGCATGAGACTGAAAATATTTTTAAATGAACTTATCTTGGTCAAATTGGTTTATCTCCTTTGCCCTAAGGTATACAAAGTTGCTTCTTTGTGGGGTAGGTGGTGAGGTGGCAGTTTTGCCTGCATGGAACATTTAACAATGTCTGAAGACATTTTGTTATTATTGCCGTTGGGGAGGTGATACTGGTATCTGGGGAGTAGAGGGCAGGGGTGCTCCTAACAATCCTATAGTGCACAAGATAGCCCCCCACAACAAAGAATTATCAGGACTCAAATGTCAATAGTGTCTGGGTTGAGAAACTAAGGTAGGCATAAAGTGGACACTGAGAGAAAATGTGGAGAAAGGCAGAGTAGAGAATGTGGTGTTTGTTTCCCTTCTTCCAAGGCAAGTCAAGAGAAAGGAACAAAAGAGTTCCTTGCAAGACCAAGGAAATCTAACTGAGGAAGAGACATTTTCCAAGTGCATCACAAGAAAGCCCACTAATGTGCCCTAGGGAAGGATAGTGACATTTAGGCAAGCGAAATACTCAGATAAGAGCTTATCTGAGTACCTGAGTTTCCCCCAGGTCTGAAGGATGCATGAGAATATTCCCCCATAATCCCAGAGTGAACAGTGAGACTAGCTGGGAGAGTGAGCCAAGAAACCACTCCATGGCAAAGGGTGCTCACGTCAGACGGTCCACATGCACTGCTTCACAGGGAGGTCCTAGGGGGCTGGATATGCGCCGAGGCCAGCGCCTGGCTCTGTCCAAGATACATAGTCCTGGACATATTGGCCAGCCTAGACCAACTGGAGTATAATGAGACAGGCCATGGAATTCCTACCATGATGCTGTTCAGCTAAGATCCTAAAGAGATGAGCCCCTTCCTACCCTTGTCACCATGTCACCCACTCTGTGCTGAACCAATACTGGGAACCAGTGCTAAGGGACTATGTCCCATGAGTTTAAAAGTAAAATGGGAATGAGGAAAGACCTTTTAAGGAGAAAACAGTGGCATGGAAATGAACCTCTGAGCATCACTGAAGTGCTCTTGAAGTGGCTAAGCTCTTCTGAATTGGCCTGAAAAACTGTGCAGTAGGACTGAATTTACCTGTAAGCTTATACAGTAAATCATCTGATAGAAGGTCAAAAACTAGTAAAGAAAAATTACATTTAAAAAAATGGTTATGTATTTGTTTTTGAGAGAAGGAGAGAGAGAATCCCAAGTAGGCTCCACACTGTCAGCACAGAGCCCAATGCTGGGCTCAGTCTGAACCAACATCAAGAGTTGGACACTTAACTAGTTGAGCTACCTAGGCTCCCTAAAAAATTCCACTTTTTATACCACTGTTAATGAAGACTGTTGTAACTGAAATATCATGCCTATTAAAATACTTCTGGTGTTTTTTATTTTTAACATTGAACAGTAAACTGTAAGAGACAGAACCTTTGATATAACTGATCGTTACCTTCTCTTTGCTTTACTATTTTATTCCTAGAAGTTATATCCCTTAATGATATGGGGCCATCTGCCAATGGTTTACATTTTGGCATCACTCATCCTTTTCCATCTCATTAATTCTTACTCATTCTTTTTGTCTGAACTTCTCTTCTACCTGGAAACTTTCCCTGACCACTCCAGATTAGGGTAGAAGCCCCTGAAATATACTTTCATAGTTCTCAAAAAACTTTCTTTATTAAATCATTCATTTTTTTGAAGACAAGGTCAGTGGTTATGGCTTGTCATAAACTCCCCAGTGCCTAACAGAGTACTTAACACATTACAGGCATTAACAAATTAGGTTTTTCTAACTATGTTATTAAATCTGTTGAAACCTGCAATGATAGTTAAGTATTAACAGCCAATTAAAGCCCTTGTAAACCCTCCCAATTTTCTATATTCAAAAGTCCTATTTGTGTTGCACATGTGAGTATCATTTATGAAAATTATTTGTTTTTAAGAATCAATTTTGAGACTGTGTTGTTTCCTATTTCCTGGGTGATCAAAAGTAGGACCATGACATGTAAGGGAGGGATGATAAATTACATATTTGAGTTGGAAGCTCCCAAGGGCAAGATATGGTGCTGTTTCATAGAACTAAAAGCAAATAACAAATGTTTAATTGGTTTTCCTTGAATGAGGGAGAAAATTGGAGAATACCGTGGCTTTTAGAGGCTGACACAACGAACGCTGAGTGTTGACTCCACTGCTTACCAATGCTCTGATTTTGGAAATAACCTATTCAAATATCTATTTCTTAATATTAAAAAATGGGCATAACAATACCTAATTATATTTTTGTTGACTATATATTTGTGTGTGTGTGTGTGTGTGTGTGTGTGTGTGTGTGAAAGAGAGGGAGAGAAGAAAGAAAAGAAGGATGGGAGGAAGGAAGTGAGAAGGAAGGGAGAATTTCCATCTAGATCCTAGCAAGGCTGAATAATAATCCAGTTTCTCCCTATAAAAATATTAACTGTCTACTTCAGATTTCTAATTATGTTGATTGGAGAGGTTAGTTGGTTTCTTAAATGACACCTTCTACTGAACCATAAGGGCCCTTTTGCAATTATTATTATTATTATTATTATTATTAATTCAGTCTTTGAGCTCCTCACCAATCATAATAATCGAAGTTGCTCTGTACTCTCATAGCCAGAGTGTATGATACAACATTTGCTGGATTCCTGGTGATTAATTTCTGAGTCTACTCCATCACCAAAACATTTAAGTTAAGGAATTTCTTAAAAATAGAGAAGTCTCTTTGACAAAACCTGCTAATGCGAGTAAAAAAATACATGTCATATTTCCCCTTGATGAGCCAAATTGAGAAAACCAAGGTCAGTAGAATGTCAAAAAGCTGGTGATGCACGAAGGTAACAGAATGGAGATACTGAAACAGAGCTATTTTGTGATAGAACTGATGAGTAAAGATGTAATTTGTCTGAATTTCAACTCTACCACACTGCTTTGGAGGAGAAAGAATAATTACATAAGGTGTTGAGATCAGTTATTACAAAAATTCTTTAGGATACAAATTTAATATCCATTTTATGATTAAATTCTTCCATTATATTCCCACAACCTTTGGATAAAATCTCACCTCTGTAGTTCCATACAGCTTCCTGTGATTTGCCCCTTCTCTTTCCCCCTCCTTCCTGATCCTCATCCCCATTTTATACCATATTCTAGCCATGCTGAAATACTTGTGATTCTTAGATAAACTGTGTTGTTTTACCCTTCTATGACCTTGCCCTCCTAAGCAGAGTTTATCACTCCCACCTACTATACTTTATACTTCAATATATTTATTCAACCAGTATTTATTAAGTGCCTTCTGTGTCTGAGTTATAGCAGAACTTTCTTAGGAAATATAATGCTAAAGACATGACCTCTTTCCTCAGAGCGTTTGACATCTTATAAAGGGAGACCTGTAGATAAATAAATGTTCAGAGATGATATGGTAGATACAGTAGAAAAGGATATAGCATAAAGTGTAGGGCATGGAAAATTCCTAAGGGGTAAGAGGATTTGAAACAGGATTCAGAGAGACAATCATAATTGCGCTGAGCCTAAATGAAGGCTAGAAGGCAGAGAGCTGTGGAGTAGAAGGTAGCACTTTGAAACTCCCTGGTGTGTTAGGGAAAGTATTTTGAGGAACTCCAAACATAATGGAATAGTAGTGAACAGTTAATAGGGTAGGTCTAGAGTCCAAAATCAGAGTCTGGGTGACTGTCCCTTGTGAATATACTCAAGTATTTCAATTTCCTCATCTATAAAAGGTAGATAATCATCTTCCACAGTGTCATAAAAAATAATTGAGAGAATATAAGTCACTTAGCTTAAGCACATTATAAGAGCACAAAAACATATTTTTTGTTTGTGTATGTTATCATTCTGGAGACTATTGTATGGTATGAGAGGGTGGTTTGTTGTGAGGGAAATAGGTAAAAAAAGGTGCTAAATAAAAGGTTTGATATGCCATATATATATATATATGTACATATATATATATATATATATATATATATATACATATATAGTAGACAAATAATAGGTATCCATGTCCTAATCCCCACAGCAGAGAATATGTTAGTTTATGTGGCAAAAGGGACTTTACAGATGTGATTACATTGAGATGGTAGATCATCTGGATTATCTGTGTGGGCTCAGTGTACCTACAATGGTTTTTCAGGGAAAGAGGAGGAGGAAGAATCAGAATCAGAGGAGATACGAGGAGAGAAATAGAAGTCAGAAAGAAGAGAAATTTAAAGATGTCACACTGCTGGCTTTGAAGATGGAGGAAGGCACCATGAGCTAAGGAATGAAGGTACAGTCCAAAAACTGAAAAGTGAGCAAATAGACTCTCCTCTAAAGACTCTAAAAGGCACTGTGTATGTCTTGATTTAGGAGTTTTTGGCCTTTAGAAACTATAAGATAATAAATTGTGTTGTTTTAAGTCACTAAATTTGTGGTAATTTGTATAGTAGCAATAGAAACTGTAACACACATAAACATATAACGGATATACTCTATCCTATGGTCAATGGAAAATTGTTAGGATTTTTAAAAAGGAATCAAACTATCTGGTAGGCAATTTAGAAACAATTTCATAGTTTCAATGAGAAAAAAATGGAGTGTGTAATGCTGAAAACAATGGAAATCAGATGAGGAAACTTTTCAGAATCTAAAATGGAAGTAAAGAAGATTGGATAGGGGCACCTGGGTGGCTAAGTTGGTTAAGCATCTGACTTCGGCTCAGGTCATGATCTCACGGTTCGTGATTTCGAGCCCCACATCAGGCTCTGTGCTGACAGCTCAGAGCCTGAAGCCTCCTCCAGATTCTGTGTCTCCCTCTCTGTCTGCCCCTCCCCAGTCACATTCTGTCTCTCTCTCCCTGAAGAATAAACAAAGCTTAAAAAAATTTTTTTTTAAGTAAGTGAATAAGTAAATATTTATTTATTTATTTATTTATTTATTCATTTATTTAGAGGAGGAGAAAAGGGATATTTAGAATGAGAAGCAAATCAGTTAAATTATTTTATAGAATGATAGATACTACATACACCACAAAA
Source organism: Herpailurus yagouaroundi (assembly GCF_014898765.1). Taxonomy (NCBI): domain Eukaryota; kingdom Metazoa; phylum Chordata; class Mammalia; order Carnivora; family Felidae; genus Herpailurus; species Herpailurus yagouaroundi. Next base: position 23,558,576 of record NW_024412395.1, on the reverse strand, counting down.
TTTTAGAAATATAATGTAATTTTCATTAATGAACTTTTATTAATTAATTAAAAGTATTTAATTAGTTTTCATTTATGCCTAACACAAATCTGTAATGCTTTTCCCCCAGTATGTCTATGGCCCTTTCCAAGGCCTTAGTAGAGACCTAACAAGTGACTGGGCCTCTGAAGTTTAAGCTTCATTAGTTTAATAGCAGATCTGCTTCTGATGTGGACAAAAAGGATGGGAGACATCAAATAGAAGGGTGGAGAACATTTGGGCTTACAGTTTGGGTACCTGGATGGATGCTGCTTCCTCTGATGTAGGATTTAGAGCTTGATAATGTCTTTTTTAAGTTTATATCCAAATTCCTTGAGGATAGAGACTGTATCTTACCTGTGCAGGTTTTAGATGAATATAAATGATGAATATAAAGTATGCACTCTTAACTGAAATATACATACAAATTTGCATTTTAAAGAAGTACAGCTTATGTTTTGTGGCAGCATTATATAAACTAAAAACTTAAGAGAACTTTATTTAATGCAAAAACTCTTTACTATGATGTGCACCATGGGCTACAGAGAAACTATTTTACTTTTTCATTATTTGTTTTAGAGAAAAGCCTCTGAAAATTTTAAAATAATAATTTTAGCATATAAAGTTATGGATAGAAAACAGCTGACCACTTTGAGTTAACAAAAAGATTTCATTTCTAAAAATATCATTACACTATGCAAAATAATTGGTAATATCACATTCATTTTTGACATCATAAACTATAAATTCATTATAATCTCTATTTTTTAAATTTAGTTATCTTGGTAATATTAACTCCAAGTTTTACTTTGGACCAAGTTATAATATTATTTTAAGTATAGAAATAGTCTGTCACTCTATTGCAATAAATTTATCACATCCAATCAATGCATTTGATCCATCAAAGGTGACAACATCCACCCACAATATATTTTCCCAAGGAAATTTTATGTAACTTTTAGGAACACTACACCAAAAAGAAGTTAATTTTATGGTAAAAATTATAGCATATAGCCAAATATGTTCTTGTAAGACTTGAAAGAAAGCATAAAGGATGTAGGTTGGAGAATAAATTGGTATTTTAATCAATATCTTCCTAAAGTAAATTCAGGTGACTAGATAATTCAGATTATATATTTTTATCAAATCCATTAATGTCATCTTAGGTGTATTTGGTATTTAACTGAGGACTTTCATTAAAGGTAGGGAATGGTACTTGCAACAACCCTACTTGTGTATGTGTATGTGTGTCCAAGTGCATATGTATAAGACAGAGAGCAGGACAGTCACAACTTCAAATTACTATTAACAAGTCAGAATCTTCGATGCTTGCCCCTCTGAGTTCCAAAAATCAAGTGGCACACCAAATATCAGTTTGACTCTGACAAGTAATTTATTTTTTCAAGCATCTACTCTGTGTAGTATACTGTTTTATGATTTTCAAGGGATAAAATAATATCTGCATTTTCAACAAACTCTCTAATATCTACATATCCAATTTGTTATACCCAAGATAAAATTAAATACACAGGAATTATATAATTTAAAGGATGTCATATTTATTCTCATTTTTTACATCCATTTCATCTAAAACCTGAGACACAATTGCTATAATATCCTTGAGGTGAGCAAATCTTCCTTGTTTGAGGATGAATTTCCTTTTTGAAATAGCCAACAAGAAACCAATTTGGATGCCATCCTGGTGAATAATGTGCCTGATCAAACTGGTGGATATGACTTTTGGTCAGAAACAAGATATCACTCTAAAGAAATTATTCTGATTTATTTTTGTGGCTGGGAAGGTAGGTAAGGTAAATCTAAAATTGTTTTGAATAATGATAGGCTCATGAAAAAATGTGCAATATTTTCCAGTAAGTGATCAGAAAGGGGCATCAGGATTTGGGGTATGGCTAAAGAGGTGTCTGTTACAGTCTATCCTTTTCCTTCATGATCCAGACTCATTTCATTCTTACCTAATATGCCCCTATATTATAAATACTGAAACATGGAAACAATACTGACTTCATATTCTGTGAAGTATTTACACTATATTGTTTTGAGACCGGAATAACCTGATTTAATTCCAATTAGCAATTAAATAATTGAATTTTAATTATATCAAATGAGCTCTAGATACTAAAAATCTGCACAATTGATGTATAATTTATCCACACCAATTAGGATGATGTGATTATATTATTAACTTCATGCTAATCCTCTTCTAGAAAGAACGTTAGACCAGAAAATACTGAACAATAACTCAGATGATACTTGATAGAGAATTAGGAACCTAAATTAAAAGTTAAAAAAGAAAAGGATATAGCCTAGTGTTGAAATAAAAGTCTTCAAAGTTCAAAACTTTTAATTACTGAGAAAAAGAAATTTAATTCAATTAATAGAAATAGCAATTTATCTTCAGATGCTGTGCTAGTGTGTTGTATTTCTTGGTGTGGTAGATTAAAAATGAAGTGTAACTGGCATTCTACACTGATAATTGGAAACATTTCTAGTCTTTTGTTGTATCTTGCCAAACATTCACTGGAGTACCTTTAAAAAATTTTTTTTAATGTTTATTTTTGAGAGAGACACAGAGTGTGAGTGGGGGAGAGTCAAGAGAGAGGGGGACACGGAATCTGAAGCAGGCTCCAGTCTCTGAGCTGTCAGCACAGATCCCAACGCGGGACTTGGACTCATGAACCGTGAAATCATGACCTGAGCCGAAGTCGGGCACTTAACCAAGTCACCCAGGCACCCCTGGAGTACATTTTTCTTTTAAGTTTATTTATTTATTTTTGAGAGAACAAGCCAAGGAGGGGCAGAGAGGGAAGGAGAGAGAGAATCTCAAGCAGGTTCTGCGATGTCAGATGTCAGCACAGAGCCTGAAACATGGCTTGAACCCACAAATCATGAGATCATAACCAGAGCTGAAACCAATAGTTGGATGCTTAACTGACTGAGCCACCCAGGCACCCCGAGTACATTTAAAAAGATAAAAAATAAAAAGAAAGTCCAGGCCTTCATAAACACACTTAACCAAAGATCCTGCTAGAATATTTTTTCTTCCTCCCTTCCCTTCCCTTCCCTTCCCTTCCCTTCCCTTCCCTTCCCTTCCCTTCCCTTCCCTTCCCTTCCCTTCCCTTCCCTCTTCTGTCCATATTTAGTACCACTGAATTATTTTGAATGGATTATGTATTAGCTGAAGTTACCTCAAGGCTCACATATTTTAATAATTAGGCTACTTGGAGAAACTCAGAAGAAATAATTAGTAAGGCACATATTAAAGTTGTATTATTTTTTCTGCGATATAGAAATCTTCACATTTATTTTCATTTGTCATTTATTATGTTTTAACAACCAATTTACACTGATTTGGAACAACGTAACATTCTGTATAGATGAAACAAAATATTTACATAAGAAATATAAGAAAATAATATTGAATTGCTTTTATTCTATCTGGTGCTTTGTTTAGAAAATAGCAAGTATCCATTTGCCCATAAATATCTCCTGAGTGTTAAATCTCCTATCCACTGAAAAAGCTTCACAGAGCAACACAACCCTCCTGGATAAGGTTGGTAGAACCAAAGTGTTTTAACAAAAGTTTGGCGACTTTTGTAATTTACATTATTTACATTATTTTTACATTATTTACATTATTATTGATATAAATGAATTGTTATAAAAATTGCTATTGACACTTAGTTTTAAGGCTCAGTTTTTACTGAGATATTTATAAAGTATGACACATTTGTGCCAATTTGGAAGGGCACACATGTGCATGTATGTGTGCACACACGCACACACATACACATGCACACACACATAGAATTCCCGAATTTCGTATTTAAAAATCCATTTTTTAAAAAATTTCATTTTGACTATAGTCATTACCAACGTTGAGTCATGTCAATGCACAACACCCCAGTGAGCTGGAGAAGGGCATGCCTTCCTCATCATCCCAGTCTCCCTCTTTTTCTCTTTCCTACAGTGAGAGGTAGGTAAGCTTGCCCAGTATATACCTGCCAGCTTTTCTTCATTCTAGATCATCTTTCATTATGCCCCCATTGTCATTTGTTTATCATTTATAGCTCTCCTTTTAAGTATATATTCCCTGTCACTGCCTCTCCTCCCCAAATTTTCAGTTTCTTTTATTTGTAACTTTAAACTCAGTAGTTCCCCATATCAATAGATTTTCAGAAAATTCCCTTTTTATTAATTGAAGAAAACTGGATCTGAATTGTTTGAATTGTCTAACTGAAAATGACAAGCTTCAGGGACAGAATTGTTGTATTTCTTCTAAATGTTTTACAGAATCTAGGGCATTCCAGGTGCTGTGTTTCCACGTAAAGGATTCCTTTCTTTACTCATAAAAGAACAGGCAAGTATTTATGAAGCTAATGCTGAAAGGCAGAATAAATCCTTAAATCCTCCTCAACTTAAGACTGTTGAGAAAATAGCTTACAGAGGACTTACAGTCTTTTTTCTGAAACACCTCAATTCTCCCCAATGTATTGCTTTATTCATAATGTGAAATTTTAGTATCAAAATGTCAAATAAAAAGGAGAATATTATTTCTATAAGGGTGAACACACAAGAGGGGATACAAGTTTAAGTTAAAGTACCAGGGGAGGTATTCTGCTTTTTAACAGATTGATTAAGCATGGTACATATTCAAAGTACAATTAAGTATATACATACCCACTCCCACAAAACAGTTCAGAAATAACTGTGGTCTACTCAGAATGGAGATATCTATACCAGTATCAATATACAGGTTTATCTGACAGCTATGATCGGCCCTATACATTTTTCTCTTTTCTGTATACTTATTTTTATTAGGGAAAGAAAGAAAAAATATTGTAGAGTCTTCCTGTAAGTCATTAAGCAACTTCAATAACTATCAATAATTTGCCATTCTTATTTCCTCTAGTCCACTACTATTTTTTCTTAGAGTATTTTAAAGCAAATTTCAGATTTCATTTGGATTTGCTTATAAATATTTAAGTCTCTGTATATTATTGACGAGTAGCTCTCTGGTAAATGTGAAAATAGGCAAGATGAGGCATGTATAAACTGGATGAGAGAATCATATAATCAATGATTGATGATAACCTTGTTTTTTTATTAGGTTTATTGACATACCAAAGGCATATGAAGTAAGGAAATATTCAACCTGTAAAATGACTCAGCTTTATCAAAATCAGATTCAAAAGGTCAGGCTGGAGCCTGCAGGCCCACTGTGACCTTAGCTGGTTCTCCTAAATTTTCTGCCAGAATCCAAGGCCTTAAAAGTCTGATATTTTCCCATCTGATGACACTGAAGATAAACTGCACTGCTGGAAAGAATACATTATTAATATTAGTCAACTTTGAGCATACCAGCGCTTTGAAAATAATGTGAACTATTTACTTTTCTCATCAAGTTATATTTTGGTCCATATAGAATTTGGCTCATATGAGCAAAAGGTTTCTGTGGATTGAGCGTACTGTTGTCATTTCTCTCTTCCCATTCACCCCATTCCAATTCCTTTCAGTTGGGTCTTTCCTTCTGTCCTTCTGAGTCACATGAGAAGATCATGCATAATCCATATAAAGGGCATTATGGAGTGATAAACAGAGCAGGGAGTGGGTGGGAAAAGAACAGTATTTACATCTTTCTTCTAATGTTTAATACCCATGAGACTGCGAAAAGTGCTTCGTCTCTGCAATTTTCTTTATTTGTTAAAAGGTATAAGAAAATAACTAGGGGGTGCCTGGGTGGCTCAGTCGGTTGACTTTGGTTCAGGTCATGATCTCATGGTTCATGAGTTTGAGTCCCACATTGGGTTCTCTGGTATCAGTGCAGAGCCTGCTTCTGATCCTCTGCCTCCCTAATGTCTCTGCCATTCCTTCTCTCCCCTCTCCTCTCTCTCAAAAATAAATAAACATTAAAAAAAAAGAAAAAGAAAAGAACTAAAAAGTTTATTGTGAGTATTAAATTAACAAATGTGAAATGATTAGCTCGGCGCCTGGAACATAGCAAGTGCTTCCTAAATAGTAGCTCTACTATTTTTCTACTTATTTTGGTGGTACAAAGGCATCCAATAGCTTCTGTACATCAGCCACACATCACCAATGAGAACTGATTAAGAACTGGAAAAAGAATTAGTGTTTTTGTTTTTGTTTTTGTTTTTGTTTTTGTTTTTGTTTTGTAGCATTCTTAGTTACAGCCCAAATTGAATTTTTTGTTCTCTAAGCTAAACTGTAATAAATTTTATGGCCGGCATTTTTATACTAGGTTTTCTCTCTATAAGGCCAAGCACAATACTAGATGTATAGTAGATACTGATTACATACTTGCTAAATTTGAATATTATCATTGTTGATACCCATGTTCTAAGGAGGATGGGACTAGTTCATCCAAACTGAAATGTTATGTTCATTAAAAACAAATTAAAATGCTTAAATAACTCATAGCTTTTATTGTCTCATGTATCAATTTTTATTTTTGTTCTTCATCTTTCACTTGTCATACATAGACAATTTTACATAATTTCTACCACATGTATATAAACTCTAAACAGGACATTTAAGGGGTGCCTAGGTGGCTCAGTTGGTTGAGCATCTGATTCTTGATCATGATCCCAGGGTTGTGGGATTGAGCCTGCGTTGGCCAAGCTCATTATAGAGTCTGCTTATGATTCTCTCTCTCTATCTGCGCCTCTCCCCCACTTGTGCATGCTCTCTCTCTCTTAAATAAAAATAAGAAAGAAAGAAAGAAAGAAAGAAAGAAAGAAAGAAAGAAGACAGTTAAAAATGAGATAACTCCTTTAACATAAGGTTGTATTATATTTGCACTATATTAATGCTCTATTACTATATCATTACTGGTTTTTCTTTGCCTGACATTATTCTTGTTCCTTATCCAAATGGCTAAGAGTTGAGAAACAAGAATGAGACTATATGATGCATGTGCTGCTTCTGCATGATTCCATGCCTCCATTTTGATCCTTTTAAATTATTCCCTCAACTGTCAAGAGAAAAAAAAAAAGTTTAGTAGTTCTAGTAAAGTATATGCACATACTTTGTTTTTCAACAAACAAAAAGAAATTCTAAAATGTTTAAAATTTCTCAAAAGATAGTATCAAAAAGATACAGTATTCATGGGTTTATGACATAGTGTGAATTCTCAAACTTCTATGTATAAACAATTAATCGAGTGTTTAATTATTTAACTATCATGCATGACTTGGAGAGCTATTTGGGGAAAAGAAACTATATATAATGCAAGTAGTATATAATTTGTTATTTTCATGCTCAAATGCCTCCTTACTTAGAATTGTGTAGCATCAGAGTATATACATGGTTAAATCCTGCTGTGTTTGAAATTAACCACATTAAACACCCATTGGTGTGATTAGTACAACTCAACAGACTCTGGGTTGTTGAATTAATATATTCTTTTGTGTCTATACTCTTATAAGACAATGATTTGGTTGATTGTATTTTGTTACAATTTTTTTAAAGTTTATCAGAATTGGACTATCAAAGGGCAGAGGAGAAAAATAATATGTACAAGCACATAATATGTGAATATACTGCCAATATCTCGCTCTCAGTTGGAGACACTCACTGATATTTCCAATGCAGTGAATAGAAAAGCTGCAATCACAGTTGTATTTTGCCAAGAGCAATAGAACTGTTAGTTCTTTTAAATGAGTGAACCTGAAAACAAATTAAGTAAAATGATTACCTTCTTCCCCAGCTTGTCAAGAGTTCCAAAGTGCTCATTTTCAAATGACACTTGGTGGAATCTTACTCCACCCTCTTCTGAAGGCCCAAAATTCTATTGAAATGCTAATGAAACTAATCAGGTTGTTTCTTTTTTGAACTTCTTTTTGTCTTTGAGTCTAAACTCTTCCTGAGATGCTGATTTCATTTACTAATTTATTGTTTGTCAAGTTTATACATTCCTTTGTCTCTAGGGGGTGGAATTAGGGAAGGGGGAGAAGAAGAAGAAGAAGAAGAAGAAGAAGAAGAAGAAGAAGAAGAAGAAGAAGAAGAAGAAAGGACTCTGAAAGAATGTGTCTAGTTTCTTCAAAGTGATAAATCACTTCCAGATTTTGATTCCACCTGGATGACTGCAAATTTGGGTGCATCAGAATGTAAAGACTAAACAACTAACAGAAGGGCTGTCAAAGGATTATCATTTCAAAGTTAGATGTGGCAGAAGGCAACTCCTGCAGATTCTGGAAAAATGGCTAGGTCCGGGCTATATTTAGACAGTAAATCTAACAAGTAAGCAGAAAGAAGTTTGGGTGAAGGTCAATGTTCCTATATAGGAGAGAGAATGTCACCTGAGACAGGTGAGATATTTTTTTTTTAATTTTTTTTTCCCAATGTTTATTTATTTTTGAGACAGAGAGAGACAGAGCATGAACGGGGGAGGGGCAGAGAGAGAGGGAGACACAGAATCGGAAACAGGCTCCAGGCTCTGAGCCATCAGCCCAGAGCCTCACGCGGGGCTCGAACTCACGGACCACGAGATCGTGACCTGGCTGAAGTCAGACGCTTAACCGACTGCGCCACCCAGGCGCCCCCAGGTGAGATATTTTTGACATGGTTATATTCATTTCATTTCCTACCTTTTTTCTTTAAAACATTTTACTTTTTTTTTTTTTTTACAAGCATAAAACCTACAAAAAAACAGTGAAGACAACTAACTTTCAGATCAGATCTCAGTGATCACGAATCTAGGAAACTACTATTCCCACAGGACTATGCCTAGTTCCTAAATTCAAAATATTCAGGAGTAGAAGAAAATGGTGCCATTTTGGGAGGAAGGTGAATTCTAGATCTAGAACCTTAGCATCACACATATTCTGCAAGTCTCTTAGCATCAGTTCACGGTGTTCAGTTCTAGGAGCATGCAGCAGTAACATGAATGTTCTATATGTTACATGTTGTACATGCTACATCCTAGAAAGAATATTTGTGCATCCATATATGTATACGTGTGTGAAATTTTAGATAAAAAGTTTTGAAACATAAAGGAACATTTCTAATCACTACCATGAATAACCTATTAGGAGTTGGCTGAAAAAGATTTAACTGGTATGTGTAATAAAATGTTTTTTCTACTTGTTTTGTAGGGGGAAATTTGTGCTTCAGTGGAAAATTATGCATTGTTAGAGTTCACACATCTTGGTTATTCAGTTCTAGCATTATATTGCTTTTGCGCTATTTTAAAACTCTAAATTATAGATAATTGATAACAATACAAAATCTTGTTTATAGATATGCTAATTCTGTCCTGTAGAGGTTCAATTTACTTCCCTTTCCCAGTGTGAAAGAAGCCAATTTTGCCCTTATTTGCATATTCCTTCAATGTTTCTGATATATGAATGTGTGTTTTCTTTGGATTCTCCTTTGAATGGGCTGTCAACATCTTACCAGTTCCCTCATTTATAGAGTTAAATAAACTTCATAATATGTGTTATTATTATATATGTGTGAGAGTCGCCTTTTTTAGTATTATTGCTATCCTTTTACCAGGCCTAATAGGCTTTTTTTCCAGATTTTTAAAAAATGTAGGTGATAGAACATAAAACATATATACTTAGAAATATATGCACAATTAATACACATATTTTTGCACTGTATGTTTTATTTTTTCCAGTTCTGTTGAGGTATAATTGACAAAAATTGTATGTATTTAAGATGCATAATGTGATGTTTTGGTATACATATATGTATTTTCTATTCTGTGAAAAATGCCACAATCCAGCTAAATTACATATCCATTGATTTACCTAATTACAATATTCTTTTGTGTTTTGTGAGAAGATCTACTCTCTTAGCAAATTCAAGTGTACAAATCCAGTATTATAAACTAATCATCATGCTGTACATTAGATCTTCAGATGTATTCGTCCTGCATAACAGAAATTTTGTCCCCTCTGACCAACATCTCCCTATTTCTCCCACTTTCCAACTCCTGGTAAATACCATTCTACTCTCTGCTTTTTTTTTTTTTTTTTCCTAATGTTTATTTATCTTTCAGAGACAGACAGAGCCCATGAGGCGGAGGGGCAGAGAGAGAAGGAGACACAGAATCTGAAGCCGACTCCAGGCTCTGAGCTGTCAGCACAGAGCCCAACGTGGGGCTTGAACCCACAAACTACAAGATCATGACCTGAGCCGAAGTTGGACGCTTAACCTACTCAGCCATCCAGGCACCCCTCTACTCTCTGCTTTTATAAGTTACACATTTTTATATTCCACATATAAGTGAGATCATGCTGTGTTTGTCTTCCTGTGTCTAGTTTATTTCATTTAGCATAATGTCTAGTGGATTCATCCAAATTACAGCAAATGGCAGGATTTACCTACCTCTTTTTTAAGGCTGAGTAATAGTACAGTGTTTACATTTACCATATTTACCTTATTCATTCATCTGTCAACAGACAATTAAATTGTTTCCATATCTTGGCCATTGTGAATAATGCTGCAATGAACATGAGAGTGAAGCTATCTCTTGAAGATACCAATTGTATTTTCTTTGGATTTATATGCAGAAGTGAAGTGGGATGGCTGGATCATATCGCAGTTTTATTTTTAATTTTTGAGGCACTTTGATACTGCTTTCCATAATGGCTGTACTAATTTACATTCCCACCAACAGTGTATAAGGGTTTTCTTTTTTCCACATTCTCACAGACACTTGTTATCTTTTGTCTTTTATATAATGGCCATTTTAACAGGTGTGAGGTGATATCTAATCGTGGTTTTCATTTGAATTTGTGCGATGATTACTGATGTTAAGCACATTTTCATTTACCTGTTGGCCATTCATAGGTCTACTTTGGATAAATAAAGTCCTTTTTAGTCAGGTAATTTATTTTTGCAATTAAGATCCATGAGTCCCTTATATATTTATCAGATATGTGGTTTACAAATATTTTCTTTCACTTTGTAGGTTGTCTCTTTCATAAATTGATGACTTCCTTTGCTGTGCTGAAGTTTTTTAGCTTGAGGCAATCCTATTTGTCTATTTTTTTTGTTTTATTACCTGTGCTTTTGGTGTCATATCCAAAAAATGATTGCCCAGACCAAGGTCAAAAAGCTTTTTCCTTATCTATGTTTTATTATAGTAGTTCTACTTTTTCAGATCTTTGATTTAAATTTTTAATTTATTTTGAGTTAATTTTTGTGTATGGTGTGAATTTTTTGTACAGATACGGTATATGTTATTTATTCTTCTACATACAGATCACCAGTTTCTACATACAGATCATTTATTGAGAGAATATCCTTTTATTGTGTGTTTCTGGCACCCTTGTCTAAGATCTGTTGATTGTAAATGTGTGAATTTATATCAGGATTCTCAGTTCCATTGGTCTGTGCATCTGTTTTTAGTCCAATCCCAAACTGCTTTGATTACTGTAGCTTTGTAATATAATTTGAAATCAGAAAGTGTGATGCTTCTAGCTTTGTTTTTCTTGTTCAAAATTGTTTTGGTTATTTGGAGCCTTTGTCATTTTGTAAACAGTTTGGGATTGTTTTCTATTTCTGTGAGAAAATACCTTTGAAATTTTTTTTTTAAATTTTTTTTTTCAACGTTTATTTATTTTTGGGACAGAGAGAGACAGAGCATGAACGGGGGAGGGGCAGAGAGAGAGGGAGACACAGAATGGGAAACAGGCTCCAGGCTCTGAGCCATCAGCCCAGAGCCTGACGTGGGGCTCGAACTCACGGACCGCGAGATCGTGACCTGGCTGAAGTCAGATGCTTAACCGACTGCGCCACCCAGGCACCCCTACCATTGAAATTTTGATACGAATTTATTGAATCCCTAAAATGTACTATGAACAATGTAATATTAACTCTCAGCCCATGAAAACAGATTATTATTCCATTTATTTTCATCTTTTTCAACTTCTTTCATCAGTGTCTCATAGTTTTCACTGTACAGGTCTTTTACCTCTGTGGTTAAATTTATTCCTATGTATTTTATTCTTGTTTTTTAATTTTTTTAATGTCTTATTTAATTTAGAGAGAGAGCGAGAGAGAGACAGAGCACAAGCAGGGGAGGGACAGAGAGAGAGGGAGACACAGAATCCGAAGCAGGCTCCAGGCTCTGAGCTGTCAGCACAAAACCCAACATGGGGCTCGAACTCACAGACTGCAAGATCATGATCTGAGCTGAAGTCAGACACCCAACCGACTGAGCCACCCAGGTGCCCCATATTCTTTAAGATCTCTTGTAAATGGAATTGTTTTCTTAATTTCTTTTTTTTGATAGTTTATTGTTAATGCATAGAAATGCAAATGATTTCTGTATGCTGATACTATAGCCTGCAACTTTATTGAATTATTTTATTAGTTTGAACAGTTATGTGGTGGAGTCTTTAGGGTTTTCTATATATAAGATCATGTAAACTACAAATAAAAACATTACTTTTTCCTTTCCAATTTGGATGCCTTTAATTTCTTTTCCTTGCCTAACTGTTCTAAGACTTCCTGTATTTTGTTGAATAGGAATGGTGAGAGTGAGCATTCTTGTCTTGTTCTTTATCTTAAAGGAAAAGCTTTCTGCTTTTTATTACTGAGTTTTATGTTAGCTGTGGGTTTGTCATATATAACTATATTATGTTGAGATATTTTCCTTCTATTTCTAGTTTGTTAAGTGTTTTTATCATGAAAGAGTATTTTGTGAAAAGCTTTTTCTGCATCTATTGCAATGACTATATGATTTTTATCCTTCATTCTGTTTTGTCTTTTAGAATCGTTCGCTTTGTAGTATTATTCAAGTCTACTGGTTCCATATTGGTTTTCTATCTGGAAGATCTATTCAATGTTGAAAGTGGAATATCGTTGTTTATTTCCTTTCAGTGCTGTTAATATTTGCTTAATATTTAAGTGTTCCAATGTTGGGTGAGTTTATTTAAAAATTCTTGATGAATTTACCCCTTTACCATTATGTAATGACCTTCTTTGTCTCTTTTGAGAGTTTTTGACTTAAAGTCTATTTTATGCAATATAAGTATAACCGTTCCAGCTCTCTTTTGGTTACCACTGCAGGGGATACCTTTTACCATTCCTTCACTTCAGCTTCTGTGTGCCCTTAAAACAATATATATTTAATAATATGCAGGAATTTAATATACAATTTAAAGATTCATAAAGGGAGGTAGAATATTATCTGCTAAATTGCTGTGGTGAGGCAGGAGGGTAAAAAAGTTTTTAACTTTTTTTGTTTGTTTGTTTTTACTTTATATTTGTTTGTGTATTTGACTTTTTTACGTAGGATGTGATATTTTTATAATTTAAAAAAAGTAAGAATAAAACAAATAATAGCTTATTTACCCAACCAGATAACACCTACATGAAGAAGAGATTTTTATTTTTATTCTTGCCTTCAAAGTTTAGTGAGCAAAACACTTTGAACACTGTGTTATTAAGTTATTTAATAATAATGAAAATGAACCAAAGTTTACTATCATTCCAAGATATAAACATAGTCTCAGCTGATATGAAAACTCGCTTTTCCACTTTTCCCAGGTTGCTCAACGGGAAGGCTGTAAAAATTATGTACTTTTGATCTTATCAATATAATACTGTCTCAAAGTATTATGCATGCCTGTCAATATTTTTGACTGAAAGTCAATGCACTCAAAGTCAATGTATGCCTGTCAATATTTTAAAAATATTTTTATATCTGCAATATTCTTGTGGTTCACAGGTATCCTATACTATTCAAAGACAAAACCATGTTAAGTTTTCATTTTCTATACTACAGTTTAAATTATAATAGCAAACTGTTCTTGGATTGATACTTGGAGGAGAAATCTGAGAATGAAAGTTGACAATTTATTCTGTTTTTTGTGATATTAAACACAAGCTATAAAAATAATGATATCTCTTTTTGTTTTTAATGATATCTCTATTTGTATGTGGGATGTCATCATTCACTGTAATCCATATCCAAAACTTATTCATTTAATCATTAATATATTTACTTCTTTATATATATATATAAATATATATGTATACACAAACACATACACACACATATATACACATATGTAAAATATATATACATATATAAAATTGAGCACTTCCTGTGTACTGGGCCCAGGTCTATACTTTGGGATTCAGAGGTGGAAATCATACCGTTGTTTTCTATTCCCATTGTAAAGCATAAGATGTAAACAATACTTTCTAACCTATGACTTTTCCAATCTCAGTTCTGTACCACAGCTTAGAACTTTCTGGTTTTTTGTTTTTGTTTTTGCTTGGAACACTTATCTTCCATATTATTAATGATAGCTTTCTTAGTTTTTATTGTTTTGTTTTTGTTTCTTCTCAACTTAAATACCACCCCTTTCAAGAATCACCCCGTCAAACCATTCTTGATACACCAGGCTTCGGCACTTTTATCATGTTACCAGATTTTATTTTCTTGAATGCCTTTTCCACAACTGCATTGTTTCATTGATATATTTGCTTTTGGATTCATTGTCTTAAGTTCTCTATTTGTATATTTGCTTTCTGAGGCAGGGAATAATATATTTTCTTTTGATCATGATTTCCCCATTGCTTACAGAATAATTACTCAATAAATATTTATTGACTTATAGATGTTACATTTTGTGGTGGGGGGAATACTGGTAAACTATCTCTCTATATATATAAGTTGATATCTACATCTGCATCTAAATCTATATTCTTATCTATATCTATATCCTTTTGTTACTGAATCAATGTATCACAGCTGCTAACTTGGGAAAGGAACCAGGGAACCCTGGAGTGCTACCACGACCAACTGTTCCACCCTGGGGAATCCCAAAAACTGGACAAATCAGGAGCACAGCTGAGTGGGTTTGCCAACACTGTTGCTGAACAAATGTGGATATACTCGCCGTGAGAAGCCTATAACTCAAAAGATGAGGATTTAATAAAGAAAAGGGGAGAAATTTATTTCAAGTCCCAACAGCTAGAGAGGAGGCAGTCTCAAGCCTTAACAACTGACCTCTCTTCCTGCAAGATGAACACCTAGAATTTTATAGAGAGAGGTTCAGAGAGGGTATGTGCAAGAGAGCAAGCAGGGAGCATGTGATTATTGGTGGATATATCTGTATGTGTTCAGCCCATGATCATGGGCAGGCAAAGGGACATGTGCGGTGTGGTCTTCTAGGTATTCTGTTGCCATTAGGGCGTTGCTGTTCTAGTGTTGGGAAGTTCTAGGTCATTGCAAAACACCTTCATTGATGCCTCAAGAAAGTATAATAAATAAGAACAATGGATTTTAGTTAGAGCATGAGTTAAGCAATCTTGCCTATTTCTAGTTTTAACTATTACAGTCTATATTTGAGCAAGAGGGCTCACTAGCACTTTATAAAAGCTATAGTTCTTAACTAGAAGAGTAGAAAAGAGCAGTGATTTGCCAAATGTGGTCCTGGACTAGCAGCATCTGGGATCCTGTGAAAACACAAATTCCATTCCAGAACTCTGAGGATTGGTCTCAGCAGTGTGTGTGTTGAAGAGCCCTCCAGATTTTCTAATGCATTCTAAAGTTTGAAAATCACTGCAATGAAAAATTGGGGGTGTTTTCCCAGGTGCATGTTGCAAACATTAGCTGCACTTTGTTTCATGGGTTATGGGTAGTAAAGCCCTTTATATTGATGCTTTAAGGCTACCATTGATACTCCCCATGCCTTGTTTCTTCATCATAACATCTTCAGCCCACCTCAGCCTATTCATTTCCACAAGTCATCAGGTCTGAGAAATCAAAAGGCTTGCAGATGATCTCACTAGAATAGCATTATGGAAAACTTTGAAAAAAGAGAAGTGATTTTCCAGTCTAGTGAGATCTGTTCAGGGAAGCTCTGTGGTTATTTACTTAGACCTTATTGTGTCAAAGACAAAAATAATCCTAGGTACTTGACATTTCCGTGTTTGACTGATTTTGAGTATTTTTATGCTTTATATTTTAAATGATACTTTAAAGGGCTGAGTAGCTAGGTGAAAATGACTTTCGTTAAAATGAACATTCAAACATGTTTTCCAGGGCACAAGCTACAAATTTATGGTAAAAATCATAGAAAGCACTAATGTAAAATACAGAAAAAAAATCTTTCTGTCATGAGCTGTGCTACTAACTTTGATCAGATTACTTATAAACTTTTGGCAGGGAGCTTCATTTGCTCATTTCTTTTTTTAAAAAAACATCAAAGTGTTATAGTTAAAATGGTCTGAAACCCCTGTCACCTTTCAGTTAGATGGGTATTAAATTAGTTGTGTACGTCCATCTATGTAATTTTGCATATATATGTAAGTATATTTATTTATTTTTTTATTAAATTTTTTTTTCAACATTTATTTATTTTTCGGACAGAGAGAGACAGAGCATGAACGGGTGAGGGGCAGAGAGAGAGGGAGACACAGAATCGGAAACAGGCTCCGAGCCATCAGCCCAGAGCCCCACGCGGGGCTCGAACTCACAGACCGCAAGATCGTGACCTGGCTGAAGTCAGACGCTTAACCGACTGCGCCACCCAGGCGCCCCTATGTAAGTATATTTAAAAAAATTTTTTAATGTTTATTTTTTTTAATTTTTTTTTAACGTTTATTTATTTTTGAGACAGAGAGAGACAGAGCATGGACAGGGGAGGGGCAGAGAGAGAGGGAGACACAGAATCTAAAACGGGCTCCAGGCTCTGAGCAGTCAGCACAGAGCCCAACGCGGGGCTCAAACTCACAGACCGTGAGATCATGACCTGAGCCGAAGTCGGCTGCTTAATGGACTGCGCCACCCAGGCGCCCCCAACACATTTCTGTTGTTTTTAATGTTTATTTATTTTTGAGACAGAGAGAGACAGAGCATGAATGGGGGAGGGTCAGAGAGAGAGGGAGACACAGAATCCGAAACAGGCTCTAGGCTCTGTGCTGACAGAGCCCCAATGTTTATTTTTTAGAAAGAGAGAGAGAGAGAGAGAGAGAGAGCACAAGTTGGGGAGGAGCAGAGAGAGAGGGAGACACAGAATCCAAAGCAGGCTCCAGGATCTAAGCCGTCAGCACAGAGCCCGATGTGGGACTAGAACCCACGAACCATGAGATCATGACCTGAGTCAAAGTCGGATGCTTAACTGACTGAGCCACCCAGCTGCCCTGAGAACTATATGTAAGTATATTTTGAATGCCTGACACTCCACAGCAAAAAAAAAAAAAAAAATCTAGATCAGCATTTTAATTTTAATTGAATACATTGAATTATTTTAAAATAAAATAATTCATTTTAAATGAATAAATGATGTTGCATTTTATGAATTTAGCATAATATTTAATCAAGGAAGAATTTGGCATTTCCAATTTTTTTTATTAGAATAATTAAAAAAGGGGCACCTGGGTGACTCAGTTTGTTAAGCCTCCAACTTCAGCTCAGGTCATGATCTCACAGTCTGTGAGTTCGAGCCCCGCGTCGGGCTCTGTGCTGACGGCTCAGAGCCGGAGCCTGCTTCAGATTCTGTGTCTCCCTCTCTCTCTGCCCCTCCCCTGCTCATGCTCTGTTTCTTTCTCAAAAATAAATAAAAACATTAAAAAAAAAAGTAATAATTAAAAAAATTTTTTACGTTTATTTATTTTTGATAGAGACAGAGCACAAGTGGGGGAGGGGCAGAGAGAGAGGGAGACACAGAATCCGAAGCAGGCTCCAGGCTCTGAGCTGTCAGCACAGAGCCTGACGCGGGGCTCGAACTCACAAACCATGAGATCATGACCTGAGCTGAAATCGGATGCTCAACCAACTGAGCCACGGAGGCGCCCCTATTAGAATAATTTTAAATGATACTCAGTTAATTCCAAGCTCCCAAATTGATGACTCAAAAGAAATTTTGATATTGATTGCCTTATTTCCTGTCAGAAATATTGTATCAACTTTTTCTTAGCAGGGTGAAATAGCATTGTTGTTTTTGCCTTTACCGATAAGATGTTAAAAAAAAATGGCACCTCATTGTCATTATTGTCGTAATGTGCTACTTTGATAGAAAATTTGAGCACTATTTATGTGTTTTCAGCAATGCCCCTATTTCTTCTTCTAAGACTTTTCTGTTAATAACCTTAGTCCATTTTTAAAAATTGGGATGTTTGTCTCTGTCTTAAAATTTATATATTCTCATTATCAGTTATTAAATAATATGATATATATTTTTCAATATAAGTGTGTAGTTTGTCTTCCTTAAAACTTTTTAATGATTTTTTTCAATGAACAGAAGTTTTATTGTGTAATTAAATCTTTCACTTTTCTGCTTTATGGGTCCTGAATTTGGTATCATTCAGAGCCGTGCCTCCTCAGTTAGCAAGGAATGTATGTGCGTGTCTATACACGTCATATCATGTGTGTGTTGTATCTTAACATTTCATCTCATATCTCATCTGTATTTTGGTCTAGTGTTAAGTTATATGTTAGAGATACAGTTTTTTCCCTCAAATGAATGGTGAAGGAGAGCAGAATATGCCATGCCAAAATATGCCTCTTTGGCAAAAGGATTATCTTGAGCTAGTTATTTTTGAGAAATAGCAAATACAGAAAAAGCTCTGAAACTGGAGGAGTAAAAGTTACCCTTTTATTAAAAAAAAAATTTTATAAAAGAATTCTCCATTTGTAAGGGTGTCTCCTCTGCACCAGGAAAAGGAAGACAACTAAATCTCTAGAAACTCCTCATTAATGGAGAAGACCAGCACTTAAATCTACATAACAACTGTACCCTTGTTTACTGTCTTTTTCTGGATAACCTTCAATTAGCACCTCCCTTTCCCCATTCTTTAAATCTTTCTTTAAAATATATATATATGTGTGTGTGTGTGTGTGTGTGTGTGTGTGTGTGTGTGTGTGTATTAATTTGAGAAAGACAGAGAGCATGCATGCAAGTGGAAGAGGGAGAGAAAGAGAATCCCACACAGGCTCTGTACAGTGTGGAGCCCGACGTGGGGCTTGAGCCCACGAACCATGAGAATGTGACCTTAGCCAGTCAGCCACTTAACCGGGTGAGCCACCCAGGTGCCTCTCCCCCCAAATCTTTCTTTTGTCTTTAGCTGAAGTTGGCATTTAAGGTAGTGACTTGGGCCATTTCGAAGAGTACGTCAGTGTTCCTAGGTATCCCCCTTACATACAGGAGGATACATGTTATTAAACTTGTTTGTTTTTATCCTGTTAATCTATCTTTTATTAAGTGGAGGGCTTCTCAGCCAAGAACCTAGAAAGGTGGAAGTAAAATTACTTTTCCTCCCCAACAGTTAGCCATATTTCTTAGGAACCATCATATTATCTATCCACACATGTAGTGTTATTGAGTATCTTCCATGTTTTAGGCTCTGTTCTAAGAATGGAAAACAGTAGTGGAAACCACAGACAAGGAATATGCTCTAATGGCAATTAGATACCAAGGAGGAATTACAGAAAATAAATAATTAAAAATTTAAAAGCTAATAGAATGATAACAATTTTAATTACTCAAAAGAGATTTTTAAAAGGGTATGGTAGAAAGCAGAATTCAAAGATGACCTCAAGATTTTCATAATCTGACTCATGGCAAGGATGTTGGTAAAGGGGAACACTCTTGCACTGTTGGTGGAAGTGCAAACTGGAGCAGCCACTCTGGAGAACAGTATGGAGGTTCTTCATAAGGTTAAAAATAGAAGTACCCTACAATTCACCAATTGCATTACTAGGTATTTATCCAAAGAATACAAAAATACTAACTCAAAGGGATACATGCACCTTGATGTTTATAGCAGTATGATGTACAACGGCTAAATTATGGAAACAGCCCCAGTGCCCATCGACTGATAAATGGATAGGGAAGATGTGGTATGTATATACACAATGGAATATCACTCAGCCATAAAAAGGAATGAAATATTGCCATTTGCAACGACATGGATGGAGCTAGAGAATATTATGCTAAGTGAGAGAGAAAGACAAATACCATATGATTTCACTCATGTGGAATTTAAGAAACAAAATAAACAAGCTATAGAAAACAAACAAAACAAAACAGTGAGAGAGGCAAACCAAGAAACAGACTCTTAACTGTAGAGAACGAACTGATGGTTACCAGAGGGAAGGTTGTGGGGGGATGGGTTTAATTGGTGATGAAAATTAAGAAGTGCACTTGTGATGAGCACCTGTTGTTGTATGGAGTTGCTGAATAACTATATTGTACACCTGAAACATTACCCTGTATGTTAACTAATTGCAATTTAAAAAAAAAAAAAAGATTCCCACTGTCTGGTACACACATTGTGTATACTCCCTTTGTTCTGAGTATAGGTGGGACCTGTAAATATGATGGGATAGGTTCTCCTCTGATGGGGTTACATTATATGGCAAAAGGATGACATAGTCACTCCTATTATTCCATTATGTTATATAAGCCACCATCTTCACCAATTGAGAGAGTATATCCTACCACCTTTGAGGAAATAGCTGCAGATTGTGAGAGAGACACAGTAGGGAAGACCTGAGGGCCGGCTTTAGATGCTAAGAGAACTTTCTAGTCAATAGGCTGCAAGAAAATGTGAACCTCAGTCCTACGCCTACAAGAAATTGGCTTTTGCCCACCACATGAATAATCTTGGAAAAGGACCTTGGGCTCCAGATGAGAACACAGCCCAGCCAGTCACTGGATTACTGTGTTGTGAGACTCTGAGGAGAGAGCCCAGAGCACAGAAAACTAGAACAGATGAGTGTAATTTTAAAAAGCCAGTCCTGCAACAAAGAGCAGGCCATTCTTGGCAGTTTTAACATAGGAGCAATGTGATCCAATGTATGTTTTTTTGTTTGTTTTGTTTTGTTTCGTTTTTGAGAGAGAGGGTGCAAGTGAGCGTGGGGCAGAGAGAGAGAATCCCATGAGGGGCAGAGGGAGAGAAAGAGAGAGAGAAACCCGAAGCAGGGCTCAAGCTACCCGAAGTGGGGCTTGAAATCATGAACCATGAGATCATGACCTGAGCATAAATCAGATGCTTAATGACTGAGCCACCTAAGGCCCTCCAATGTATGTTTTTAAAGATCATGGTGGCTACTCCAGGGAGAATGGATTTTAGGAAGGCAAGAAGGCAGTGGAAAGACCATTGCAGTTGAAATACCACAGGCAAGAGAAAAAAGAGTGACTTGGACCATAGTGATTGCAGAGACAATGGAGAAAACAGGACAGATACCAGACGAGTTTTAGAGATTTCTCATGAACTGGATGTAAAAGCTGAGGGAAGTAGAGGAAAAAGGATAATTCTTCCATTTTTGGCTTGAGCAACAAGTATCATTAATGTTAGCCTTTTTTCCCCCTAAAATTATTGTTTTAAGCTAATCTCAGCTGAGATTTGGTATGTAATATTTTCATTATCACTCATTTCTAAATAAAGTTTGATACTCCTTCTGAGTTTTCCTTTTTTATCACATGAATTATCTAAAGGTGTGTTCAACACCTATAAGCATTTGAGACATTTTCCCAGTCATCTTTTTGCTCTTGATTTCTAACAGTTGCATGTAGTCAGAGAATGTGATTCGCAAGACAGAAATCCTTTGGAATTTGTTGGAACTGGCTTTGCAGCTTAGTATCTGACAGTTGGGTAAATGTTCCATACTATTCTTTTATTGAACACACTATTATGTAAATGTCCATTAAATTAAACTTGCTAATTGTCTTATTGAAATTGTGCAGATGCTTACAGATTTTTTTGCCTGTCAGATCTCTCAATTACTAAGATAGATGTGTTTGAAATCTCCTACCATGATAATGAATTTATTAATTTCTGCCTTAATGCTGTCAATATTTGCTTTATGTATTTTAAGTCTGCTTCTGGGAGCATACAAATTTGGAAACATTATTTCCTGCCAAACCAAAACTTTTTTTTTTCCCTTCTCCTAAGAGTTTTTACATTTAGTCTATTATTTTGATTTAGCAATACCAGGTTTCTATTGGTATTTGCCTGGCATATATTATTGTGTAATTTTATTACAAAGTTGTCCTTAGGTGGTAGGTATGACTCTTATACATTGTACATTGCTAGAATTTTGGTTTTATCATTCTGATAATCATTGTTTTTTGAATTGGAGAGCTTACTTCATTTCCATTAAGTGTGATTATTGATACATGTCTTTTTTTTTATTATAAAAATATCATAATGTATTAGGGTAGACTAGTAAAATAAACCCATCTGTTGGCAGCCAATTCTCCATAGATCTCTTGTGCTTCTGACTGTCTTATGAGCAGAGGAGCTGACTGCCTTTGTGCTGGAATATCTTTTAAAAATTGTTTCTGTAGTGAATAGCCTTGGAAGCTGGAGATAATGTCTACATCTAGACTGAAGGACTGGTTTATTTTCTGTTCAGTGTAATAAAGATAATGTCTTCCTCTGGGAAAAAGTTAAGGTAAGATTATAGTCCATTATAAAAGACTCTGTTCCCTAAAGTCAAGTTTTTCTCCCATAATATGATATACTTCATGCGTAAGTGTTAGTGGGCTCTGTTCATGTTGCCTTATGGAAACCAGGACACGGGGAGCAGCTCTGATACTCTAACTATTGCTATTACTGTGAGTGATAACATCCTTTCCCTTTGACCATGAAATTTTATATCTTATGCCAGCATTCATGAAACCATGGCAAGCTAACTTGTTAGTTTATAAGTAGGGTAAAATCTCAGAATCTTCACAATTCTTTTTTTCTTAAGTTTATTTATTTATTTTGAGAGAGGGAGAGTGTGTACCCATGTGTAGGGGAGGAGCAGAGAGGAAGAGGGAGAGAATCCCAAGCAGGGACTCGAACCCATGAACCATGAGATCAGGACCTGAGCCAAAATCGAGACTCAGACACTTAACCCACTGAGCCACCCGAGTGCCCCAGAATCTTCACAATTCTTAATATTCCCCACCCCCAGTGTCACTTAATTGCTGGCTAAGGGATGGTTACTGAGGGGCATTACCTCCCAGGCAAGGTAGTTCTCATTTGATGATGGCCAATTCTTTGGAGAAGGTAACTGTGACTTACTGACAGACAAAATTACAGCATCTGTGTGCACCTGCCCTATAAATGGGATCTGGTGCACCACTAACAGCATCCACTGAAGAAAAACAAACAAAACAAAACAAAACAAAATAAAACACCTATAATTCCATTGTAGTTTTTTAAGTGAGGATGCTTTATGGTCAGCCCATGCAGGATGGGAAGGACTCCTCCCAGTGGAATTGTTCAGACATCAAGACTGATGATACCATGTGCACGAAGAGCACATGCCAAAGTTTATTAGTCACCCCATCCCCATGACACTTTCAGAGGAGACCAGGGCAGGTGCAAGTTGGTCCAGGTGGCTAGAGGGAAGTGAGACTGAAAGTAAGATTTCAGTTTAGAGGTGGGGCCAGAGTAAGGGTTGCCACTAGAGGGATTGGGTTTGCATGGTTTTAACTTCCTACTGGCACCCAAGGAAGGAGCATCTTGGTTTTTCTTTGATTTTCACTCAGCTTGCCCAAATGTGGGGCAAAGGAGGAAGGGGAGTTGTGGGGTTTGAAAGCTGTCATTAATCAAACATTAAAACTGAAGTATTTTTTATTGTGAATAATTTTAGCTAATGCAGGTGACTTAGTTTACAAACCTACTAGAAGTCTGGCTTATAAATTACAAATTCTCAGAATTCAGATTTTGGCGAAGGAAGGAAGGAAGGAAGGAAGGAAGGAAGGGAAAGAAGGAAAGGAAAGGAAAGGAAAGGAAAGAAAAAAGAAAAGAAAAAAGAAAAGAAGAAAAGAAAAGAAAAAGGAAATTTTGGCTCTTCAGCCAGAGTTGAACCAGGTAAGTTTCCTTGCTGTCCCCTTCTGTATGATGTTTCATTTCTCATTCTACCTTACACGGATGGTGTGACTTCTTGAGACCCCAGCTTTATGCATAAATCTCCCACACCACTTTTTACCTTACATAGGCCATAAACTTAACCCCTATACCTCACAATTCCTTAGGAAGCCAACAAAATAAAAACTGTGGGCCTATAGATGCCTTAATGTATATCCCAGGATTCCTATTTTCATTTTGTTTTGACCTCTGTAGAGGTCCTTCTTTGTCAACTCAGTGTGTGTGTGTGTGTGTGTGTGTGTGTGTGTGTGTGTGTGTGTATGTGTGTGTGTGTGTATATATATAAAGAGATTATTCAGACATCAAGACTGATTTTATATATATATATATTATATATAATAAATATATATATCCACAAACATAGAGAAAGAGAGAGAGTCTGTGAAAGAGACAGAGAAAGAGAGAATTTCAATCAGCTATCTTTAGCAAAAGCATTATTCAAAGTGTTTAGATTGTCATTCTCCTGGAAACAAAGTTTTTGTTATCTTTCTGTACAGTATGAAATAATTTATATGAAATGAAAATACATGTCACTAATAAAAAAAGAAGTTATCAGTTAAACTCATGAGGGATAGAAGCAGAAAAATGTTCACCTTTAGCCTGGAAGGCTGACCTACAGCCTGCATATTTCTGATAAGGATCAAATACATGCTGGTTTCTTAAGGGGTCTTATGACTACCTATATATTTCACTGATAGTTAATATCAAACTGAATTACAAGCACTAGAGAAACCCTGCAAAAGTAGTTTTATGAGTAGAAATTTGCAGAAGACATTTATGATCTGATATTCTCTGCATGTCCCCTCCTCCTTGAGCACTAAGCATATAACCACCAGTTTCATACAGCAAAGGTGCAGTTCTTTCTGCCAATGGCTCTTGTCTCTGTGCTACTTAAACTTACTAAGTTGAACCATACAACATCTCAAGGATTCTTTCTTGGACTTTGCACTCGATGACCCTGCAACATTTTTGGTGGCCCTGCATGGGGATTACAGAATGAATCCAAGAGCAGTGGTGCAACTTGGTAAATGTCTGTTATTCCATCAGCCTCTATTTCTTACTTGTTCTTTTCTAGTGATGTCCTGAATAGTATGACAATTCCAAATGTGCCCTGTCTAAATGCTCTTGCCTTGGCTACACTACAGGGAGGGACAAAATCCTGCCACCAGAAGCACACTGGTACCTTGGCCATATTGGTGTTGGGCTCAGAAATCAGGCTGTTTTACCTGTTCCTTTAAATCTTCTTAGGCATGAGACAGCCATATATGTCATTAAGATGGCCACCAATATCAAGACTCCTGTGTAAGATTTCCTTCTAAATAACCTGCTGTGATCTTTTGATGAACATAAAATACAAATATATCTGACTACATGCTTCCTGAAAGGGACTCAAGGGACTAATTGGAGTTATTACCCAGTTGGGACACACACTGAATGGAAAACCATTCCCGTGGGATTAGATCATGGATAAAGCTCATGAGAAAGCTGCCCAGATAAGATAGGAGTTCCATACTTTCATTTTTTTCATGTCTCATTTGTCCTTACGCATGACTATTTGGACCTTTTGGTCCTGCTTTCACATTGAAAATACTTCTAGCTTAGATGTATGATGCTTAATGTGATATAAAATAGCTGCCCCTTCTTAACAAAGGCCAGGACTTCCACCCCATCCATTAATACTAGATCTAGAGGCTTACAATGAGTATTACTATTGGTCACCAAATATATCAACTCCCCCAAAATGGAATGAGGCAGCACCAATCTCTGCAGCATTTCAACCCATTCAATAGCACCTACTATAGTCTAGAATGCAATAGGGAAGCAAGGGAGGTTGACATCCTTTCTTAGATAGTACAAAGGTGTCTCAGCAGTCAAGAAAGGGGGACGCTACCTGCTACTCTGACCCCCAGGAACCTTCACAATATTCCTGATGGGATACCATTCAGAGGTTGAGAGGTATTTTGGTAATGGACTCCTAGTCAATGTACTCTCCTTGTATTGTAGGAATTGACTATGGGCTCAACTTCCTCAATCCCAAAGGATTCCCCTTTGGGCTATCTCCTAACACATCGGAGTCAATCTGGACAACAGGGTTTAAAGAAAAACACCTCATCCTCTTCTGTAATAATGCCTGGCCTTAGTATTCCCTGGAGAAAGATGAAAAATGGCCCATTAACAGGTCCTTAAGCCTAATGATATTTATCAATTAGACCTGTTTTGTAGGCATGAGGAAAAATGGACCAAAATCCCATGTGGTAAGGCCTCTAGACCCTGAACCCAAACCCTGATTTGTCCATAGTCTTTTAGAGGGCCCAAGGACACATCTCTCCTCACCCTCTACCCCTCAATCCACCATCAGCTTAGCTGCATCGGGCCCTCCTGCTTCTGTTAATCTGCCACCTCTCTGTGTCCTGTCATGTTCTCTGTGTGCTATCCCCCCACCTTGTCTCTCTTGTCCACAAGTTGCTGCCAAGATCCTGTGTATGCCTACCTCTGTTTTTCCTGAATCACTCATCTCCTCTCTGCTTCTTCTTTGGGTGTCAGATCTAGAATATATCTTGACAGGACTAGATGAGTGTTGCTTGAGTCGTACTGTGTGTGGAGTTTTCTGTCTCATTCATTTCCTGGGTTAATGGCTATGAAATTTGAGCCAATTGTGGTTAGTCTACCTTGGGATGGGGACTTTAAGGAATATTCTCAAGCAGCTGCTGAAACTCCTTTTGTTTTGGGGAGGTTCCTGGTCTTCTCTAGTTGACATAAAATGCCTATTTTCACTTATTGTTGGTGGAAAGAAAATATGGGTCTGCTCATTTGTCTGAGCTAATGAGTGTTAGGACCAGGAGACCTCTTTCTCTGCCCTCTGGGCTTTTATTGCCTCCAGCCTTGCCAGCAGTACCTCACCTCCTCTTCCCTTCCCCCCTCTTTCTATTTCTGCACCACCGTGGGTAAGACTCGCATAACCCACTCATACACAGACCTCCATGCCTCTCGCACCAATGATTCCTGCTCCTCCTACCATCACTATTAAGGAGTGAAGAGCACCTTTCCCTGGACTTAAACCACCCATTTCAGATTTCCCCACAGGTGCCCAGGTAAAAACTGATACTGGGGAAAAAATCAATTGACTTTTAGTGGACCCACGTGCAACATATTGGTATTTAAACTTATTTCATATGTTAATTAAGATAGACATATCTTTAAATTTTTAGCATTAAATACAATACTTTTATTCTACCACAGTTTCCTAAAGGTCAAATAATCTCATATTATCTCTGTTGCAATTTGTCAGCAAAAAAATGACTTAAAATGATGGTTAATTTTGTCTGTCTTGTAAAGTTTTCATGGGTAATTGTTAAGAATAAATGGGTCGAATAAATAAAAAGGTTTATATGTAAAACTTTAAGTAGCTTTCAAAATCTTTGGTAACTTTGTTTTTACCTTTGAATTTTGCCAAGTTAAATGATAAATTGGATGCAACTCATTGGACATCCAAGTGTTCTCCAAATAAATACTAAAGCATCGTTTACTGAACGTAGGTTTATCTGCTTTGGCTTCTTGTTGTAGAGAAACTGAGGGTACTTGGGTCTGTTTGTAAACATGCTTTACAGTTCATTAAAAGATTGTGCTATGGAAAAAAATATGGTTTAGAAATTATGAAATTGTATTTATAAATTTGCCAGTCTAAACAATTCTGGTGTTACACATAGTTCGCAATTGGTTACTACTTAATTCTCTTGGGTGACGAAGGTGTGTAAGAGCTAAAATTCTGCTAAGTATTATTAAGACTGATGGAAATAAGAGAAGCAACTCTGTATATAAGTAAAGATGTGGATTTTTTGATATTGTCTTTTTTGTTTGTAGAGAGAGAGAAAGTGTGAGCAGGGGACAGGGGTAGAGGGAGAGAGAGAGAGAGAGAGAGAATGAGAAAGGGTCTTAAGCAGGTTCCACACTCAGCCTGAAGGGGGTGTGTGGACAGGGAGCGGGGTGGGGTGGGGGAGCTTAGTCCCACGATCTTGGGATCATGGATCATAACCTGAGCTGAAATCAAAAGTTGGGCGCTCAACTGACTGAGCCACCCAGGAAATATAAGAAAAGATGTTTTTAATAAGAAAAATATAAGGAATGGGAAAACATTTTGTTGAGGGAAAAAGAAACTAATTTTGTCTTAAAATGACACTGGCTATTTAGACAGAAAAGGCTTAGGACAAAATCTGGATGGAGAAAACAGTTGTAGAAGGTTTGTGAAGAGAGATTTTGGGGAAAAAATTTATGTATGGACAGGAGTAAGGTTGAAATGAGCGGATTTTAAAAGTATAATTGTAGAAGATTGAAATTTTGCTTTTCACTTTGGTAAAAAGACAAAATTTTCTTGGATTGTTGGTCTGCTCTTGATAAGAAAATGTAAACAAAGGTTTTTCTCTTGTATTTATCTACCCCGGAAACCAAAGCTTCTACATTTTGTCTTTATTGGGTCATTGATTACTTAAGGAAGTTAAAACTTCTCAATGTTAAAGGAGCTGTTTTACAAACAACTATATCTTCCTGTAGAATCCCTTATTGCTTTATTTGTATTTAAACTGAGTTAAATACAAATATTAAATTTATAATGATCTGTATTTCTATTTAGGCATGTGCTTTAAAACTTTCTAAGGTTTTAAACAAACTTCCCTGAGATTTTAATGGGAAATGAAGTCTTTTTGACTAATTAGTCTTGTTTATTTGGTATGTTACATGGGAAGCATTGTCAAACAAATGATGATAAACATTCTTAGGTTATGTTGTATGGGCAAATGCTATAATTGTTCTAGAAAGTATATGGAATTCCTGAAGTTTTAATATATTCTGGTATAAGGTCATCACTTGACAATGTAATTATTAAAATGCTATGTGTCACAGGAATAACTGGATATCCTTGTCAGCTACATCATAATGAATGCTTAGATTTTACCCATGTCCATTGCTGAGTTTTTCTGGTTATTTATAGTTATTGTTCTAATACTTTTGCAAAATGTGTTTTGTCTTCAAGGAGATTCACAAAAAGGACTTTTGGCAAATACAGGTTTTTATATCTTTAAAAACCATAAAACAAAACCAGGTAAGAATTTCCAGAACTAATGGGAAAAGTGCATTCAAACAGAACAAAAATTAATTTTTTTGAAAGAAAGAGATGTTTTATTTATTTATTTATTTATTTATTTATTTATGGTAGAACTAAATGAATTGACGAAGATGATGAAATATTCCTTTTTAAACAAATTGAAGCATTTAACTTTTCTTTCTACATGAACCCTCCAGATTTCAGAAACTCTTCTTTCATGGCAATTATAGTTCTTTGCATATGTTAATAAGAATCTGTTCTCCTTTTAACAGGACACCATTGGAAACATTGGTTATGTTACCAAGGCTTGGACTGGAATGTCATATTTGAGAGAGACATGCATTGACTCAGATATGACCGGACAGAATTAAGGATTTGAGGTTGACTTTATGGAGCCAATGAAGCCCCTTGGAAATGTTGGCCTGATACTTTACTTACAGAGTTCCCAGAAGCCATACCAGGTGAGTAAAGAATGTCACTTCCTGACAGGTACAGGACCCTCAGGTTATTTGCGGGATCTTGAGAAGAGAAATATGCTCAAACATATGGGTATTTCAGGCAAGTCTAATGACAACTATGTGGCTTGACTTCCAGCCTCACAAGGCTATTAAGAGTTCAATCTAGAGATTCCTTGTAAAAAATTCCAGCAAAACAGATTTTAAAGGATCTATGTGATCAATCACTGTTCTTGCTGAGCTTATGTAAATAATTAGGTCAGGTTTGTTAAAACTGGATTTGCTCACAAATAAATTAGTCTTTATTTGGCTACCTCTGGAAATAAGGGTGAATTTAGAGAGAAAAATTGGGTTTCAATAACACATCTTTGTTGATAGAGGATTCTAGTTCTAATTGTCTTTGAATGTTGTTTATCTGAGATAGACAACTTGAAGTAGACTTCAGAGAAGTTGCCACAATAACTCAAATATAGACAGTCTTTGTGCCTATTCCTCTGTGGGGATAATAACAGGGACCCTCATGGGCATATGGTTATTTAAACAGCTAATCAATGGGATGGACCGTCTAATAATTGTATAACTCAGCTATCACCTTTTCAATGCTCTGTGGCTGGGATTAAAAAAAAAAAATGCTCCTTAAATGTCAGAACTTATCCCACTCCAAGGGGTTAACTATGAACTTGTGGAGATAATGGATTACCCCAACTTCCTTATAATTGGATTGAAGAATGCTTGTAGGGATTCCCTTATCTCTCAGTACAAGTTATCTTCCACTTGGTGGTGGAAGCCTGGTGATTCCTTGTAATTAGGATATTGTTAAGGTGAGACATCAGGCAAAGAAGGCTTCTTAATGGTTTTATTCCTTTGCCATATTTGTCCTGGGAGCCACCACTCTTGATGTAAAATTACAAGTAGAGGCTTTAGCCAAGCATATAGTGGCCACCGTTAACCAAACCCAACATGAAGTTGTCCACAAATTCCAAATGTGGCTCCTCCAAAACCTAATGGCTCTTTATTTCCTGACTACAAGTCAAAGGGAAGTTATTATGCTAATACTGAGACTAAAATGTTGTGTTTATATCCCAAATGACTCTGCTAATGTATCCAAAGTTTTATCAGATATGCACACCCAAATTAAGGCAATGTCTGACACCTAGTTATCTCAACGATTGGTTAAATTCTTGGCCGGGAGGTGGACTATGGTCTACCTTAAAGGGTCTTCTTATTATACTTCTTATTTTTATTATAACCTAATCCTAATATGTCTTCTCTTTTGCTCTGTTCTCTCCTACTGTCAAGATACATGTAAGCAGTTCCTGACTTCTTTGCCCAGCCAACAGAGATCCTTACTACTTGAAACAAATCCACCTGACATTCACTCTGTACTCTACAACAATGGCCTTCCATAACAGTTACTTGTAGGGATAGAAAGTGGCCAATTTCAGTTCACAGGTAAGGACATCTCTATAACCCCTATCAGCTTAAAAAAGTTACAGAAGATGAGCCCTTCACTCTTCAACAGCCCTAAAGATTTAAGGACCAAAAATTGGTTGGGGGTGGGGGGAATAATGAAGGATAGAAGCAGAAAAATGTTCACCTTCAGCCTGGAAGGCTGATCTATAGCCTGCATATTTCTGATAAGGATCAAGTATACATTGGTTGCTACCTTCTTAAAGGGTCTCACGACTGCCTGTATATCTTACTGATAATTAATATCAAACTGAATGAGAAGTGCCAGAGAAATCATCAAAAGTAGTTTTATGAGTAGAAATTAAAAGAAGACATTTGTGATCTAATATTCCCTGCATGTCCCCTCCCCCTTGAGCACTAAGCATATAATCCAACAGCTTCAGGGGTTCCTGGGTGGCTCAGTCGGTTTGCATCCAACTTTGGCTCAGGTCATGATCTCACGGTTTGTGGGTTCGAGCCTGTGCTGACAGCTCAGAGCCTGGAGCCTGTTTCAGATTCTGTCTCCCTGTCTCTCTGCCCCTCCCCACTCATCCTCTGTCTCCCTCTGTCTCAAAAATAAATAAACATTTTAAAAAATTACATTATAACCCAGCAGCTTCATAGAGCAAAGGTGCATTTCTTTCTGCCCATGGGTTCTGTCTCTGTGCTACTTACTTTCTATAGGTTATAGCATACAATATCTCAAGAATTCTTTCTTTGCCTTTGAGCTCAATGACCCTGCAACAAAACTATATAGGTAATGGGTGTTTCAGTGGTAGATTTTAACTTACTAGTTCAGTTTTTTCCAGTTCCAATTTGGTAGGTAGCATATTCCAAGAAATTTGCCATTTAATTTTTTTTAACTGTTTACTGTTTATATAGTATTAAAATGAAAATATTCTCTGTATCTCTAATTTATTTTAGTTCCTGAAATTATTTGTGCCTCTATTCACACCCTGATTATATCCACGAAAGCAATTTTTTTGTTTTATTAATTATTTTTATTTTATTACATTCTCCTTAAATATAATCCTATTTTTCTCACACTTTCTCCTTAAAATGCAATTACCTAGAAGATGAACTTTTTAGGTTTTTAAAGTCTAGAATTGTATTTCTGGGGCTTTTATCCCAAAAGTATTTTTTGGCTGGACATAGAAGATTTACAAGAAAATCTTTTTTTCATTTTCAAAACTATAAAATTGTATTCTCAATGATTTTTTTTTAGCATTTTGTGTACTTGAAGAAGAATAAATTTTGGAGATGTTGTATCCTAAAAGGATAAAGCACCAATTGACCTATTATAGTTGGTTAATTTCTTTTTTTACTGACTATAGAACTAAGTGAGATATATTACCTTAACAATGAACATATAGATTAAAAAAGAAAGGAAGGGGTCAGCAAACTTCTTGGCAGGAATTGAGTAGACTCCTAAAGGTAATTTTAAAGTCTATTCTCATCCTCAAATAGAGGAGCAACTGCTGTTTTTAAAAGCACTATGCTATATTTTATTAAGATAACTGATGAGAGTTGCCCTTAATAAATTTGCATTCTAGTTGGAATGCCAATTTATATAGCTTTGAAAAAAGTGAATGAATAAAAATGTAAAATAAGCTGCTAAATTGTATGCTAAACTGTCTGAGATAATGTCAATTCATGGCTGAAAATATTCAAGATAGGGATAAATCAATATATCTCCTCTAAGGTAATAAAAATGTTACTATGACCTAGTGAAGTACATTTGAATCCCATTCAAGATTGTGTTCCTTTTTCTTCTCTTTTCTGCTTTTGAGATCTAGATCTCTTGTTTTGTCTGAGAAACTGCATTTTAGAGACATTTCCAGGTTCATTTGGAAAGCTAAGGGTTTTGTTTTGTTTTGTTTTGTTTCAATAAATGTGTGATTAATTTTACTTCTTACTAATAGAAGATCAGTTTGAATTAAAATGTTTCACACATTCTTGTCATTTAATATATTTATTTAGAGGAGACATCATATTTGTGGTTTAAATTAAGTAATGAGAGATAGTTGCCTGTTTCATTTTAGAATTTTCCCCACCATTCAATTTTATTTTAAAATTATTTTCATACTGTTAACATAGAGGATCATCGCTGAATCACTACATATGTGTCTGTATAAATGTTATGTAGGAAAATCATTTATTTTGTTTTTGATTCATTTTTCTCATGAGAATTGTACAAAAGCCAAAGTAAAGAAACAGTCAGTAAGAATTGAATTGAAAGGCCTTTGACTAAACTGAATATAAAATCTTTTTGTAGTTCTTGCCAACAGAATTTTTACATGCTTCTATTGAAAACTGAGATTGAGATGTGTAGACTTTTGTTTTCAGAGAATATTGTATCAAAGCCAAGTTATGCTGGTGTTTGAAAATTATTACACACCACACGCCACCTTCCTTGTCAGAGGAAATTCAGTCTTTGGAATCAAATGACATAAGGAACCAAGATGATTAATTCCCACTGCCTCCCACTTCCCATTGGTAGAAGACTTGAGAAACTCAAGTTTTACTCTCTTTATCTATCTGATTAAACGATCTGACATTTATTTTTTTTTTAACGTTTATTTATTTTTGGGACAGAGAGAGACAGAGCATGAACGGGGGAGGGGCAGAGAGAGAGGGAGACACAGAATCGGAAACAGGCTCCAGGCTCTGAGCCATCAGCCCAGAGCCCGACGCGGGGCTCGAACTCACGGACCGCGAGATCGTGACCTGGCTGAAGTCGGACGCTTAACCGACTGCGCCACCCAGGCGCCCCAAACGATCTGACATTTATAAGAGTCCTCTGGTAACTACAGCTAACTATCACAGACTCCATCATCAGGAAGTTTTCCAATTTTCTTTTGTTCACCAGTGAGAGAACATATAGATTTTTGTTTATCTATTTTAAAGAAAAGGAATTTGATCTGAAAAAATTCATTTTTAAGTAACTGATGGTTCATGAAGAGGTTTGAACTATATTCCGCTAAGTTTTTAAGACATTACTTGAAAGTGAAATAACAGATTTTCTTTTTGCAAGTAGAACTCAATGTATTAAGAAGAAAGAGGAGGAAGGGGAGGAGGAGGGTGAGGAGGGGAGGGGATGTGGAGGAGGAGGGGGTGTAGAAGGGAAAAAAATCTCCAGGAAGGGAGATCTGAGCTTACTCCATTTTTCCAGTCATCACCATAGCTATAACAGAGATACCTGAGGAAGTTTTTAGCTTGTCAAATGATCTCTCTCTGAAAATGAAGCAAGGTTAAAATAAAGATCTGCCTAACTGATTCCCTGGTTTAGTTCCAGCATGTTCAGTAATGCAGTTTTGAAGTGTGGCGTACTTAGTCATTAAGCCTGCAGGGGAGAAACACAGTTCACAAGTTTGACCACAGCACCAGTGTGATATCCCATTAACCCTTTGAAAGCAAGGCTTCCCAAGGTGACGGGAAATTCTCCTATGTTGTACTCACCTACTGGATGCTGCCATTTGTTTTTTATTAAAAATTATTTATGTTTATTTATTTTTGAGACAGAGAGAAAAAGAGCATGAGTGGGGGAGGGGCAGAGAGAGAGGGAGACATAGAATCCAAAGAAGGCACCAGGCTCTGAGCAGTCAGCACAGAGCCAGATGCAGGGCTCAAACCCACGAACCATGAGATCATGACCTGAGCCAAAGTCAGATGCTTAACCTACTGAGTCACCCAGGCTCTCCTGGATGCTGCCATTTGTAATTGTGCTACCTGTATGATTAAACGTCTCTGAGGGGTTTCAATGCAGTTCTGAGCACCCACCAGCTGCACTAAGGAATACACAGATATGTAAGAGATCTCCAAACATCAAGGAGGAATGGGAGGAGATTAAAACCACATAAAAAATACATGAAAAATGTCATGTGAATTGTACAAAGGAAAAAAAAACAGTGAAATTTTAACAAAGCAATTATATCATTCAAAAGGCACATAGGGTATCAGAATGGATTAAAAAAAACAAAACCCATCTATTTCCTGTCTACAAGAGACTCATTTTAGACCTGAAGACACCTTCAGATTGAAAGTGAGGGGATGGAGAACTAACTTTTATGTTACTGGAAGTCAAAAGAAAGCTGGAGTAGCCATACTTACATCAGACAAACTAGACTTTAACTTAAAGGCTGTAATAAGAGATGATGAAGGTCATTATATAATAATTACAGGGTCTATCCATCAGGAAGAGCTAACAATTATAAACGTCTATGCACCGAATTCGATAGCACCCAAATATATAAAACAATTAATCACAAATTTAAGCAACCTTATTGATAAGGATGTGGTAATTGCAGGGGACTTTAACACTCCACTTACAACAATGGATAGAACATCTAGACAGAGAATAAATAAACAATGGCCCTGAATGATATATTGGGCCAGATGGACTTGACAAATATATTTAGAACTCTGCATCCCAAAGCAACAGAATTTACTTTCTTCTCGAGTGCACACAGAACATTCTCCAAGATAGATCACATACTGGGTCACAAAACAGCCCTTAATAAATATAAAAGAAGTGATATCATACCATGCACACTTTCAGATCACAATGCTATGAAACTTGAAATCAACCACAGGAAAAAGTCTGGAAAACCTCCAAAAGCATGAAGATTAGAGAACATCCTACTAAAGAATGAATAGGTCAACCAGGAAATTAGAGAAGAAATTAAAAAATAAATGTAAAAAAATGAAAATGAAAATACAATCCAAACGCTTTGCGATGCAGCAAAGGCAGTCCTGAGAGGAAAATACATTGCAATCCAGGCCTATCTCAAGAAAGAAGAAAAATGCCAAATACAAAATCTAACAGCACACCTAAGGGAAATAGAATCAGAACAGCAAAGATACCCCAAACCCAGCAGAAGAAGAGAAATAATAAATATCAGAGAAGAAATAAACAATATGGAATCCAAAAAAAAGAAAGAAAAAAAAAAAACAGCAGAGCAGATCAATGAAACCAAGAGTTGGTTTTTTGAAAACATAAACAAAATTGATAAACCTCTAGCCAGGCTTCTCAAAATGAAAAGAAAGAGGACCCAAATAGATAAAATCATGAATTAAAATGGAGTTATTACAACCAATCCCTCAGAAATTGATTATTTATCAGGGAATTATCAGGGAATGTTATGAAAAATTACATGCCAGCAAAATGGACAACCTGGAAGAAATGGACAAATTCCTAAACACCCACACATTTCCAAAACTCAAATGGGAAGAAATAGAAAATTTGAACATACCCATAACCAGTGAAGAAATTGAATCAGTTATCAAAAATCTCCCAACAAGTAAGAGTCCAGATGGCTTCCCTGGGGAATTCTACCAGACATTTAAAGCAGAGATAATACCTATCCTTCTCAAGCTGTTCCAAAAAACAGAAAGGGAAGGAAAACTTCCAGACTCATTCTATGAAGCCAGCATTACTTTGATTCCTAAACCAGACAGATACCCAGCAAAAAGAAATAGAACTACAGGCCAATATCCCTGATGAATATGGGTGCAAAAATTCTCAACAAGATATTAGCAAATCGAACTCAACAGCATATAAAAAGAATTATTCACCATGATCAAGTGGGATCCATTCCTGTGCTGCAGGGCTGCTTCAATTTCAGAAATCAATCAATGTGATACATCACATTAATAAAAGAAAAGATAAGAAGCATATGATCCTGTCAATCGATGCAGAAAAAGCATTTGACAAAATACAGCATCCTTTCTTAATAAAAACCCTCAAGAAAGTTGGGATAGAAAGAACATACTTAAACATCATAAAAGCCATTTATGAAAAGCCCACAGCTAATATCATTCTCAATGGGGAAAAGCTGAGAGTTTTCCCCCTGAGATCAGGAACACGACAGGGATGCCCACTCTCACCTCTGTTCAACATAGTGTCAGAAGTCCTAGCCTCAGCAATCAGACAACAAAATGAACTCAAAGGTATCAAAATTGGCAAAGATGAAGTCAAACTTCCACTTTTTGCAGATGACATGATACTCTACATGGAAAACCCAACAGGGTCCACCAAAAGTCTGCTAGAACTGATACATGAATTCAGCAAAGTTTCAGGATACAAAATTAATGTACAGAAATCGGTTGCATTTTTATACACCAATAATGAAGCAACAGAAGGAGAAATAAAGAAATTGACCCCATTCACAATTGCACCAAGAAGCATAAAATACCTAGGAATAAACCTAACCAAAGATGAAAAGATCTGTATGCTGAAAACTATAGAAAGCTTAGGAAGGAAATTGAAGAAGATACAAAGAAATGGAAAAACATTCCATGCTCACGGATTGGAAGAATAAATATTGTTAAAATGTCAATACTACACAAAGCTATCTACGCATTCAATGCAATCCCAATCAAAATTGCACCAGCATTCTTCTCGAAGCTAGAACAAGCAATCCTAAAATTCATATGGAACCACAAAAGGCCCCGAATAGTCAAAGTAATATTGAAGAAAAAGACCAAAGCAGGAGGCATCTCAACCCCAGACTTTAGCCTCTACTACAAAGCTGTAATCATCAAGACAGGATGGTATTGGCACAAAAACAGACACATACCAATGGAATAGAGACTCCAGAATTGGACCCACAAATGTATGGCCAACTAATCTTTGACAAAGGAGGAAAGAATATCCAATGGAAACAAGACAGTCTCTTTCACAAATGGTGCTGGGAGAACGGGACAGCAACATGCAGAAGAATGAAACTAGACCACATTCTTACACCATTCACAAAAATAAACTCAAAATGGATGAAGGACCTGAATGTGAGACAGGAAACCATCAAAAAAAAACCTAGAGGAGAAAGTAGGAAAAAACCTCTCTGACCTCAGCCACAGCAATTTCTTACCTGACACATCTCCAAAGGCAAGGGAATTAAAAGCAAAAATGAACTATTGGGACCTCATCTAGATAAAAAGCTCCTGCCCTGCAAAGGAAACAATCAACAAAACTAAAAGACAACCGATGGATTGGCAAAAGACATCTGCAAATGACATATCAGATAAAGGGCTAGTATCCAAAATCTATAAAGAACTCACCAAACTCCATACCTGAAAAACAAATACTCCAGTGAAGGAATGGGCAGAAAACATGAATAGAAACTTTTCTAAAGAAGACATCCAGATGGCCAACAGGCACATGAAAAGATACTCAACGTTGCTCCTCATCAGGGAAATACAAATCAAAACTACACTGAGATATCACCTCATGTCGGTCAGAGTGGCTAAAATGAACAAGTCAGGAGACTATAGATGCTGGTGAGGATATAGAGAAACAGGAACCCACTTGCACGGTTGGTGGGAATGTAAACTGGTGGGAAACAGTATGGAGGTTCCTCAAAAAATTAAAAATAGATCTACCCTATGACCCAGCAATAGCACTGCTAGGAATTGACCCAAGGGATACAGGAGTACTGATGCATAGGGGCACTTGTACCCCAATGTTTATAGCAGCACTCTCAACAATAGCCAAATTATGGAAAGAGCCTAAATGTCCATCAACTGATAAATGAATAAAGAAGATGTAGTTTATATATACAATGGAATACTACTTGGCAACGAGAAAGAATGAAATATGGCCATTTGTAGCAACGTGAATGGAACTGGAGGGTATTATGCTGAATGAAATAAGTCAGGCAGAGAAAGACAGATACCATGTGTTTTCACTCATATGTGGATCCTGAGAAACTTAACAGAAGACCATGGGGGAGGGGAAGGAGGAAAAAAGTTACAGAGAGGGAAGGAGGCAAACCATAAGAGACTCTTAAATACTGAGAACAAACTAAGGGTTGATGGGGGTGGGGGAGAGGGGAAAGTGGGTGATGGGCATGGAGGAGGGCACTTGCTGGGATAAGCATGGGGTGTTGTATGGAAACCAATTTGACAATAAATTATATTTAATAATAATAAAACATAATAAATTAATTAAAAAAACCAAAAGGCACTAGTAATTCCTTTATAGAGAATATAAAGTTTAAGATAATAATAGAAAATGTGTATACTTAAGACACAAAAAATAGGTAAAAGTAGAATATGTCCCTTAGAACAGTCTGAGCAAAAATCAAGCATGCGGAAAGCTTCAGAGCACACCTGACAAGCTATAAGTAGTCGAATATGGTTAGATCACAGAAGAGTTGTGGAATTAAATTTAAAAAATGGTTACAGGTGATTCACAGGTGGCCTTGATGTCAGAATTTTGGTCGATATATGAAAGCTGCTGAAGAAGTTTGAAAAAGGACTGATACAGCCAGAATTATGTTAAAGACTTATGAGCAGTGTATTTAGGATGGACCAAGTTGGGGAGAATTAGAAGCCACGGCATTTATTGTGAGGTTTAGCAATATTATTTACCCAATTAGTATAACAGAAACGAACCAGAGTTTTTGGCTCCTGTGAGAAGGCAGAGACTGATGTACAAATACGAAAAAAAGGACAAGCAACAGAGATTTTGCAGGGGAAGGTGATAAATTTTTTGAATGTGGTGAATTTGAGGTGAAAGCCAGTAAGAATATCCAAGAAGTAGGAGAGAGGAAAGAATAAAAGAAAAGTCAAGAGAGAAGTCAGGAGAAGTAATGACAATTTGGGAGTCACTGTCTGAGGAATGGAAATTGAAGCTTACCAAGTTAATAAAAACTAAGGACAAGAGAACAGATAAAAGAGATTGCTCATCACAACATATCTGGGCCGCCCACAACCTAAAATAGATCCAAGACTTCTTATGAGATTATATAGGTATTTTTTTTTTCCTTTTTCATCTTAGAACTGTATGATTATATTTATTTTTGTGTCTGTTTGTTTAACATCTGTCTCCACAATGAGCCTATGTACTAGTCAGAAAAACAGAAACCACAGTTGGTATTTCAAACAGAAGAGATTTAGTACATAAAATTGTGTTTTGGGATGGAGTGAACGAAAATGAAGTGGCAGATCTAATCAGATGTCTTGTTCCCTCTCATGACACAAGAGACAGGACATCATTGGCTAGGTTTTCTTTTCTTGGGGCCATTCATGAATACTCCCTCAACTTTTTGAAAGTGGCTCACAAAAATGTACCTGCTTTTTCTTATTTCCTCAACTCTCCTTTTCATCTCTTACTTTCTGCTGCCCTTCAACTAACCTTGACTCTCCAGAGTCCCCAACACAAACTGCTCCTCAAGGTCAATTGCTCCTTCCTATTGAAATAATCCCTTTACCTTTATCCTCTCTTTCTGATGAATGGCAGCCTGTGTACAGGGAAGATGAAGGTGGATGCATGCTGGCATCTGCAACATAGGAGTCTGCTAGAGGACAATGATTAGGTAACAGACTTGGTGTAAAACATCTCTTGAGCTTGGGAAACAAACCCCGTTAATTATGGTTCAGTTTTCATAAAGCAACAAAGTATTAGAAAAAGTTCCAGGAGAAATGCTCCTAGGCTGGTGGGAGCAAGAAGTAAGGTTGCTATTCCCTGTGCAGCCATGTCTGCTGCTCTTCACAGGAGGGAGGTGGGCTCCAGCTCCCCTTCTGCTGTCCCCGACGCAAGTGGTTTCTGCCTGCCATGGAACATCCAGAACAAATGGTTGGGACCTTCTGCTATGGGTATGTTCTCTCCTAAAATATCTAGTATCAAGCAGACATTTTATTCTCTGAAGTCTAATTTACTTATGGAAAGCTCTCCTTTTTGTGCTAAATGAGAAATGCATATTTCTCCTAAAAATCATAGTTGTACCTTTGTTTTAAATTTATTTATTTATGGGGTGCCTGGGTGGCTCAGTTGGTTGGGCGTCCGACTTTGGTTCGGGTCATGATCTCACGGTCCGTGAGTTAGGGCCCCGCGTCGGGCTCTGGGCTGACAGCTCAGAGCCTGGAGCCTGCTTTGGATTCTGTGTCTCCCTCTCTCTCTCTGCCCCTTCCCCGTTCATGCTCTGTCTCTCTCTGTCTCAAAAATAAATAAAACATTAAAACAAAATTAAAAAAAAAAAAGAAAGACACAGGGAAATTGCTTTAAAAAAAATAAATAAATTTATTTATTTATTTTGAGAGAGAGAGGAGAAGAGTGAGCACGCATGTGCACAAGTAGGGGAGGGGCAGAGAGAGAGACAAGGAGAGTGAGAATCCCAAGCATGCTCTGTGCGCATCTCTGGCCTTGAACTCAGGATCCCCTGTGATCATGACCTGACCCAAATCAACAGTTGGACGCTTAACCCACTGAGCCACCCAGGAACCCCATTGTATCTTTTTTAAAAAGTATCCTAATCTCTTGCCTTTATACGTTAAGAGTGCACTTCCCCCTACCCACCTGGATTTATGTCATAGGCTATTTTATTTCTTTAAGTCCAAGTTGCTGCTGGAATCAAAAGAAGTGAAGAAATCTCTGTTTTTATGTTTTTTTTTTTTGTTTGTTTGTTTGTTTTTCCTACAAGAGAAAGAGAACAGTCTGCTGAAACATCTGACATTTGGCCTCCCTGAACTTCATGTTATATGTATGACTCTGTATTTCTAACCAATAATTATTTTATATAAAAAAACATATAATTCAGCACTCACCACATACTTCTGAAATCAATGTGTTATAAAGTGATATTAATGGCATTTGATGCAATAATGAAAAAGAAATGTTATAAGTTTGGGGATGTAGGCAAAAAAAAAAAAAACACAACCCACAGAAAACAAATAATAAGAAGAGAGAATGTAGTGTGAATTGATGAAATACATAAGAAAGGGCAAAAAAGAAAAGATGTCAGGGGTTATCAAAGAGAAGATAACCAAAGAAAAAAATCAATAGAGAAAAGGGAGGAAAAAAATTTAGTAAAAGAAGTTTCATTCAAAACCCACTTGGATGGGGCACCTGGGTGGCTCAGATGGTTAAGCATCCAACTTTGGCTCAGGTCATGATCTCACGGTTCGTGAGTTCGAGCCCCATGTCGGGCTCCGTGCTGACAGCTCGGAGCCTGGAGGCTGCTTCGGATTCTGTGTCTCCCTCTCTCATTCTGCATCTCCCACACTCATGCTCTTCTCTCAAGAATGAATAAATGTTAAAAACAAAAAAACAAAACAAAACAAAAACCTACTTGGGTTCAGGCTTTTGGGTCTCATTTTCAAACCCTAACTATTGCCAAAACTTACCTGATCATCAAACCCCCACACTCTGAATATCATTCCTCAAGGTTGCACCAGTCATCAAAACCAAGTGGAGCAGGTGACAAGGTGAAATAACAAGGTAGCACCTGACACGTTCACTCGGAGGAACAAAGTGGAGTGGTGAGCCTGGCTGAAAAGAAAATTAACAACACATGTAGAAAACAAATAAAAACAAATTAAAAATTACCTAGGATCCTAACACATAATCCATGTAAAAGTTTTGGTCTCTGTGTCCATCAAAGCTTGTATCTCTGTATGTATTTTTGAAATAAATCATACTATGCCTAATATTTGTCATTAACTTTTATACTTAAAAATATATTGTAAACAAGTTTTCCAAATAATAGATGTAGAAGTATAATATTTTAATACATTAGCATACTGTCTAATTTAGGAGAATTTCATCAAATATTTGTTGAATGGATTAATTTTATAGTCATTTAGAATTCCTTAAAAAAAACATTATTTAACAAGTTCACCCATTGTTAGATTATTTAGGTTTATTTTTGTTACCCACTCACTCTTTCTTCCATTGTTCTATATTCTCAGCAAAAATACTGGGGTATTCTCTGGAACCATCAATGGTTCTGTGGAGGTTAGATTGTAAATGTTGGAGGGCATTGAATTACACTATTATGCTATTTTTTCTGGTGTGTGTGCATAGGAATGGGGTCACTAATATTTTTGGGGATTCTTTATAATTATTCCTTTGAGTGATCTGTTGTTTCACACAGTCCAAGTTGGCTGGAAATAATTCTTATCTGCAGGTTTTTATTTTATTTTTTTTTATGTTTGTAAGGCCAGTTTTTACAGCTCACTTATGATATGTAATATCTTCTAGGATAGAATATTCCAAACTAAGCATAGAATTTTTGGGTTGTTTTATAAATATAAGTACTAGTCTCCCTCTCTTCTAAAAACTATGATACTGTGTCTGTGGATTGTTGTCCAAGAATCAGCATATTTAAGAAAATCTCCAGGGAGCACCTGCATGGCTCAGTTGGTTAGGCCTCTGATTCTATCTCAGTTCAGGTCTTGATCTGGGGATCATGGGTTCAGGCTCCATGTCCAACCCTGCATTGGGCATGAAGCCTACTAAGGAAGGAAGGAAGGAAGGAAGGAAGGAAGGAAGGAAGGAAGGAAGGAAGGGAGGGAGGGAGGAAGGGAGGAAGGAACAAGATGGAGGGAGGGAGGGAGGAAGGAAAGAAGGAAGGAAGAAGGAAGGAAGGAAGGAAGGAAGGAAGGAAGGAAGGAAGGAACTCTCCAGGCAGGTATTAGTTTGTTACATATCTTCATCATTACCACAGCCCCTGTGGTAAATTATGGAGGCAGCAGTTTGATGGAGGGGAGGAACATGATTTTCAAGATATTTTGAACTTCTCAGAACAAGACCTAGTGTTGG
This sequence comes from Herpailurus yagouaroundi, assembly GCF_014898765.1. Lineage (NCBI taxonomy): Eukaryota > Metazoa > Chordata > Mammalia > Carnivora > Felidae > Herpailurus > Herpailurus yagouaroundi. Next base: position 23,515,138 of record NW_024412395.1, on the reverse strand, counting down.
CCATTTCTTCTGACATTTTCAGGCTGAAAGCTACAAATCACTCTTCAGTTGCTTTTAAAAAGCAGCTTTAAGAATGAGCACAAACACTGGAAGTGATAAAGGTCAACAAAGAAGGAAGTTTGCTATTGGATGCTTTAGGAACTCTTGATGTATAAAGCAAAATTAAAAGAAAAAATTAGAAATTTTCTTTTGATTCTTCAGTGGACCCAGTTATCCTTCCCACCAGTGCCAACTATTCTGTCTCAGGAAAAGAAAGATATAGAAGAACACAAATCTTTGACTTTTGTATTCCTTAAGCTTAAGACCCAAGGTTACACAATTGATTGTAAATTATATGTACTCTATCAGACACAAGGCATCCTTCCCCTTAACCCTAGACTAGCTAAAAATTACATAGTCTGGAGGAAGAGAGAGAGAGTAATAAGAGAACACAGCTAATTAAATACTCATAGACAATCCTGAAAATAAATTGTGGTCTCTTCTACACTAATATCCTGCTGGGAAGTGGTGGGAAATAGAAAAATCCGCATAGATTTAGGATACCTCAGAGATAGAGGGACAAATTGCTCATCTTCTCTGTGGAGTTCCTGGCAGCTGCTATATGGAAAAGATGGCAATGTTGGCAGGTGGGCTTGGCATAGCCTCAAAGTTCCAGTGTAGTTATATGTCTCCTGTGGTCTAGGAGTGGCAAGGAAGTAGCTAAAAAAGAGTGAAACATGGTGATGGCTTGTCAGAGCATGCATATGCTGTGATTACTTGCACAAAACAAAAATGGTAAGGCAGTTGAGAGGCTGTTTCAGTGTGTACATCTTAGGTAATGATGACCATCATGAAGCTAGGGACTTCCTCCCTTAACACCGCACCAATCCAATACTTTAACTCTCTATAATCCCCTACAAATGTAGTCTTGTCCTTGAACAGAAGGAGGGAAGGGCTTTTTAAATAAATGAAAATTTCCTGAATTATCTGTAGTACATTTTTCCCACTGGGAGGAGTGAGAGATTTAAATAAAACCTTTGTTCCATTACAGAGATTTCAGGGAAAGTTATATTTTTTTCCAAACTTCCAAAACTATAGTCAGCTATCATATTAAGTTCTCCTGGGTGGAAAACAGTTGTTCCTATATGCTAAAAAAATTTGAAAGGAGAGTGAAGGAGAGGATTACAGATTAGAATAAAGGTTTTATGTTTTGGACCAGCCAATTCTTTCTGTGGAGCTTATTACATTTTAAACTTGGAAAAGGAAGAGAAGAATTTTGATGGAATGAGACACCCAGGTAATTCTGAGATTCTTGGGTTTACTGCTTCAAGTTACCATACTTCTATTTCCTAAGACTGAAGTGGTATTTAAAAGTAAATAGATGTTAAAGAATAAACAAGTGGGATATTGTTTGCATTACATTTTGCTGGATGCAAATCAGAAGTTTTATTTATTTACTTGCGTATTTTGATTAAGAACTTACCAAACAGAATGCAGTAAACCAATATTGAATCCTACAGAAGTGAGTAGAAGGTGGGATTAGGCTCTTCTAATTCTGCCTTTGCCTTGGCCCTGGGTGAGAGATCAAGGACGGAAGGAATCTGCTAATATGAAAATTTGGCCTGAGAGATGTAATCCATTGTGCCATTACCAGTCAAATTCAACTCCCAAATTATATAGGTAATTCTCTTCTAGAAATGACTTACACGCATGTTTACATCAGAAAAAGGGAAAATTTTATAGTACTCAGTATTTTCAGGTGGAACAAGTCAAAGATGTGGAATGGCAAAAAAAAAAAAAAAAAAAAAAAAAAAATGTCGAATTGATAAAGGTCTCCAGGGCTTCTGGTATTTGAGGATGGGGAAAGGATGAGCACATGTGGTGTCATATGGTCCAGGTAGAAAGATGGCATAAAAATGGGCAAAGACCAAGAACTAAAGGCAAGTTACCTAAAGAGATTCAATCTGGCTAAAAGTGCATGTAAGTGCTTTATGTGTCTATCAAAAAAAGTAACTATATGAGTGTGAGAATATTTTTATTTTACTTATTTATACATTTAAATTCACCCTTTCCTTTTAATTTAAATTTTAGTGAACATACAGTGCAATATTAGTTTCAAGAGTAGAGTTCAATGGTCCATCACTTACATACAATACCCAGTGCTCAATCCCAACAAATGCCTTCCTTAATACCCATCACTCATCTAGCCCACCTCCCTCTGCCAACCCACAGTTTGCTATCATTAAGAGTCTCTTGTGGTTTGCTTCCCTCTGTTCTCTTTCCCCCCCTTTCCCATATGTTCATCTGTTTTGTTTCTTGAATTCCACACACACGTATGAGTGAAATCATACGGTATTTGTCTTTCTCTGATTGACTTATTTCACTTAGCATAATACATTCTAGCTCCATCCACGTCATTGCAATTGGCAAGATTACATTCTTTTTGATGGCTGAGTAGAGCGTGAGAATATTTTGTCTATAATAGTATGCTTTCAATGTGATGTGCTCCCCCTGTCTGTCTGTCTATCTATCTATCTATCTATCTATCTATCTATCTATCTATCTTACC
>NW_024412395.1:23488950-23512580 GCF_014898765.1 Herpailurus yagouaroundi | reverse complement strand
TCTATCTATCTATCTATCTATCTATCTATCTATCTATCTATCTTACCTCTCTCCTTCCCTTATCTCTCTGTCAAGGTCTTCATCTTCTTCTCCCCCTTTCTCCTTCCTCCTTTTTCTCTCCCTCTCCCTTTTTCTCCCTCCTTCTCTTCCTCTCTCTTTCCCCTATGGTTTTGGTTTGTTGGCAGTTGCTCTTTGTATATAGTTATTCTATTTTTCTTTAAACTTACATCTGGGATACCTTTCTCTTTCTTTGTCTTAAATAATGGGTAATTATTTTCAATTTATATGTTTTGACTTTCCCCTTTCTATATGGGAGTAACAATGCAGTTAGTCATTTTTAGCTAGACTAAAAGCCTTTGTACATACGACTTTGTGTACATGTGAAGAGTATTCATGTAGGCTAACTTCCTAGCAGGGAAAGGTTTCTAAGGAGGGTCTAGTTTAGATTTTTATATACATACCAGACTATTTCCATAAACAATTTATACTCCTACTGAAATTTTATGCCCTCATGGAGGGACACATTGTTGTGGGATTTCAGAAATCCATGCAGAATGAGAATGGTGTCATACAGTTTAGAACCTGGAATAGGGGGTCAGAGCTTTAACAGAAAAATGAAGTAATCTGCACAGGAAAAGGGATGTCAGTGCAAATAGACATAGGCTACATATAGGGGATTAATCAAATATCTAAATATATTAAATAAAATTGTAGATATGTTTCTCACTGCCAACAATGGTAGTTATAAATATGGAAAGAAAGAAAATTAGAATAAACTCCGTAGTGTTGGATTCAAATTAGAGGTGAATTCATGCTTTTGCAATAGAGAGATGGATGGATGGATGGATGGATAAGATAAATAGTAAAGAAACTAATGCATATGCAAATGAATACATATAATTCCAAATTCTAGTCACTGTGGTCTTGAGAAACAATCACTAACCTAATAGCAATGAACCCATCTAGTACAGATATTTGTTTTTGTTAACCATTTTCCGTAAAAGAAAAAAAAAAGGTACACTGCAGAAATAGCATCTATGAGGCCTGGGGAAGAGAGAGTGTAATATGAACCTAGAATATCTTCTGGTACTGTCAAGAAAATGCTCAAAAAATGATGAAATACCTCAAAAGAATAGGAAAATTAGGTTACATGAGCTCCCATTGACCAAATCTGGATAATTTGAGAATAAAATAAATTACAATCCAACAAATAAAAGTAAGGAACAATGAGATGACCAATATTAGAAAACTAAATGAAAGATTTGAAATTTTTATAAGGAATAGGATATTTACACAATTTCAAAATACCTTCTCACAAAATATCTGTAATTACAAAGGGGAAAAGAGTTACCTTATAGTAGACAAGATTGGAAGACACCATCTTAAATTAGTAAACACTATCAATAATGGCACGAATGGAAATACTTTGCCATTTGACAGGATGCATTGAGAAGAATACAGCATCACTTATGGGGTATTCCTGCCAAAGATGCAGTTGTGTATCTAGTCATAAGGAAGGCAATGTCAGACCAAGCTTGAGGAATATTCTAAAAAAAAAAAAAAAAAAAAAAAAAAGTCTATAATCTCTAAAAATATCAATCTCATGAAATTTAAGGAACTATCCCAAACTAAAAGACATGACAGAGACATTACAACAAAATGTAACATGTAATCTGGAATAGGATAATTTTGCTGTGAAAGATATTTTGGGGATGATTGCCAAGAACTGAATGGAGGCTGGTAATTAGATGATATCAACATACCAAGGTTAACTTTCTGGTTTGGATGGTTTTACTGTGATTATTAGAAGAATGCCCTTACTTGAAGAAAATACCCATTGCAGTACCTGAGAAGTAGACAGAAAGTATAAAAAAATATTATATTTATAATGTACTTCCAACATTTCCATTAATTTATGATTCTTTTAGAGAGAGACTGCTTAAAATCATACTTATTTAAAAACTGATACCAACAAAAATATAGCAAGCAATAGGAAAAAACAGACCAATCATTCATGATTTTAATAGTTTTATAACATTTCTATAGATTCTTACTATACACACAATAGCACATACTGCAAATATTGTACTCAGTTCTCACCTTAATCCTCACAGGGTTAAAATCATATGGTCATTTTCTCAGAGCTTTCTGATATAGTGCTTTCATCTTATTTCCCAGGATTTGGATTAGAGAATTTCTTCTTGTTCAAATAAGCAGAATTTGAAGAAGAAGAAATTCTCTAATAGGAGAGGAAAAAGCTTTTGAAGTGATCTCTTCTGGAAGCTTTATGTTCATTGCTATTCTTTAGCTTTCCCCAAATGCCCATAAGCCAGAGATTTCATGTGTTATTTCTGTAATTTGGTAGTTTTCGTTCAAATTATGCATTAAAAATGAATATCCATCTTAAAACAATTGGCATGATTAATTATCTACTAAATTTTTCATTTCACAAAAGGCAGTGTTTTATGCCATACACTTACACGGTTAAGGGACTTTTAAGTCAGAAAGACACATTTATGTTAAGTCAGGAATCAAGCTAAAATTTCTTGTAATCTCACATTCCTACTTTAGACTCACTTTTTTTCTTCCTAGATTTTATTTCAAAAATCTACATTTCAATTACAACTATATTTTCAAAAAATTAGATATAGGAAATTAATACTATTCACACTGAAGAAATGTGTAGATAAGAATGACATAAAAAATTAAGATATGCTAATTAATTCTAAATGCAGTTATTACTATACAAAGCTACTGTTTTCACAAATGTTTAAACAAATGTTAATTTTTACCAAATGAATGTTTAAGATGAATACATTTCTGTAGCCTTTAAAAAAATTTTTTTTTAAACATTTATTTATTTTTGAGACAGAGAGAGACAGAGCATGAACGGGGGAGGGTCAGAGAGAGGGAGACACAGAATATGAAACAGGCTCCAGGCTCTGAGCTGTCAGCACAGAGCCCGACGCGGGGCTTGAACTCACGGACCGCGAGATCATGCCCTGAGCCAAAGTCGGCCGCTCAACCGACTGAGCCACCCAAGTGCCCCTGTAGCCTTTTATTCTATAAGCTGATTAACAAATATTTGATAGAAAACAATGCACCAAATGAATACAATAAGCCAGAGGGTTCCATTGCCAAATATGGAAATGTCGTTATTTTCACAGGCTATTTTTCAAATGTGTGTGTTTTTATAGGTAAAATTATTTGAAAAATAACCTGTGAAAATAAATATCACTGGACACTGCATGCATTTCCTAGAGGTGCTGTAACAGGGAGCCACGAACTACGCTACAGCCGCCTCCTCCTAGAGGGCTTCTTATTTTCAACATGGCGGCCCACATGCGGACCAGCCGGCGGTGACGGCATGGCTGTGCAAGTACCTGCGGGAGCCGACCGGAAGGTGAGCCGCGCCAGCGAGAGCGCTTCTCGCGAGGCCCGCGCTTTCCAGCAGTGGGGTACCCTTCCACCCACACTTCCTCTCTCCCCGGGACTGCCCCGGGGCATCCAGTCCTGTCCGGGTGGAGGGCCTAGCCCGGGGCGAAGCGCCTCGGTCCTACCAGGCGTCAGGCAGAGGGCCGGGGAAGAGCCAGAGTCCCCGAATGCAGTCCCGGTTCCCTCGGTGGGGAAGCCGAGGGGTGTGGAGCCCTCTGCCCCAGGGTTTTCCCTCCGGGCCTCAGGGCTACCTACTCCAGGGCTCTGGGCCCTAACAGCCGTGCTTGGAGGAGGCCTCTCGGCTCACCCCGACCAGGTCTCCCAGGGCCCTATCAAACCCCAGGGGACAGTGCCCTAAAGATGGGGTCACCTCCCAGAGGTGGTAACAGGAGCCGGGAGAGGCCGGTCCCCGACAGGAGATGCCGCCGCTTCTGGAACACGTCCCCAGTGCGTTTAGGTCCCTGCGGAATGGGAAGAAGGTAGGCCGGAGGGGTCGGGAAGCGATGTCCGAGAACGTCAGGTCATCCCTGTGTGGCGCCACTCGTCCCAGTTGCTTGTTAGGAGTGGTGCTTTACTTCTGCTAATTCATATACGGGCCCATTTTTTCTTTTTTTTTTTTTTTTAACTTTTTTTTTCAACGTTTATTTATTTTTGGGACAGAGAGAGACAGAGCATGAACAGGGGAGGGGCAGAGAGAGAGAGGGAGACACAGAATCGGAAACAGGCTCCAGGCTCTGAGCCATCAGCCCAGAGCCGGACGCGGGGCTCGAAATCACGGACCGCGAGATCGTGACCTGGCTGAAGTCGGACGCTTAACCGACTGCGCCACCCAGGCGCCCCAGGGCCCATTTTTTCAGTACGTTGTGGAGCGAATTTCAGTAAGGAATAAACCCTCAATACAAATTCTTTCCTGTCCCTTGTTTCATCATGATCCCTTCTTAACTCATTTCATATTGCTCCTTGCCACTGCCTAGTCCAAGTTACACTAAATGTATGTGTGGGTAAAGGAATGACTGTAAGAGAAAAGGAATGCAAGTTTTTCCTATGCTGCTTTTCTGACAAACTAGTGCTTCGGTGCCTGATGGTGTTCAGCGGTTAGTGCTAGTGCCTGTTTTACTTGTTCGGTTAACTTTGATTTGCTCTGTGGTAAATGGATAAACTGTTTGCTTTGGAGTTTGTTGTTGTTGTTTTTTTCCTCTTAAATCTGTGGGTTTAGAGCACTTATCTTTGTAAATTCTTACGGAAGACTCACTGGTTTTTGCTTTGGCTGTCTTGGTACAGGAAGTTGATATTTAACAGCAGTCAACAAGTATGCAAAATGTTTGAGATCACACCAGCTCTTGTGGATGTAACTTAATTGTACTTACATGTTAGCACTTATATGTGCTATAGGATGAAGGAGTCATTGTTATGCATTTTCCCCTTTTTAATAGGATAATTTGGTTAAAATGAGGACAAAGCCAAACAAAACACAAAGTACCACCAACTAAGTAGCTTAAAACAACAGAAATGTATTGTCTCACAGTTCTGAGGCTAGAAATCTGAAATCAGGGTGCTAGCAGGGCCATGCTCTCTCTCAAGTCTCCAGAGGAGGATCCTGCTTGGTCTCTGTCTTCTAGTAGTTACCGGCAATCTTTGTCCTCTTTGTCCTTTCTTGTCTTGTAGATTCATCACTCCAGTCTGTGCCCCTGCTGTCACATGATGTTCTCCTTGTGTTCTGTTTTCTCTCTGTGATTGTCTCTGTTTTCAGATTTTCCTCTTATAAGGACACCAGTCATTGGATTAGGGCCTACCCTAATTCAGTATGACTCTTTTTGACTTGATTACATCTTTCCAAATAAGATCCAGTTTCCCAGTAAGGTGACATTCTGAGGTTCCAGGTAGACATACATTTGTGTGTGTGGAGGGGGTTGGGGCATACCATTCAAAAAAATTTTTTTTAAATGTTTTTATTTTTGAGAGACAGAGAGACAGCGTGAGCAGGGGAGGGGTAGAGAGAGGGGGAGACATAGAATCTGAAGTAGGCTCCAGGCTCTGAGCTGTCAGCACAGAGCCTGACGCCAGGCTCGAACTCAGAAACTGAGAGATCACGACCTGAGCCGAAGTCAGTCGCTTAACCAACTGAGCCACCCAGGCAACCCAAGGGGCGTATCATTCAACCCAGTGCAGATGGTAAACATTTTTTCCACATCTCAATCATAATTATTATGTAATAAAAATGTATGAGCAACTATGTGTGTGTGTATACATATATATAATGAAAATGGTAGATAATGAATGTATAATGAAAATAAAACATTCCCCTTAAAATTTACACTAAAAACCTTTGTTAAACTATATGCATAGTTTCTGAGGACATCCCATTAATGTATCTGGTATAATGGAATAATCCCAGGCTTTGTGATTAGAGACAAAGTTACCAAATTACTCTGTGATTTCAGGAAAGTTACTGAACATCTCCCACACTTTATTTCATCATGTTTTTACCTTACAAAATCACTGGACAACTTCAAGCAAAAAACCTAAGTAGACAATCTACTTTTTTACTTTGCTTTTATTTTATTTTATTTTTTTAAAGTTTATTTATTTTGAGAAAGAGACAGCATGAGTGGGGGAGGGGCAGAGAGAGAGGGAGACAGAGAATCCACACTGTCAGGCTCCACACTGTCAGCTTGGAGCCCAGTGCGGGGCTCAGACACACAAAACCATGAGAGCATGACTGAAGCTGAAACCAAGAGTCTGATGCTTAACGGACTGAGACACCCAGGCACCCCTAGACCATCTACTTTAAATTGTTAGATTAGATTTTTCTTTTGTAACCAATTTGTGAATTAGATACACAGTTCATACCTCTAATGTATTTATTATTCTCCCTACCCCTCTTTCTCTAAAGTATGAATACATTTTTTTCAGATAATTTATGGCTGTGATCATTAGAAAAATCAGATTTTTATAAATAACCCTACTAGTCTGCCCCAGTAGCAGCAGTTAATACAGGTCTTATTTAAAAACAAATTTGAGGGGCACCTGGGTGGCGCAGTCGGTTAAGCGTCCGACTTCAGCCAGGTCACGATCTCGCGGTCCGTGAGTTCGAGCCCCGCGTCGGGCTCTGGGCTGACGGCTCAGAGCCTGGAGCCTGTTTCCGATTCTGTGCCTCCCTCTCTCTCTGCCCCTCCCCCGTTCATGCTCTGTGTCTCTCTGTCCCAAAAATAAATAAACGTTGAAAAAAAAATTTAAAAACAAATTTGATATAGAGTTCAGATATGACATTCAGAAGAGTGTTGGAACTATGCTGACACATGATCTTAGACAATGTGAGGCTGCTATGTGAGCCTGTTTCTTCTATGTAAAATGGGGATAATAATAACTGTCTTACTGGGTTGTGAGGTGGTACAGATTAAGTGCTCAGGTGCATAAGGTAGATAGCACATTTAACAAACAGTGGATTGCTACGTGGGGACATTATGGCTCCTTCAACTGTGCCCTCATTTAGAGAACAGGTTAGAATAATAACATCATTTATATACACTATAACATATACAGCATTATCTCAGACTCTCCTGAAACTTGAGTTCCACATGTGATTTAAATTCAGCTGACTAGGGGCATTTATCTGAAATTTGAAAGATAGATTTGAGGTGATATCACACTTTTATGCTTTCTTCTGGTAAACAGGGTCTTAAAAGTGTGTATATGAATGTGTGTGTGTGTGTGTGTGTGTGTGTGTGTGTGTGTGTGTGTGTGTTTACATTATTAGGATCACTACCTTTGTTGATTGAGTACTTAATGAAGCCAACTATTTGCCAGGTTCTGGTAGCTGCTAGATGTTGGTACATCTTTCTTATACAGGGACAGGACTATTCAAACATTGTTATCAAACATAGGTTGATAAATGATGACAGAGAAGTACAGAGTTCTTTGGGAGCACAGAGAAGAAGCAAATTTTTAAAATTCCAATAAAAAAAAAAACACGATAAACAGTGTCCTCAAAATCAAATAAACTCATTTTGGGATACCAACAAAAATGAAGTAACATATATGTGCTTAAAACTATAAAATTAACTCCAAAATCTAGTGTCATTTATTAAATGAGAAAGAACTAAAATGTTTTAGAAATAATTGTAAAGTCAATAAGCTAATTTTGTTATTAATGTTAATGATTGCAGATTATATAATTAAAATCTCAAAATTTGGCAGTATTAGTCATTTTGAGGGAGCTACAGTTCATTTGCAAGTGGATCAGAATATGCATTTTAACATATCAATAAATCACCTTAAACCCACTTTAAAATCTGCAACCCAAATGATTAGCTATAGTACACTTATACAAACATTTAATATTTTTTCATTTTATAGATGACAAACTATATAAACAAAAACAAAAGTACATTTTCAATGGACAATATAACAGGTAATGATGGAAAGATATAGTTTGAATATTTCTGCTATAATCTTATTACCTGGATGTATCCATATATATAAAATAGGCCATGTTAGTATATTTGGAATGACTTACATTTATTGAGTAATTATTATATATCAGTATGTATGATAGGTATAATTTACTACAAACATGCAAACATAGCAATTATGTAGGTGATTACTGAGGTAGGGTTCAGTTTCCTCATATGTAAAAGGGAAAAGTATAATACTAGCTTCTCATGGGGATCTTTAGGAAAAACAAAGAGTAATTATCTGAGCTCACACAGTGGGTAACTGGTGGATGATCTGAAGATTGTCAATACAAAGTTTGAGCTCTAAGTCAATACATATCACCATTAAAACATCTAGGTAACACAATGACACTGATCACAGATATTTAATCAATCCAGGTATAAAGTGAGTTGAAAATGTCTACTGGCAATCAGCATCCATTGCCGCCTACTTTTATACTCTCTCTAGACCTCACAGTGCTAAAGCCTAAAAATCTACATTTCCCAGACTCCCTGGTCATGACAGTGGTAAGTCAGATTTAGTTTCTGCCAGTGAGATACACTGACATGAGCTTTGGAAAGTGGAGGAGGTACAGAGGACCTTCCTCCGGCAGCAGTGGAAATTGATTTGCACATTCCTATAGATGGGAGTTTTTTTCAGGCCAAACATAGGTACCACACGGCCTAGCCACATCCAGGTGTCTTTGAGACAGCCAAAACAGCAGTAATTTCTTGTATCTTCCTGACCACTGGGGGGCAGCACCCACTTCCTGGTCTCTGGAGTAGATGTATTCTGATGCTCTTACCTGCAGACTTCTACTTTCCCAGCCCTTCCAATGTTCATCAGCCCTAATTTCTTATATCTCTTACTGCTCAAAATACTTCGAATATCTTTTTTCCCAGTATTTAACCCTAAATGATACATGTATGTTTGAAAAAGAAATAGTTAAATGGCTACTAGAACTATTTTAGTATCATGTACTCATTTCATCATGACTCTCTTCTCTCTTATATATTCGTGGTAACGTGTAAATCTTGTTCAGTATCAGAATTTGACTATTATAATTTTTTGTCCCCCAAGTATAAGAACAATATGGTAAAGTTATATAAATATGTGAGGCTCAAATTGACTATAAATTTAATGTTCACAACATGATCCATCAATACCTATCAGCAGTCACAAGTTCCAAGGGTAATTCTCAGCAACACCCAAATACTTCAAGAAGGCAATTTTGTTTTCTCAATTCTAATGGTTAAGTGGCATACAACCTTTATATATGACTACATGTTAAGTTTTAGTAATATACCAAGTGAGATTTAAGGTTATTCAGGTGGGGTGTTCATAAATCAATTTTTAAAAAATTCTGTATATTATGGAAAAGGCTGATATGCAATACTTGTAAATATCTTAGATTACCTAAAGGAGATCCCAGCCAGTGTCAACCTTTACTAATAATTTCAAGGTTGTGGGTCATGAGGGACAAGAGAAGTAGGGAGGTGTTTTGGACCTCCAGTCTAACCCTCCCTTCAGCTTTTATGTTTTTCTAGTGACTTATTATGGCCCAGTTAAGAGACAGGGTTTCTAAATGAGAAGCACAATCCCTTCACACAGACTTGGAGGTTCCGGTGAGCCTCAATGAAACACCTCCACTTTATTCTTTCATAGATGTATGGTATATGGGGTTATTTTCTAGGGAGCCATGCACCATAAAGCCAGTCTGATTTAACACAAGCTATTTTAGGTGGGCCAGGTATGTTAGGAGTAAAATGTTCCATAGATAAGGATTCCCCCTGTTAGCAAAGTGTGTGCTGTGCGTGTGTGTGTGTGTGTGTGTGTGTGTGTGTGTGTGTGTGTATAAATTCCCGGAGGTCTGTCACTAACATGTGACAAGGAAATTAAACTGAGGCTCCTGCCACCCTTTTCCTGGGAGTACCCACTACCCACACTGGGTTAAAGTTATAGCCTATTATTATTCAATAACTGAATTTTAAGATATATGTATCTCAAATGCCATCTTTTAAATACAAATGATCCACATCACTCTTACTAAAACAGATGTAAACGTGATTTCCCTGAATTTACTAATAGTGATCCTTTCTTATGGGGCCTATAAGTAAAACTATTTAAATTATTTTGCATATGCTATCAAGAAAAGTAAAATTAAAACAGCTACCAAATTTATATGCATGTGAATAGTCATGTAGTCTTATGAAATAACCAAGAGATATTTCATGTCTGTTCCTTTTCAATTTTTGATTATCTTTTATATTTTTCCCCTGGTAAGGAGAAGGTGGATGACTAGTCATTGATCTGAAGCCTCTTTGGCATTGTGACTTACATTGGCCATAGCTAGTTCTTAACAGTGACACCTTTTGATATATTACAGGAAATAATAAATAGGAGATAGAATTCTAGTTCAGTTTTCTTGAGTGGGGAGATGATTTTTTTTTCTATAAAAATATGCTTGTATTTGCTGTTTTAGGAAGAAAGCCATGATGAAATTCTACTGAAAAAAAAAATCTGATTATTAATGCTGTTTTCTCAAGCAGTAATTGACTGCTGGCACAGATATCCCGATACTCTCATTGGGTTTAATTGGCTTCACTTATTTATTTATTGTAAAGAGTGTACACTTTCATGATAGCATGGTGAGCTACTATAACATTAATGTTAACTCTCATCTTCAGACAAGTTTGTCTAAATTCCTGTCTGCTAGGTCTGACAGGTTATTAGTGAATAAAACACTCTAATTGATTTGGACAACTATCCACTGTTAATCTCCTACTTTTTAAAGTAGAAAAACAAAACAACGAACAAACACAGACCCACACAACTAAATGATAGGTGGGCCTGTAATATATTTTTTCCTTTCTTTTTTTTTTTCTGCTGGTAAATGGTTGACCTATAGTACTTCTTCTGCAGGTTTTCTTTTTTTTTTTTTTCTTGTGTTGTTTTCAAAAATGGGTTAGAATTCCATCGGTTTGGCTATCTTTATTTTTAAACATCACAAAAGAAAAACTCCAGTGCAGTGAAAGGTTATGCAGGCCTTCCAGCTCACTGCTTCCTACAGGAGTTACCTTTCTTTGTGTGCTTTCTTTACACTTCATAGCATGGACCTAACTAGCCTCTAACCAAGACTTTAATCAGAGGTCTTAAAAACCTTAGATTGTAAGCCGTTCCATTTAGTTAATTTATGTGAATCTGTGAATGTTCACAAGTATCCATGCTTTTTTAAAAATGTTTGTTTTTGAGAGAGAGTGAGTATGAGCAAAGGGGAGGGGTACAGATAGAGGGGGACAGAGGATCTGATGCGGGCTCTGCACTGACAGCAGAGAACTGAAGGTGGGGCTCAAACTCAGGAACCCAGAGATCATGACCTAAACCAAAGCCTTTCGCTTCATGGACTGAGCCACCTAGGTGCTCCAGTATCCGTGCTTTTCTTAATTGTGTTAAAAATTTCAAACACATTACCTTAGCAAACTGCTCACAATTTTGGCTCTTAGCAATACCAAGTTTGTGACCTTATGGTCTCCACATCTCTGAAGGTATCCCATTATTTTTGTCCTTTGATCATTTTATTTCCAAATTATATTAATATGTAGCCTCATATTAATATATACTCACTCAAGGGGCACCTGGGTGGCTCAGTTGGTTAAGCATCTGCCTCTTGGTTTCAGCTCAGGTTATTATCTCATAGTTCATGGGATCAAGCCCTGTGTCAGAGCCCACTTGGGATTCTCTCTCTCCTTCTCTCTTTGCCCCTTCCCTGCTCTCTCTCCGTTTCTCTCTCAAATAAATATACATTTAAAAAATAGATAAAAATATACTCAAAATTTTTTGCTAATGTTTATTTCATAATATTTCTATATGTTGCTTAACTTAATTTGCCTTTTTAAAAAAACTTCTTTGTTGACAGGTGAGAATTAGCTATACTTTTCTTCTGTAACATATAAGTGATATTTCAGTGTTATGGTTATATTACTTTTATGAATGTAATTGGAAATATTTCACTGGGCTTTATATTGTGTTTTTTGTCATGCAATTTATACTGTCAGTAATTAAGCCAGCCACTGTAATGGCTCAACTAATGGACCAATGATACCTGAATATATACTATTTATTCACAGAATTCTTTTATCAAACTTTTTTTCAAAACTAAGGGCTTAGAAAACAAATGTCTAGGTTATATTGTGTTTTCAATGATACAAGAGTTGTAAGGTATGGCCTTTGAGTACATGCATTACCAGAAGTCAAAATACAGTTCACATCTAATATGTAATAACCCTTGAATGACATTTTTTAAAGGAAGAGTAATCTTGAAGACTTTTGCTGATATGATTACCATTTTAACTTCACTGCTTGAAAAAAATTCATCTCATAAGATGCCTTTCTATATAGGTGAAAATGTCAGATAAATGTCATTTTAAGCAGCTGCATAAGCAATAATGATGTCTTCTTATTTTGAACTCTAAATTAAAAAGAGTCTTTCTTCCTATTAAAAGTTAAATAAGCTTTACCAAAAAGTTTCAGCATCACATTTATTATTTTTAGTGAGAATGTTGAATACGTTCTTTCTAGCAATGACTCCAAGCAATTATATCATGACTCTTTAATTGTGTTCCTCACCCAACACCTAACATATGTACTTGTAAAAGGAATAGTTTTTGGTTCACAGTGACTATTCTTATTAGCCAAGCTACCAACACTCTGCTTTACAACACGAGTCTTTGGGCTTAAGTAGAAATTACTAAGTATATGATTTGAATCTTAATTTTATCATGATGTTGATTATAAATGGTTATGTATAGGAGTGAAAATTAGCCTTATAGATAAACTCTTAAGCCTTATAGATAAACTCAGATCATATTATTATGGATGTAATTTGATTCATTAAAATGTTAGTAGGTTTTATATTGATAATTTTTTTTTGCAAATCCATAGTCTCGAGCATAATAGTCTATTCAGAGTGTTCTAGGCATTCTTCACTCGAAGGCTGTGCTTTTGAAGGATATAATTTGAATAAAATGGTGTATAAAGTATAAATACAATTGCAGATGTGTATCACTTGAAACAAAGTCTTTATTTATAGTGCAGAATTCATTAACAAAAATGTTTTTAAAGTTAATTCAATGAAACCAACTCATAGGAACTTGGGACCATTTAGTGAAAGCACTCACACACAAGTGTGTTATAGAAAAATATGTTGCTATTTAAGATACTGACATTGGAAAGCTTAAAAGATAATCACAGGAAGTTGTATAAGAAGGAAGCAAGACATAAAACAGGACAAATTTTGGCAAAAATATGAAAAAAGTGTTTTGGCAAATACAGTGTAATAGCTCAAATATGTAGAAAATATAAATATACAGAAAAGAAGAGATTCATTTATTAAATGTTTATCATGTATCTGGCATTACCTGACATTAGTAAAGAGCACTTTGTTATACATTGTTTTGTTTTTCCTCATAATAAAAAGATCATTGAATATTAATGTTGTTTTCATATAAAGAAACTGAGACTTCTAGAAGTAAATAACTTAAATCATATCATAATAAGTAGTGCATGTGAGCTTTGAACCAAGTGTTGCCTGACCAAAAAGCACTTTGCTTCCTAGAGTATTCTGAATATTCAGCTGAGCTTTTACTGAATAATCAGATCTCTGATTGTGTGTGTCCCTTATTATCTTATGTTTGCTTTCTTTCCCATCCCCAAACACTTGATTTGGGTTAGTGCTCTATTTATCGTATTCCATTCACTTTTCACTAAGTGAGAAGCTCCTTTCAATGAGAAAGAAAACCAAAGAGTTATAGCCTAACAATGAGCACCCTAAAATTTCTAGAAATAAGAACTGCAGATCTAAGTAAGTCTGCTGCCATATTGAATCACCTTGGTTTAAGGATGCTTAGTGGGGCTGAGTGTACTAAAATCATTTTATCACTTGCATGTAAGATTTTTTTAGTCGTTATAGACCACTGATTTAGAAATTCTTTTTGTTAATTCTTTTTTACATCATTTACTCTTTACCACATTATGAGCTCCATTGGAACCGTATCCTTTATCCTACATCAACCTTAAACTATGGCTTTTAAGACCTTCCCCTTGTCCATATTTGAATTGCATATAATTTCCATTTACTCTTTTTTGATCCAATTTATTTCTCTCAAATTCCATATCTCTCTTCTCAGGATCTTCATTCTGAGATGGTTCTAACCTCAAGTACCTTCCCATCACTTTCCTGTATTACTCAACCTTACTTCAGAGAGGCACATTTATAGGAGGTAAGAAGATGCTCCTACACCTGCATGCTAATTATTTCCAATCATAAAAGTACTTAGTTCATATCACTGCTTCTAGGAAACTCTACTTGCAAATCTGGCATTAAAGGATTATACCCATTTCCCAGATTCTAATTGAATAACTAGACTGTCTTTCATATCCTTTAATAAGTAAAAACTTAGTTTGCCAGGAAATCAAACTTTTGAGGTCTGAATTATCTCTTTATGTTTTATATTTTATTGGATTTCATGTTACTTCATATTTATGTTACAAAACAGTGAATTGCAATCGAGCCAATTGAGTTTACCTATGTTAATAATCAATCGGCATTTTTTCATTGTGTCTGTTTTGTTATGTATATTAAGTAATAACATCTATATGCATTTGTAGAAGACTTACCTGCATACATTGAAGGGGTCTTGTTCTCTCTGGTGCAGATACTCTCTTCTGTTGCATGAGACTGTGAGTGCCCAGTTGCCAGGTTAGAAAAGATGTCTTTATCTCTTTGAATCTTATTGGCACTTTTGGTCCTGCATGAAGAGAACACTGAACAATGTTTGTTGGATGAATCAGATGAAGCATTCCTTAATTTATCTGAAATAGAGTAGCAGTGAAGTAGATATCACTAGAAAAGTACAAAATGGAATAGTGACTGCAAAAGTCAATACACTGTACTAAAAATGGAAAGTATCAGGCATTCCAATCCTTGCAATTAAAAGAATATTATCTTGTGGTCTACTGAGGAAAATGAAGGAATTTTTAAATTGCTTTTCTGAAACTAATTTTCAAAAAAAAAGGGGATTTAAGGATTGATCATTATTAGTTCGCTATATTATGGTAAAATACATCAGGTTGAAACAACTGGTAAGATGGCAAGGTCTTTTTTCTTTAAACTTAATATTTAAAGTAAATTGCACAAACTGAAGAATAGTTCATTGAGGAAAAGCCTATTGTTTTATTGCCCAGCAGAGTTCATAATTGAAATAGTAGTGATGCAAACAAATACTTTGTAAATAGCTATTACATTACTGAATTAGGATGAAATATATTGATCAATGTATTACTAACCAGAATAGTGATTGTCCATTTTCTTGCCAGAGAATTTGACGTATTTAGTCTGCTATTAGATCTGGTGGACCCAGATTTTTAGAAAGAGGAAAGGCTACTTCAAAAGATTGCATTGCCCGTCAAGGTTATATTTGCTATCTTTTTTTTTTTTTTTTCCCCTCTGAGGTAATTGCATGATGAAATTATGTGTGAAAAGAGAATTTTCAGCTACTACCTTGAATAAAGGTTGGGGAAAGGTTATGTTTAGCATAACTCCATTTCCAACACATTGTTGCCCTACAGGCAGAATAATCTAATTTCACTTCTTTCCTGATTCCAACAGAGTACTGAATCCTTAGTCTTTCAGTGTATTTTTTGGTCTATTTCCTCATTGATATTTGCATTCCTTTCCCTGATTGTGTGGAAAAATAAGATAATATGAATGCAGTGATTTGACCACTCACTATTTTAAAAATGCCCTTTGCATTCTCACCCTTGCGTTTCTCTTACCATTAAATGCTTTCAAGTGATATTTTATTTTTTCTCATTAAGCTTCTAAATTGGTCTTTTTCTGAAGTGTTGTTAAATTTGATTCAGGAGGAGAAAAACAATCAAATTCTCCAGTTTGGCTTTTGTTGCACTAGAATGATATTGTACTGCTGTGGTATCAAAATCCAGACCAATGAATTACTTTTTAATTAATATTGATACATCACTTTCTATACATGAATCGAACATCTAGTTTTCCATTTGCTTATATGTGTGCTACAAATAGGTTCATATGTGTGCTGCATACTTGTTGCTATGTGCCAACCATTGTTTTACAAAGACCATTGATAAAATGTTTTTTAAAAGCTAGGGGGAACCAACCGAAGAACAGGTTACAAAATACCTGATCAGTACTCTTAAAAACTGTCTAGATCATTAAAAATAAGGGAAATTTAAAAAACTGTCACAATCAAGAGGAGCCTAAAGAGATAGAATGACCAAATGCAGCCTCCTGGATAAGATCTGTAATAGACAAAGACATTAGGTACAAAGTAAGGGAATCTGAATAAAGTATGGGCTTTAGTTAATAATATATTGATATTTTTTCTTTAATTGTGACAAATGTACCATACAAATGCAAGATGTTAATAGTAGAGGAAACTAAATGTGGGGTATATAGGAATTCTCTATTTGAACTTGGCAATTTTTTTTTTTTTTTTTGTAAATCAAAAACTGTCCTAAAGTTAAAAAAGAAATTAAAAGTTGGAAGGAATCTTGGCTTTAAACTCCTTGTCATTTTACAGAGGAAGAAACTGAAGGCCATAGAGGTTGTAGAACTTGCCTAGGGTGGGATACAGTTTATCAGTAAAAAAAAAAATCTGGAACCATAAAGTGATACATTCTTTGGGACTACTTACAATGAATTAATTGCACCATTGAAATACATGTCAATCCTTATAGGAAAAACAATTTGAGTATGCATTTTTTATTCCTTGATTTTAATGGCATATATTAACTAGGTCCAATAGTATCTTTAACTAGTAGTATCTAGCCATGGTTTAAATTGATAGCATTTTCCGTGGCATCTAGGCACTTTCTGGCTGCCCTTTCTTGTCTTGGTCCCTATCAGTAATCCACTTATATGCTTTCTTTGCCTCTACATAACTGATGTTTCTAACACTCCATCTGATTTATTTACATTTACTTTAAACATTTTTAATTTCTTGCTTTATTGATATCTTTGAGATACTTTATTACAATGTCACAAAAATGTTCTTTTGTACAAAGTTACAGAAAATTTTCTTGTGTACTCTATTGAGTTATGTCTGAGCTTTGTTGAAATGAACAAAACTAAGGAGTGACTAACAAAACTAGGTGAAAAATTTTATTCGCATATATGTTTAAAATATTTGAGCCAGTTTATCTACTTACAAGAAGGTATTAAAAACAAAGGAGGATAATCTCTTCATACACACCTTGTGGTGTCTCCGTAGTCTTGTTGCTCCATGTAAATGACATCTGGCACCTGTCTGAGGTAGGGGAAGAACTCAACAATATTGAGACTGTTGTTTGTAGGCGATTGTAGTACTTGAGGAAGGCAAGGCTTCTAGGCTTCCTGTTTTACATTATTATTTAACATAATACAAGCAAATGCATGAAATGTTTGAATAAATGCAAACAAAGCTAGATTTGGATGTGAATAACAGGAAGATCCCACCACAGGCTAATGAAGCGAAATACCCAAAGAAGTATTTAAGAGGTACTAGAGTATGTGGGGGGGGGGGGAATGAGTTCTATTTGCAGAATTTACTATTTTGGCAGGAGTAACAAAACTGCTTCAGTCTGCCAGTTCAAAATGTATGATGAAATTTTAGAAATTAGACTTTACCCATATGCAATCGAATCTTATTTTAATGAACAGGAAAGATTCCAACATAGTTGAAAATCAAGGCTTAGGTATAATAAACACTTTAAAACTGATGGAGAAGAGTATTACAGAGAATAGTCACAATACTACGGTGAAAGGGTTACTTTGGTAAGAACACAGCATATTAAATCTATACCTATCTCAAGAGGCTTTTTATGTGAGAAAATAGTGTGGATAGATTGTGCTGCTTAAAATGGCCATTTGAAGATGAAATCTTCTGATATTTTGTAGGGAGTATAATTAGAAAAATATTACCATATGTTATTAAAACCATAGTCAGATAACAAGAACTGTGAAAAAGTCTGTGCCAAAGTCTTAGAAATAGGATAAAATTAACAAATGGAGACAGTATATTCTGAATGGAGTGGGAAGACAAAGCCACGTTTCCTCTCCACAGCTGTTTTCACCAGAGCTAAGCAAGTGGTCATGGGCGGGTGGGTGGGTGACAAGTCACATCTTGAGCAGGAGGAGGGAGTGGGAAATAGCAACTGCACAAAAGTTACAGTAAAGGATTTCTTCCTTACACTTACCTTTTCATCCAGCATGAATTTTCAGTCCTTCTCCCTTGACAAGCAGAAAACAATAAGGATGTGTATAAAGCTTTTTATCCCACTGAAAATCGTTGGACAGAACTTTTCAGGGACATCTGGTCTCACTTATGTAGTAGAATGACAGAAATGTTCAACATTTGTAAGCATCTTGGAAAATGGGATACATAACAATTTACACCCTGTCTCTCCTCTTTGTGTGTGGGTAGGTTTGAATTTATTGATTTAGGTATAGATAACTTCCACAGGTTTAAAGCTAAAGTAGTGTTAAGTTCCAAGTCTGTGAAATTTCCTTGATGATAAGAAGAAAAAAATGGAAAAGGGAAACTTGTGGTAATTAAATATCTTAGCACGCCATCGTTTTATGCGAGACAGATTTCGGGTCTTTTATGAAGAACTTAGTGGTTACTCCTTTCCACTTAAACAATTGTGATAATTGTCTCCTTTAAAATGTACAGACATTGGGGCGCCTGGGTGACTCACTTGGTTAGGCGTCCGACTTCCACTCAGATCATGATCTCACACTTTGTGAGTTTGAGCCCCTTGTTGGGCTCTGTGCTGACAGCTTGGAGCCTGGAGCCTGCTTCTGATTCTGTGTGTGTGTCTCTCTCTCTGCCTCTCCCCTGTTCACGCTCTGTCTCTCCCTCTCTCTCTCTCAAAAATAAATAAACATTAAGAAAAATGTACAGACACTTCTACAGTAATAACAGCTTCAGCAGCCGTGAAGCAACAGAACCTAGGATTTGCCATGTTGAGCCTTTGCTCCAGTTTTAGAGCCAGTGAGCTCATTTCTCTCCTTCGTGCTGTTAACAGACTTTTAAGTCACTCAGATATTTAAGGCATTACTTTTCAATTACAGAAGTGGATGAAATCATAGAATTGACACTTGGAGAACTACCTTGTCTAGATTTGCCCCCAAACCCTCCCTGCATGAGGCAGATCTAAATAAAAAAGTCCAAAGCAACTTCTCAGAGAATCACTGATGCTAACACTGGAAACAGTGAAAAAAAAAATGTAGTAGATTCTGGTTAAGCACCATACAACAGAATATTTTTCCATTTCTTTGTGTCTTTTCCAATTTCTTCCGTTAATGTCTTATAGTGTTCGTGTCTTTCACCTCCTTGATTAACTTCATTCCTAAGTATTTTATTGGTTTTGATGATGGCTTTTGTGAATGGGATTATTTTCATTTCTTTTTCAAATATCTCTGTGTGTATAGAAGCACAACAGATATCTGTATGTTAATTTTGTATCCTACAACGTTACTGAACTTGTTCATTCGTTCTAACAGTTTCTTGGTGGAGTCTTTAAGAATTTTTATATGTAAAATCAAATCATTTGCATTCATCTTCCTTTCCAATTTTGTCAAGTGCTTTTCTGCATCTGTTAAGATGATCATATGATTTTTTGTTCTAATATGATGTATCCCATTTATTTATTTATGTATGTTGAGCCACCTTTGCTCAAGATGGATCCCACTGGGTCTTGATGTACAGTCTTTAATGTGCAGTTTGGGTTTACTAATATTTTGTTGAGAATTTTTGCATCTATATCCATAAAGGATATTGGTCATTATTATTATTTTTTTCTTTTAGTGTCTTTTTCTGGCTTTGGTATCAGGGTAATATTGGTGTCATAAAACAAATTTGGGAGTGTTTCCTCTACATCACTTTTTCGGAAGTGTTTGAGAAGGATGGTGTTAATTCTTCTTTAAATGAGTAGTAGAATTCATCTGAGAAACTATCTAGTCCTAAGGTCTTCTTTGTTGGGAGGTATTTGATTACTGATTCAATCTCCTTACTCCTTATCAGTTTGTTCATATTTTCTATTTCATCATGATTCAGTTTTGGTAGGTTGTGTGTTTCTAGAAATGTATCCCATTCTGCTATGCTATTCAATTTGTTGATGTACATTTGGTCATAGTAGTCTTTTATGATCCTTTATATTTCTGTGATTTTATTTTTTCATTTTATTTTTTTAATGTTCATTCATTTTTGAGATACAGAGAGAGAGAGAGTGTGAGCTAGGAAGGGGCAGAAAGAGAGGGAGACACAGAATCCGAAGCAGGCTTCAGGCTCTGAGCTGTCCACACAGACGCAGGGCTTGAACTCACAAACTGTGAGATCATGACCTGAGTTGAAGTCAGATGCTCAACTGACAGAGCCATCCAGGTGCCCCAATATTTTTGTTATTTTAGTTGTAATGTCTCTTTCATTTCTGATTTTTTTTTTTTTTTTTTTTTTAGTATTTCTTAATCTAGCTAAAGGTTTGTCAATTTTGTTTTAATTTTCAGAAAACCAGCTCTTAGTTTTGTTGATCTGTCCTTTTGTTTTTCGGGGCTTTGTTTCATTTATTTCTGCTCATATCATTGCTATTTATTTTATTCCTTCTGCTAACTTTGGGCTTAATTTTTTCATCTTTCTTTAGTTCCTTAAGCTATAAAGTTAAGTGTTTTTTTTTTGACCTCTTTCTTTTCTCTGTGTTTATTTGCTATAAACTTCTGTTAGGTCTGCTTTTGCTGCAGTCCTTAAGTTGTGGTATTTTGTGTTTCCATTTTCATTTGTCTCAAGATGTATTTTTTAAGTTTATTTACTTATTTTGGGGGGGGGCACCCATGTGCACAGGTGAGGTGCAGAGGGGCAGAGAGAGAGGGAGAGAGAGTATCCCAAACAGGCTTCGAGCTGTCAGCACAGAGCCTGATGCGGGGCTCCATCTCACAAACCGTGAGGTCATGACCTGAGCTGAAATCAAAAGTCAGATGCTTAACTAACTGAGCCACCCAGGTGCCCTTTGCAATATTGTTTTTGATTTCTTTTTTAATTTTTTCTGAGTCCCATTGGTTGTTCATGTAGCATGTTGTTTAATCTCCACATATTTGTGAATTTTCCAGTTTTCCTCCTGTTCCTGATTTCTAGTTTCATAATATTATAGTCAAAAAAGATAATTGGTATGATTTCTATCTTCTTAAATACTTATTTTTTGATATACTATATAATCTATCCTGGACTTCCACAGAGGCTTGCTTGTCCACGGGTAATTGTTTAAAGCTATGTTTCCAGGGGGCTTCTAGACTGCAGACAACAGAAGGCAAAGCTAGTCCTCAGGCCTCTCCAGGGGCCACAGCCACGACTGAGGTCTGTATGCCTATTACTCAATGTAAGGGTGAGCAAGACTCCTCCAGGGTCTCTGTGTGCTATCCCACAACTCCCACAAAGGCACTTTGTTCATGGCCGAATGCCAAATTGTTACTCTTGTCGGAGGGATAAAAGCAAGCGAAGTCTTATTCAGTCATGTTGCTGGTGTCACTCCTCCAACATTCTTTTCTTTTACTTCTGGCCACAGGTGGAAGATACCCTCTCAGGTTCTGATTGTGTTCTAAGATAAAGTCTGGAGGAGGATATCTCTTGTTAGGTGGATTAGTCATATAATACTTTTTAATCTCCTTGAATTGCACATATGTGTCACTTGACATTTTATTGTTTACTTTCACATATGTATGTTTTTAGCCTTCACAATAAATTCACAAGATAGATGTTGTCATCATACACAATCCATGTGTGGCTACTCAGGATCAGAGAGACTGAGTGGCTTACTTAAAGTCACACGGTTGCTGAGTAAGAAATTACAAGGACTTGGAGCAATTCTAGTTTTATGATCTTACTTCCTGTCTCTGGGAAGTAAGAAAAAAAATGGTGGCTTTGGACAAATTTAATTGAGGCCACCAGGTCTCAGGTTAAAACATAGTGTTGGAGAAGAAGAATCCATTCATAACCAGGTGAAGTGAGTTTTGGGTTGATATGGGACAGACACGTGACTGTGGTGATGCGACAGAGCAGATAATCATTGATGTCTAGTACGACAGTATGAAATGTGTTTGGCTGCTGCAGTTTAATGTACAAACGTGAGAAATCTGTTCCCTGTTGGAAGGCAACTCACAAAATAAATACATAACATTGTATCTATTAACATTAGCAAATGAGAACAGAAAATAGATGACTTTGAAAACCGTACTTTTTAACATACCATATGAATGATGCAGATTCATTGGGGGTGAAAAAATTAACAATCTGTTCATATTGGTTGCCAGAAAGTTACTGAATTTTAAATATGGGTACTTCTATTTTGACTCTGGAGGCTTACAGAGATTTGTGTCTGAAATTTTAACCAGAATGACTGGTGAGGCTAGGGTAAGAGTGTGGATATTCTAGACTCAGAATATGTACTTATCATTGCAAATATCTTACTGAGGTATGATAGATATTTTATAGCCCTTTTTTTCCTAATGTTACTATGAGCTTTATGCAGGTATATTTGTTACTCAAAATTTACCAAAAAAATCATAAGAAATAAATGAAGGGTGGATTAAACGATTAGCAGCAGGAGATAAATCGCCACTATTTGATCACTTATATTTGGAGACGATAGAGTGATTTGCTAGGTGAAGCACATTCAAAATATTTCCAACTCATTGGGAATTCTAAGATAATATATTGAATTTGAAACTTCTTCCCTAACTCTCCTTACCCTCTAAAGTTATATATATTTGGGCTCTCTAACTGGAAATATGTCCAGTCAGATGACGAACAGATGTTGTTTATTTCAAGATGATGGCATGTAAACTTGTGGATGAGGTTTGTGTTTTAAGGCTAAAGGAATACTGTCATAATAGGGTCAGTGCCTGGTTTGGAATAAAGTATTGACTTCTTTTAGAAACAGCAGGAATAAAAGCCACATCAATAGGAGATCTGGACTCCTAGATAGCAGGAACTGTCAAGATTACTAGTAGTAATTACTTTAGTCTGAGAAGTGAAAGGAAGAATCATAAAGAAAGGGAGGCTGATGCTTTTCCTCCCAAAAGTTGTCTGGTATCTTTCTAACAGCAAGAACATGAAGGAGCCTGAAAGAATGGAAGTCTATAAGTCTGACTATCAGGAAAGCAATCAAATTAAGCTTCAACATTTGAATTTAAATGATAATTTTTAAAATGATTAACATTTGTCTGTATATGTGTGTTTTGTGGTAGGTTGGTGATAAGAATAAAGTTGCCTATGTGCTTTAAAAAGTATAGCAATAAGTAGGGGAGAGAGACATGTCCACAATATGAATAAAAATAATAAAAGTATGATGAAAAATGGGAAAGATCAGAAGGGTGTCTATACAAGCCTCATCCTAACACTAAGATCATTTCTTAAAGAAAGCAATGTCTTTTCTTCAATTTCAGCCACAGTGTCACTGTTTTAATATTTTCTGTTTTGGGCTGCACTGTTACTGAGGTCACAACACTGAAGGTTTCTCCTGCCAGATACCGATTAGAGAAATACTGAAATTTGTTAGTGAATCTACAGTCACCACTTGTTGATGGTGGCAAATGGGATCTAATTAGACTATAGTGTAGGCTGCCTGCCTTCCTTCTTCCTTTCTTCCTTTCTTCCTTCCTTCCTTCCTTCCTTCCTTCCTTCCTTCCTTCCTTCCTT
>NW_024412395.1:23437141-23488940 GCF_014898765.1 Herpailurus yagouaroundi | reverse complement strand
TGAGAATGGTAGCAGATGTTAATGTTTAGTCACTTTTTGTAAAAGGAAGATTCTCTCAAAGAGAAAAGAAAGAAGAGAAAGGAAGATAGGAAGGTAGGATGGAAGGAAGAAAAAGAGAAAGAAAGAAAAAGAAAGAAAGAAAGAAGAAACTATGTATCATAGCATGTGTGTTTTACATCCTTGAGAGGATATAGATATTTGTTTGAGTAATATGTGGGTATGTTAGAGTTCTCCAGAGAAATAGAACCAATAGGATAATATATGTCTTACATATAGGGGAAAAACATTCTAGCTCAAGGCAGTCAGGCAGCTGGAATACCTTCTTATTTGGGGAAGCTCAACCTTTTTGTTCTATTCAGGTCTTCAATTGATTAGATGAAGTCCACCCAGGTTAAGAACTAACTGCTTTACTTGGTTTATCCATGTAATGTTAAATTCATTCAGAAACACCCTTCTAGAAACATCCAGAATATTATTTTGCCATATATCTGGGCACTCGGTGGCCCAGTCAAGTTGCCACATAAAATTAACCATCACAATGGAGAAGACAGAAGTAGCTACTGGAGGCAAAATGTAAGGCTAGCCTGGCAGTGAGGTCAGAAAGATATTTTGTCAGTGTGATTTCAACCAGAAACTGTAGAAAGGTCATTTGGGCATCCATGAGCTATAAAATACTATTCTTTCCAAAACAATAATACACAAAACATAAGAGCCAGGATAGAGTAGCTAGGACTCTTTAAGGGTGGGAATCTTGTTGAAAGGTTTTCAAAATATGGACAAGGAAGGCTGACAGGGCACAGGTGGTATCCTCTGGGGGCTTTGCACTCATGTGTCCTCCACAGCTATGTCAGTGGTATCTGCTCTAGATCCCAGTTTTGTAGTGTCGACTTGCTGAGTTTTGTATCTGCGTTTTTCCTTTCCAATAGGTATTAAAATGTAAAGTATAATACATTATGAAATGTATTAAATTGGATTTAAGGATTCTTACTGTCTTAAAACTGAATAAATATGAAAAAGTAAATATTTTCAGCCAATAATGTGACCAATTACTTTTTTGAAAAGTAGGTTTTTCAAGGGAAATTATTCACAAGACACGGTGATTATTGGAGACTGCATACTCTTGGCACTGTCTGCCTGCCCAGGGAGTAGCTTCTGGAGTTTTCTTTCCTCCCTTTGTAAGCTCTGTGGCTCTTTTGCTAACACAGAAGGCCACACCCTGGGGCCATTTTAACTATTCCCACTGATAGGGCAGGACATTTCCCCTGCCCTGCCTCAAGGCTGCCTCTTACTCTTCTGAGGACCTTTCACCCTGTTGCGCATGATTTCTCTTCTCAACAGGTAATTACAAGAAAATGTTCAAGTATGATCTTGTAAGCCATTTACAATGACTAGGTGGGTCAAAAGCAAAGGTGAAAGATGCAGTCTTTGAATGCTAAATCTTGTTGAGGTTTAAGGGTATCTCTTGTATTGCATGGATTTCTGTTCAGCCGAGATAGCCCCATAACAAGAGATTAATGTTGGAGACATAGAGGTTGCTGAACCTAAACGATCTTAGGAAGAAGCTATTATTTACACATAGCTATCTAGGATGCCACTTTGGAATGCATTTTCATCTACATGGAGGCTGTGTGTGGACATATTTCCTGTAACTTCTGCAACCAGACTGATAAATATTTTCTGATTAATATTTCTGTAGTCACCCGAGTTTCTCTGACCCTTCCTCATCAAGGAACACGATTTAACACTTATTCTGTGATGTACTTTCTTGCCAAGATTGTCACCTGGGGACTCCATCCTGCTCCAAACTAGTAGGAAACATGATGCTAGGCCAAAGGCCAGAGGTCATACCTCAGTTCACTGGTATTGTTCTTTATTGTTCTAACTCTTAAACAGTACACATAGCTTTGTATGGCAGGTAGACCTGACAAGACAGCTGGGTCGGACAAATTCTTCTTGGCAGTCACTGATGTGCAAGATGACCATATATCTGATTTGACCCATATTTAATTTGGAGAACTTCTAGCCCAAATGATTATAAGCACTTTCTCTTTTTGCTCAAAGTATGATCTACATATATCTAAGTACAAACATTATTATATGTTATTATGTACTTGTACTACAAAAGAATATGACCTGGGGAATATACTCATTCTCTTTGCAGCTTGTCCATCTAGATCATCATGAATATTTTCTTGCTTATTCCTGACTTGCTGATCTCCTAGATGGGGACACAGATTACCTTCTGGCTTCTCTGTATTCACTTGTTTCATTTTGTCTTGTAACTTCTGAAGTTGTAGACCTATAGAATTTACGTGTTCTCCATATGTTCCCTTATTTCCCCTCTAGCTTCATTTGTGTAGATCTGGAATGTTTGCTTCAAACTATGACTTGTTTCAGTTCTGGGAGCCAACTTATCTTATTCTGGCTTGTCCGATAGTTGCCAACAATGGGCATGAGTATGTGTGCTAAATATTTACAACTTGTTATGTTGTAAATATCTAAGAAAAAATTCTGAGGTCTTCTGTCTCAGTGCAGGCTACTACATTATGTAGTGTGGGTAGTTTTGGCAGTGACATACCATTATCCTTTGCTTTTAAGTGATGGCAAGTTTTATAAGTGTCTTGAGACAGAAACAAATATGGCACACACATATCCAATCCTGACTTGAAAAAATGGTCTTTTAAAATTTAAAACTACAGTGTCTCTTAAACTTTTTCTCACATTCAAACATGGCATACTCAGAATTTTTCCTTCTGTGATGGTTCCTTCTGTGCTTGGCATGTGCAGAATTTTCCTTCTGCGACCCCAAGTCACTTAGTCTGGTATTGTGCTGCCTTGGTATCCCTTGATTATGCATTGAGTGAGATCTGGAGGTTCAAAACTGTTGGTCTTTCTTCATACCTTACAATTAGTTGCCCCATTGTGTGTATGTGTGTGTGTGTGTGTGTGTGTGTGTATTTTCATGTTAATACTTAAAAAATTAATTTTGAAACAATTTCAGGATTGGAATGTTGCAAAAATAGCATTAACAGTGTCCTTGCAAATTTCATCCAACTTTCCCAAATGTTAGCATCTTATGTAACCATGGCTAGTTACCCAGAAATTACTGATAACACCAGGAGCTAGTCTATAGACTTAATTTAAGTTTTATTCATTGTCCCAGTAATGCCCTTGTTTTCTGGACCAGGTCTGATCCAGGATCACACAGTTGTTATATCACTTTCATCTTTTTTAATCTGGAACAATTTTTCAGGCCTTTCTTTATCTTTCATGAGTAATGGCCAGTTGTTTAGTAGAATGTCTCTCAAATTTGGTTTGACATGTTTTCTTATGATTAAATTCAGTTTAGGAATTTTTGGCAGGCATAGCACAGAAATGATGTTGTACCTTCCTCAGTGCATCATATCAGAAGGTATATGATGTAGGTATTTCTTACCGTTGGCAATGTGAGCTATGATCACCTAGTTAAGGTAGTGTCTGCCAGTTTTTTTTCCACTAGATAGTTAATGTTTTTCCCTTTATATTTATCTCTGCAGAGCTTTCTCTTTTTCTACATTTATTTATTTGTTTACCTGTCTAGACTCATGGATATTTGTTTGGTTACAAATTTTATTCAATCAGAGTATAAATTATAATCTATATTAGAGTTCTGTGGACAAACTGAACTAGTAGGATATAAATAGATAGATAAATATAGATATAGATATATGGAGATTTGTTATGAGGAATTGCTCATGTGATTATGGAGCTCAGAACCTCCATAGTCTGGCATCTGCAAACTGGAGACCCAGGAAAGCTGGTGGTATACGTTCCAGACTGAGTTTGACAGCATGAGAACCAGGAGAACCAATGATGTAAATCCCAGTTGTGGGCTGGAGAAGGTGAGATGAGATGTCCTGTTCAAGTGGCAGTCAGGAAGCAAAGAGGACAAATCCCTCCTTCCTCTACCTTTTGTTCTATTCAGTTTCTCAGTGGATTAGATGATGCCCACCTGCATTGGACAGGGCATCTTGCTTTCTGAATTTACCAATTTAAATGCTAATCTCATCCAGAAATACTTTTGCATACACACTCTGAAAAATGTTTACTCTAGGTACCCTGGGGCCAGTCAAGATGACATAAAATTAGCCATCACATAAACCATTAATATGATTATCTATTATGTTTCCCAAATCGTCCTGAAATTCAACATTGAAAACTTCCTCAAGTTGACTTCTGTTTTATTTATCATCACATATCTATATTAAAAGTTAATTATTTCATCCTAATATCCTCAATTCTAATTCAGCACCTCAAAATTGATTCTAACCTTTCCCCTTTCCTTTATAACTGTTTTATTTAATAGTAAGAAATCTGGTTCTCATTGTCCACAATATATTAACTTATTTGCTCCAAAGTATACATAGTTTCAAAATTAGTAATCTATATCTATCAAAACCAAGTTTATTAACTTGAATGCAATGGTTGTGTAGTTTTAACTTGCTTAGATTATGTAGTTAAAATACTGTTGTACAAAGTTTATTGTTTTTTTTCTTTGTTCTCTTCAATGTGGTTATATAATTAATTCATTTGTAGTAAAAGGTTTATTGTTTTTCTTTTTCTTTTTTACTGTTTCTAGTTTATTTTCAACTCTCCACATGACCTATTGATTTAAAAATTTTTGTAAGTGTTTTTTATTTTGTAGAGAGAGAGTGCAAGTGGGGAAGGGGCAGAGAGAGAGGGAGACACAGAATCCAAAGCAGGATCCCGGCTCTGAACTGTCAGCACAGAGCCTGATGTGAGACTTGAACCCACAAACTGCGAGATCATGACCCAAGCCAAAGTCGGATGCTTAACCAACTGAGCCACCCAGGCACCCCTGACTTAAATTTTTATTTATTTTTTGAGAATATGAAATATTAACTTGGTTTTCTTTTTTTAAAGGTAAACATTTCTTTTTTTTTTATTTTCCTAAAGTTTATTTTGAGAGAGAGAGAGAGAGAGAGAGAGAGAGAGAGAGAGGGAGAGGGACAGAGAGAGAAGGAGAGAGAATCCCAAGCAGACTCTGCACTACCATTGTGGAGCCTGACATGGGGCTCGACACATGGCTTGAACCCAGGAGCTTTGAGATCATGACCTGAGCCAAAACCAGAAGTTTGATGCTTAACTGACTGAGCCACCTAGGCGCCCCAGAATCTAACTCGGTTTTAATAGTCCTAACTCAGTTATATTCAGAGAACTTTTCCTTCTACTGTGTCCTCCTTCCTCATTCTTTCCATGCCATTTTCACTCATCACCTGGAGGTAAACAAGCTCATTCATTCCTGACAATCTTTGTTGTTCTTTTATTTTTTTTTTCATAAATAAGCAGATAAATGTGTATATTTTCTTTTCTGTCTTTCATGATAGAGAATATGTGAAAAAAAAAGAATATATGATAGATTCTCTTTTATACTATTATTTTTTTCATTTAGCAGTGTACTCTGGAAATTACTCCATATAATCTCATAGCGATCTTCCTCATTCATTTTACAGCTGCCTTTACATTGTGTTTATTGTTTAATCAACCACTTTCCAATGTATGGACATTTAAATTGTTTCCAATATTTTGTAATTACAAGCAATGTGTCAATGAATAGCCTTGCTTATATGTATTTTGTTTAATTTTTTTTATGTTTATTTTTGAGAAACAGCGAGCGAGCGAGCATGTGCATGCGATTGGGGGAGGGGCAGAGAGAGAGGGAGACACAGAATCCCAAGCAGGCTCCAGGCTCTGAGCTGTCAGCACAGAGCCTGACATGGGGCTCAAACTCACAGACTGAATGATACTGACCTGAGCCAAAGTTGGATGCTTAACCAACTGAGCCACCCAGGTGCCCTCCCCTGCCTTTTTTTTTTTTTTTTAATGTTTTCTATGTAGTTTGAATTGTTAGAAGTGTATCTTCATAGTTGCTCCTTTTCAGTGTGTCATGTAACAAGTTTTATGTATCTTTCTAAATCATGCTTTTTCTGTGGCACACTTGATGTGGCAAGTTTCTGGAATTGACATTAGGTGAGTTTTGGTAGTTCCCCAGATAAAAATTATCTAACATGAATGCATTTAATGCTCCAAAGGACAGCTGTAAGAATGTGACACTTGCTCAAAATGTATTCTAAATATGTTTAAAAAAAGTTTTGATCAATGGGAGGAAAATGAAATGTGCATGGAGGTTCCCAAACTTAAACCATCACTTAGCAAGTATTAAAGTTCTCACCTAAACATAGTTCTAAGTAATATCTGATGATTTTCCTTGTTGTGTACCAATTGTTTTGTAAAACTGATTTTTTTAATTAAAAAAATTGTTATACCCCTTCCACACATATAAAACTTGAAGTATTTACACAAAGCTGTTTACATTCAGAAATGGAAGCAGGCTAAGAGATATATCTCTCATTTTTCATCATCTATCACCCCATTACACATATACAAAAATTACACAAAGCATATTGGGTTTCCTTTTACATTTTTCCAACCAAATTTATGTCCTGTCCATGTTCTGGTAAATGGAGCCAGGTTATCTCATCTTTGTTCCCAATTCTTGTTTATTTAACAACAGCAATGCTCTACATCCAAATAGACCATAACCATGTTTCTTCAGATGTAAAATAGAAGTAATTATATTCTGCAGTAATAATAAAAGTAATAAAAGATTAATGAGGTAGTACCCATAAAGTATTCATTTAAAGCTCTGGGGAAAAAATTAAGCACACATTTTCATGATCCCTTAAAATAAAAAAATAGGTAGCTTTCTTATTAAGAAGTTGAATCTGTTTTATTATTATTTATATATTTAGGGAATGATATCCCACTCTTACCATTTTTCCACATTTTGTGTGTTCTTTTGATTATCTCCTTAGTTATTACATCATTTGTACTAAATACTGTTTGGTGTCTTTCTTAATTCCTTTTTTTCTTTGTCCTGTTTTATCTTTCTCATGACCTCTCTCTGCTCCGACAGGCAAGCAAAATATATCTCTCTTCTCTTTAGTAAACAATTTATTTATTTCTAATTTACATTCAATGTTTTATAGAGCAAAGGACCTTACTTGGTATTTCATGCTTTGAAATGTCCCGTTTCTGATTATAATGTATAATACACAAAGAGAATTTCTGAAGACAAATGAAATTTCAATATTCATTTATTTTAAATTAACCAACCAAATAACAGCACTGGAAATCTGCACATCTTTATAATCATTCACTATCAGACACATCAAATCTACTTATCACTGTAAAAGCCAACTTTGTTTATTGTTGGAAAGGCAGTATTTTGGATATGATGATCAAACAGCACTCACAACATTGTGTCAGAAGGCACATTATTTTGTTCTGGAAATAGCCACTATATTCTGCAGATGATTCTTTAGAGAATATTAAAACACATTAAAATATTTTTGCAAGTGTTTTATAATCAGATATAGGTTAGCTCATTTATATATTTATATGTAATATAAATTATATATACATAAATTAGAAGATTGGGCACTGACAATTTGTATGGTACTTTCAAGATCCCTCTTCCCCAAGGGTTAATCAGTTCCAAGAAACCAAGTCCTATTTCTGTTGCCAGTTCATTAAAAATGGCCATACCTGTTGCCCAGGGCACTATTATTCCTTTAGACAGCCACAGTGGGGAGGAGATTTCTTTTGTTTTCTTACCTAATTAAAATAAAACAAATGAGCTATAATAGAAATCATAAAGTCACCATAGGATATTTCCTTGGGCTATCAGCTTTCCCAGATGGTCATTAATACCCAGATTAGAATATGTAACAATACTCATTACTTCTTGCTATGTACTGCATCTTGAAAACAAGCTTATTAAATATTTGGAAGCTGGCTAATATCATTGGAAAAAATAATTATATACAGTGTTGACTCTTAACTGGCTTAAAGATTTATTAGTTGTAATTGAAGATTCCCTGGGACCAAAAAAAAAAAAAAAAAAAAAAAAAAAAAAAAAAAAAAGTTTATTTATGAGAGGGCGCGGACAAATTTTTCATATTCTGGGAGGAATATTAGTAGAGTTATTTGATTATTAATTGACTGCTTCCAGTGTACCTACCTTAACTGGCTTTGGGAAAGAAGGGCCATAGTCCTTGTCCTTAAAAATTTGAGAACATGTTGATGATGTGTACAGTTAAGAGTTAAATGATGAGTTGAGGAGGCTGGATTATGAAGCTAGAATGCCTCCAGAAACTTTTATTCTCTCCCTACCTACAGACAAGTGAAAAATCAAAAGTCAACGAATAACAATAAGTAAAAATTTTACTGAAAAAAAGTGAAGATTTTGCTAACCCCCCTACCAAGATAGACCGTTGATTATTCAGAAATTGATTATTATTGTGATGTTTGAGATATAATTTTATTTAAAAGGTAATCAAAGATTCTACAAGTAAAGATTGCTCCAATAAAAATAAAGGTACTTCAAACTTATGATTCTTTATTTAGGTTTGCTTAGAGATATATATGTCGGCCTGAAAAATTTGATAGCATTCATCATACCTAAATTGCTCAACCATTACGTATTTGCACTTGGAAACCATTCCCCACAATTGTGGTTTTTAACTGTCTTTAATATTTCATACACTAAATTCAGAAACACAATTAGGAAGCTGAGTATTATATCAACATTTGATAATTGCATTTAAATATACAGCACATTATGCAGTTTTCCTCAAATATGGTATTTCTTTATTCACTCCCAGAAAATTTCCATTTTTCTTGGCATGTTTTATTTTCCTTATTTATACAAAAGTGATGGTGTTGAATCAATTGATTCTTGGTCAAATCCCAAACAGTGATTTTCGAGTAATTACTTCAGCCTTTTGCATCTTTGACATTCTGAAAACATTTTGTTTGGATTACTGATTTATCTTTCCTTAATAAATCAACTGCTGGCTTTTAATAGGTCCTTGTCCGAGAGAATATGGGGAGCAGAACAAATGTGTCTTTTGTTGAATGGGCTAGTAGCAAGTTCTGGCAGTTTTTAGGCTTAAGTATTTGCTATGGGTGGCCTTGAACATTAGCCATTTGGCCAGAGAACATGAGTGCTCTGTGTAGTAGGCATGGCTCACATTTCTGCTTTTTCTCACCCAATACTGACATTTTTGCTAGGAGAGTGGTTGGGAAATTCACCAGTATTCCAGATGTCTTGGATTATCAAACTCTTTTTGCTTCTTCTGGATGTGTTGTTACTAATTGTGGCCCAGTGATGTGGCCACTTTAGTTTTTCACATCCCATTAGCTGTTGCCCACACAACTCTTTCCATAGTTGTGCTTAAAACCAGATCCCTCAGGATTCTGAGGATTAATTTCCAGGAAAACCATGGATATCCTTGAAAGCAACAAAGAGAATCTTATTCTATTTCAGTAACTTCAAAATCCATGAATGATTCAAACCTTTGAGGAAACATCTAACATACTATTTTAGATGTTTTCTTCAAAGCAGAGGGAACAAGATGGATATTGGAAGACAGTGAAACTCATTAGCCTCAGGGGAGCTGGTCTTTTTAGACAAGTGTTTCTGTGATCTAAAAGTAAGATTTTACATTATTATTAAACAAGCATTATTTACGCCTGCCGTGTTTCCCATTTCTTGAAGTTTCTGTTGTTTCTACATTAGCACTGCAGAGTACCTTCAGCTTTCAAACTTCATCATTCATCATTATTTTATTCAGAAAATTATTCTAAGCACTTTTTTTTATGTGCCAGGCACTAGATTAGGTGTTGATATACAGATATCAAGAGGATGAGGCACTTGCTTTCAATAAACTCATAGTCTAGTGGGAGACAAAAATTAGTTAAACCATCCATTGGAGCATTAGTGGGGAGGGCAATTAGGTGATAAAGGAGAAAACTTTCTTTCAGGGGAGATAATTTGGTGAACTGAATTTCAAATGATAAGAAAGGAAAATGGAGAAAGAACACTCCCAGAGGTTAGATCATCTGGTGGCAAGATTTGTGATGCATGGGGTGTTTGCGGCATAGCAAAATACTAGCAAAATGATTGACAGCAAAGATTCCAGATTAAGAGTACTTGGGTCAGATTTTGGCTTACTATATACTGTGCAGCCTTAAACAGTTTGCTTCGTTTCTGTATTTCTGTTTTCCTCATTGATAAAATAAGAAAAATAAGTCTACTTTCCTCAGGACTCTGTTGTAAAAATTAAATCAGATAATCCAAGAAAGTGCTTAGAATCATGCATGATAAAATTAAGTGAATGTCATTTCCAACTCCAACCATCCAGGTTCCTATGGAAGTCTTTGGATTACCATTAACTCCAGAGGGACATTTTCAAATGAGGGGAATAAAATGCACAAAGACAAATTTATTTCTAAATTCTAAAGGCGAAATAAAGGATGCAAATAGGCATAGTTCAATTTTTCCTTTCACCCCTGACACTAAAATGTCTATAGGCTTTGGAGAGAAAAACAGTTGGATCATATTCTAGAGGGTTTAGCAAGTACAGAGAAATATAAGGGACTCTCACAGAATAGAATCCCTGCCTTGAGGCCTTAAAGATTGGGAAATTGGAAAGAAAGGAAAAGTAGTGCTTTATCAAAACAATGTGTGACTGTGATAGTCAGATGCCTTTGATGGAGTTGTTTGTGTCCAACTGAGAATCAGAGAACACATCCAGAATTAGATCTGAAGCAGATTGAAACCAAGAAGGAGAAGAAGCCCTCTCCTTAAAATGTGGTGACAATTATGTGAATTGCCTCCACCATCCTCACTTAATCTTCCAAAAATGAGACCCAACCTCTAGGAGGAGTGCAAAAAATAAATATAAGAGGGTTATAATCCTTTATGTGACTGCAATATAAGTCTTAACCGACTGAGGACTCAATAAGTTGGACTGAGTTTACATGAAAGTGACTAAAATGAGGCACATATAGTTTGGAATCAGAAAATCAAACTGAGTAATAAGAAGATAAAGTCAAAACTTTGCACAATGACATCTGTGATTGTGAATGTCTGTACTCCCTGAATGATAAGAGGCTTCAACTTCTTCCTAAGGGCAATTAGATGCCATTGAAAGATACTAAGCTGAGAGGTGTTATGATTATATTTTTATTTTAGTCAAAAAGCACTTAGGGAGAAAATTAATTGGATTGGCATGGGAGGGAAAGCAGCAGGGCATAGATAAGGGAACCTGTTAGAAGGATATTGCTGAAATTTAGGCAAAAGGAATTAAGTTCCCTAAATGTTGCAGTGAAGTGGATGAGTTTGAGATATATTAAGTAGAAAGAATTCATAGGACTTAATTGCTTCATACATGATGGGTGTGGGAAGAATGTAGGGTACACTCAGTCATTTAAATAATTATTGAGCATCTTCCATGTGCTAGACACTTTGCCTAGAATATAGGAGTGAGCAAAAAGTGACCAGTCATGACTGCCAGTGAACTTACAGGGTAAAAGAGAGATACAGCTATTAATCAATCACATAAACAAATATAAAATTACAGTTCTGATAAATAATAGAACTCAAGGCTCCATGTTGTGGTAGAAGACTTAAAGCAGACAATGAGGTAAAGGAACATCATCTGACAGATGTACAACTATGTTTAAAGTTGAAGAAAGGGGAGGGAGAGCTGATTTAGTTTTTGGGGAGGACAGGTCTGTCTGACGTTTCAAATATTTCTGATTATGACCATCAGGAATAAATGCATTTTACCTAATGACCCAGCATCCATACAATAGACACAAATGCACAGGTGTATGTACACGAGTGCATGCACACAAACACACACACACAGAAAGAAGGAACAAAAGCTTTGGGCATCAAAAATACTCTATCTGCATGTACTCTGTCATGCTGTTCATCTGTTTTATCATTTGGTGTCACAGACAGCCCATTAAATTGATTTCATGATCCACTTAGGATCAGTTTGTAAAACATCAACTTACTTACTGTGTTTATTGGATGCATACCATAATAATGTTTCTATAACAAGCCAATGAAGTAGGCACCACCATTAGTCCCATTTCTTACATGAGGCAACTGAGGTTACTAGTCTCAAGCAGCACAGTTAAGGAATGGCAGAGCTTGTGTTATGAAGAAATCAGAGCCCACATGCTTAATTGCTATATTATATTGTCGTGTTTCTTATCTGGCTATCTGGATGGATGAGAATAAATCTTAATAAAGATAAGAAACCAGTAAAAGAAGATCTTTTGAATATGAACTCCTATCACATATGGATCGTATCTTTTATATCCATAAAACAGATGAGAACATGGACAAACTTAACAGTATTGCATGCCAGTGACCAAATCAAGGATTGTGGAATATTACTAAGGGAATGAAAGAAAAAAATGGAACCAACGTTATTTACCTTGCCAAATTGGAATTTTTCGTAGAGATCTTTAAGATTTCTAATCTCCTCTGTATCCTTTTATGAAATGCTAGAAAAACATAGCCATTTATATATACACTTTGATGCAGTGTATGTGATGACTTAGTACACACACACACACACACACACACACACACACACTCAGAAAAGGCTTCACAAAACAACATTTATTCTAATGATGTGTGATACATTATAGTTTCCATTTTCTTTTAATTTTTCAAAATGCTGGCCAGGACCCACTAAATTGAGGTTTACCTGCTTGCATACATTTTCCCAAGCATCTGCCACATTTCGGTGTCATTTCCTTGGGGAATAGCTGTGTCTCCAGAAATTCTCTATTAAAAATTCAATTATCTTGTGTGAGTAGTGACACTTTAATCCATTATCAGTTTTTGACAACTTAATGGGAATTAGATTATCAGATTCAATTCAGTGTAACAAATATTTATTGAAAATCACCAGGAAGACTCTGCAAGGTCCAAGTAACTATCTTTAGAAGCTGACTGCAAAGCAGAGAAGGAATAAGACAGAAGTGGATAACTTTGGATGGGGGGAAGAAGAGGATGCTGGAGCCCAACTGCCCTCTGACAAGCTAATGATGCAGAGTTGTGCCGGATGAGCTGCTACAGGGCAGGGCCTGGGGCAGTCTGAGTCCCCAGGGATCCTAGGGAGTTATGAGGAAGAACTGGTGGTGAAACAAGCTGGCGTCAGAAGCAATGACACTCCAGTACCATGGAGCACACCCAGCACCTAGATCTCAGTTTCTCATACGTTCTCCATAAAAGGATCCAATGCTTCTTGGAGAAATGACTGACTATAGGACTGAGGCAAGATTAGTCTGGAGAGTCTTGTATTGCCAGAAGGTAAGAAAGTACTAGAAACAAAACAACAACAAAAAACAATCCACTGTGACTCTATGAGTATGTAAAAGGGAAAAAAGAGCCAACTGAAAGAGAGCTCCCTTGACCAAACCTGGAGCAATTTGAGCAACAGAATTAATGATGTAGTATTAGATTATAACCCAAAGTATAAAATAAATAGCTGTGAGCACATACTGATAAATTATGAAACACATTAAAAAAATGGGAGAATAGACAAATCTCAAGTGCAGAACTCCAAATAATTTATCTACGTAGATACTCTACCCACAAGGAGGTGGCACATAAACCCTATCTCTTAAGTGACTTCTTTCCAAAAAGCACAGCATGGAAAGGGGGAAAGAAAAGCAGTGTTAACAGTGGAGAAACCTGATAGACACCACCTCAGCCAGGCAATGGGGGTTGAAAGCAATGATGAGTTTGGTTGATAGCGGGTAACTTTGAAATGATGATGAAAGTAGGGCTTTACCTCTGTGGTGTTTTTTCCCAGTCTAATTATGGGACTCAGTCTAATTATGAGGAAAAATATTATTAAAAATTTTAGGGACACTACAAAATGCGTGACCAGTATTCCTTAAAACCACCAAGGTCATAGGGCGCCTGGGTGGGTCAGTCGGTTAAGTATCCAACTTTGGCTCAGGTCAGGATCTCATGGTCCATGAGTTCAAGCCCCATGTCAGGCTCTGTGCTGTCAGTTCACAGCCTGGAGCCTGTTACGGATTCTCTGTCTCCCTCTCTCTGCTCCTCCCCTATTCACACTCTGTCTCTGTCTCTGAAAAAATGAATAAACGTTAAAAAAAAATTAAAAAAAAACCCCACCAAGGTCATTAGAAGCAAGGCAAATCTGAGAAACTGTCAGAGCCAACAGGAGCCTAAGGACACATGATCGCTAAATGTACTGTGGTATTCTGAATGAGAGTCTGGAGCAGAAAAAGGATATCACATAGAAAACTAAGTAAATTTGAATAAAGCATGGAATTGAGTTAATAATAATGCATTAAACTTGCTTCATTGGTTGCCTCACATGTACCACAAGATGTGGTACATCTTGTTACAAGATTCTATACATCTTGTATAGATTCTGTACAAGATTCTATAAATCTACTTTAAAATTAAGAGTTTATTGGGGCGCCTGGGTGGCGCAGTCGGTTGAGCGTCCGACTTCAGCCAGGTCACGATCTCGCGGTCCGTGAGTTCGAGCCCCGCGTCGGGCTCTGGGCTGATGGCTCAGAGCCTGGAGCCTGTTTCCGATTCTGTGTCTCCCTCTCTCTCTGCCCCTCCCCCGCTCACACTCTGTCTCTCTGTCTCTCAAAAATAAATAAACATTAAAAAAAATTTTTAAAATTAAGAGTTTATTTAAAAACAAAAACCAAAAAACTTGGCACCACAATTGGTGAAACTTTGGCATCACAGTCTCCAACAAAAAAAATTTTCTTCCTTATACCTTAGCCTCCAGCTGGCTTTACCTATGTTCAAAAGTAGATTTTCTCCTTTTTTCTACTTGAGTGCTAAGTCGCCAAATTAATTCAAGTTTAAAAAGCTGGCAGCAAAACCATTAGCAGTGGAGGTGGGTGACTGAAATGATGCATTTTCAACATCATCAGAGCCCTCTGGCACACAACTCCTTATATAAAACAAATAAAGTGTTACGAGACAGTAAATTGAATATGATGTAATGCCAAATGATCAATTCAACGTGCCTTGTCAACAGAAAAATAGCAACTCCCTGCAGAAAATCAACCAAGTAATTGCTGTGTATGACACAGATAGTGTTCTCCTTGGAGCAGCTGCTGATGCCTCCGGAGAAGGGGAGGGGGCAGGTGGCGATAATGTCACTGCCTCTTTTTAAGTC
This sequence comes from Herpailurus yagouaroundi, assembly GCF_014898765.1. Taxonomy (NCBI): domain Eukaryota; kingdom Metazoa; phylum Chordata; class Mammalia; order Carnivora; family Felidae; genus Herpailurus; species Herpailurus yagouaroundi. The sequence goes on along the minus strand of NW_024412395.1, from coordinate 23,473,830 downwards.
ATTATTTCATTTTCCCTTTAGTTTTTTTTCTCCTCTTTTGGTTGTTGTCACTAGTTGGTCTCTGTGGAGAGAGTTAAACGGATTTGTGAGGTTACTCAGCACAGCCAAAGTTGAATAGCTTCCAGATTGTTAATACTCCACAGTACTTCATCCTATTGTGATGAGCTCCTTTCTTTTAGGCCCTCTGCCCAACTGCTCTTCCCCTTGTAGATAGAAGCTTAGTATTCCTTGGCTCCCTATGTGTCCAGAGCTATGCTAAGGCTTTATGGACACTAACTTGTAAATCACTCGAAATGGCTCTATGACTAGAGGATTTAGTTATAGGTGAGAAAACTGGGGCTTAGGAAGCTTATGTAATTTGCTCAAGACCAGAGACTTACAACTGGCTCTTGTAAGATCACCCAGGCGATCTGACTTCAGAGCCTACACATTTTTCCAATATACCACCCAGCCTGTACCACATAGCCTGTGTACAGGAGGTTGTCACCTGTGTGCGTGTCTGCTTCCCCTACTAGACTGGAAGCTCAGTAAGGAAGTGGACTATACTGTTTTTAGCTGTCTCTTTTACATGGATCCCTAGAAATAATAAAAACACTTTATAATTATTTGTTAAATAAAATACACACAGCATACAAAATACTATTTTGTTTCTGTGTTTTTTTAATTTTTAAAAAAATGTTATATTTATTTTTGAGAGAGAGAGAGACAGAGTATGAGCGGGGAAGGGGCAGAGAGAGAGGGAGACACAGAATCCAAAGAAGGCTCCAGGCTCCAGGCTCCAAGCTGTCAGCACAGAGCCTAACACCGGGCTCGAACTCAAAGTGTGAGATCATGACCTGAGCTGAAGTCGGAGGCTTAACCAACTGAGCCACCGAGGTACCCTTACTTTGTTTCTGTTTTAGAATGCATATTGTAGAGGCATCTGGGTGGCTCAGTTGGTTAAGCAGCCCACTTCGGCTCAGGCCATGATCTCACGGTTTGTGAGTTTGAGGTCCCACATTGGGCTGTGTACTTGAATTCTGTTGTCTCCCCCTCTCTCTCTTCCCCTCCCCCGCTCATGCTCGCTCTCTCTCTCTCTCTCTCTCTCTCTCTCTGTCTCTCACAACTGAATAAACGTTAAAATTTTTTTAATGCATATTGTACATATAAACTACATTGACCTAAAAAAGGAGGTGAGGTCTTGCTAATGTTTTCGTTTCTTTTTCTTGTTCTTTATTGTTCCTGACATCAAAGGGCAAAGTAACCAAGGAAACTTTGTAAGCAGGGATGTTCAGAGAAGGAAATAGCCAGTGACAAGCGTTCCTTTTTTAGTTGCACAAAATCAGGTTTGAAATAACATTTCCTTGAGTAAAGGTTGTCGGGAAGGATGCCCTACCCTGAATTATTTGCATAGCCAGCAGGGTAGTGTGATTATCTGGAGTAGAAAATCGCTTCGTGTAGTGGCCCAGTCCTTCCATGAGAGGCAAAACATGATTAGTTGTGACACTGAGGACTGAGGAAAAATGCCCTGGCTACCTGGGACTGGTAAGCATCCACATGTTCACATGTTTTGGGACTTGCTAATAGTTTGCAGTGCACTGAATAACTCTCCGAAGGAAGGAGACTGCATATCTTTGAAGACGTAAAGATGCCAGAGGACCAATGAAACACACGCCTCAGCATCTTTAAATGGGAGCAGCAACATTGCTCCAAGACTTTCCCATCAGCTCATGCATTTTGTAACGTGGACTGAGAGGAGAGTTTTGGAACCTCGTAGGCATTCCTTAACACTCATAAATAAAAGCGGATCTTTATTAAATAACTCTGACAGGGGATCCTGCAAGGGAACTGCCAAGAAGATGTCAAATCTGGGAAATCAGTCAAGTAGGAAGAAATGGTGGCAGAGTGATTTTTAAATTTTTGTCACCAGGACCTATAATAGAAGGTGAGAGAGAGGTGTCTGAACAGAATAAGGATACAAAGTAGAGGGAGAATACGAGGGAAGAAGATCGAAAGAATAAGTGAGAAGAGGGTGTATGAGGAAAAGAGAAAAAAGTAGGAAGGTGTATTCATTTTTAGGTCTGCCGTAACAAGTTATTAAAACCAAATGGCTTAAAACGACAGAAGTTCATTAACTCACAGTTTTAGAAGCTAGAAGTCCAAAATCAAGATGTCAGCAGGGTCGTGCTCTCTACAAAACCTGTAGGGAGAATCTTTCCTTGACTCTTCTAATTTTTAGTGTTTGCAGGCAATCCTTGGCGTCCCTTGGTTTGTATATACATTATATATATACGTTATTCCAACCTCTGCCTCCCTTGTCATGTGGCTGTCTTCTTCCTCTGTCTCTTCTGATTGTTTTCCCTCTGTGACTCTGTGTCCAAATTTCCCCTTTCTCTAAGGACACTGGTCATAGTGGATTAGGGGCCCACCTTACCATATTATGATCTCATTTTAACTAATTGCCCTAACACTGTTTCCAAATAAGTTTCCATTCTGAGATACTGGGTGTTAAAATTTCACCATATCTTTTTGGGGGACACAACTCAGTACCACAACAGAAGTCTTTGCCAATTAAAATTAATTTCAAAATGTGGTCTGGAAAGAATAAGATTTCTTATCAAAAGCCATAAAATCTTCTGAAGAGAATTGTCTACCATTTCTGGCCTTTTGGATATGTATGTGCTTTCATTCACTGCCTTTGGAGAAAAGCCTATTTCATCACCTTGGGGATGGAAGTCTGTGTTGACTGGGTGAGACACAGCTGTATGAGGAAAGCTGAAGTGGTATGATACTTAATTTTGCATATACAAAATGATAGTCTTGCACTTTGGACTTCCTATGCACAAGATGAGAGAGAAGATATGAATGGAGATCACTGATTTACAAACAATCCATGAACCATAAAGTTCAGAAGACTCATTAAAATAGCAGCTTCATAATGCAGGGAGTGTTAGTTGTGTTGTTTAGTTAAGTAACTCTAGTTCCTAGATAGAGCCTGGCAGAGTCGTCTCTCTAAAAATTTCTGTTGGATGAATAAATGGAGGAACTGATGGGAACTAGTGTTGGGTAGTGGAAATCTTAGAGGCTACTAAACTGAAGATGCTGGTTTCAAACTCCAACTCTACAATCCACAATTGTGGGATAATAGCAGTGTCATTTGTCATTCTGAGAAGCCGTATTCTCACATGTAATAACATAATTACTAAGCTTTTATAAATATCAAACGCCAAGGAACATTAAACACCTAGTACGATGCCTAAAATGTTACACTGTTGGGTAAAAAACAACGTTCTTTTATTTCGTCAGTGATTCTTTCAGAGATGCAAGAATATATAAAGAAAATGATACAGAATTCTTCACTTCAGAAGACTTTCACTGCAGATAGCAAGGCATACAAAAGATAAGGTACCTTAAATGATTAAAATAAAAATTACATCTTGCAGTAGTGACCCTCAAAAACTGCTCTAAGATTTCAGAACATAAGACATATGTAGGAAAAGCCATCTGCCTATTTCCCCATCTCAGATACATTTTTCTTTCACAACAACACACACTTCTAAGTACTCTACTTCTAAGTACTCTACTAACTAAATGTCCTGGTGTAACTTAGAGTCACTATAATTTTAAATTATTTTTCTCAAATACTGCATATAGAAATTTAAAAAAAAATAATGTTTATTTTTTAGAGACAGAAAGAGAGAGAGAGAGAGAGAGAGAGAGCACACCAATAGGGGAGAGGGAGAGAGACAGGGAGACAAAGAATTTGAAGCAGGCTCAAGGGTCCAAGCTGTCAGCACAGAGCCCAATGCAGGGCTCGAACTCATGAATCAGAAGATCATGACCTGAGCCAAAGTCAGACACTAACCAAGTGAGCCACCCAGGTGCCCCTCAAATATTTCAGTTCTAATCTGTCAATGTTAATTCTTTATCAACTGCTGGACTCAGTGCAGTGTTACATGGTTTATTTGATGTCTTTTGATGGCAAGGGACAAATTATCTTTCAAGAAACCTCAAATATTGGGGATGGAAGGGGTATTAGGAAGATATACACACCCAAGAGGCCAGAAAGATCCTAGCAATACAACTTTAGAAGGAGCACATAGCAAGGGAGTGCAGTGGAGCCTGCCTTCAGGAAGAAGGGGGATCATAAGAAACTCATAGAGTTCCCCTGGGAGGATACTCAGACTCAGAGACTATGAGGGGGATCTAAGAGGCAAACAATCTCTGAATATTTCAGTGTTTTGTGTTGAACTTGCACTGCTACATGTACATCTACTTGTTCTTTTTCTCTCTCTCCTTTTTTTCCTGATATTCAACTAACATCTTTTTCACCCCCTAATCGGTGATCCCTTTTCTATTGCATATCTTATTCTGAATTTTTATAAATTCTGCTTCCTCTTTATTTTGTCATGATAGCCTCTAGGTTTTCCAGCAGAACTTGCTCCTGTTTTATTTTCTCAGTTTATTCCTACTCTCAAGTTCCTGAGAAGAGTTTCTAGAAAGGCCTGGGGGGTATGCCAGGCACTGTGATTGGCTTTTCTGGTCAAGCTCCTTGGTGCCCTCCAGAGGAACTTTAGGAACTGTACATCCTCACTCTCTTGAGGGGCCACCAGAAGCTTCAGTGGAAAAATTAGCCAGAGCAAGAGGAAGCTGACATTGAAATAGTGGACCAAGACCTTATCAGTCAATACCCACTTAGCCAAGGCACCCATCTTTAATGGAGACCAGTTCCTTGTTCCATAAAATGCAGATAAGCATATCTGAAGAACAAATTAGATAATGCAGGCAAAAAAGTATTGAAAAGTCTAAATTCCAATGTACACATAAGCTATTTCTACTGTTACTGTTGTACTATATAAAGATAAGAAACCATTGAACTAAAGCACTTGAAAAGAAATCAAATAAGAGAGGTAGGAAGGACATTTTCTTTGTTAAAATAATATAATTAATTTTTTTAATAATCCATAACATTTTCTCTGTAATTTTTATTGTATATAAAATGTCTACATTATATGTGAGTTAAGTACAGTTTTCTAACAGTTTAGCATTAACTGGTCTGCATTCTAATTGGGGGTGGAGAAACCATAAATCAATGGTGAAATCAGTATTCCTTAATACCCTCCTGCAATCAGCTGTCACTTTCATTGGGCTAGTAAGCAAAAGGCCATTTGCAAAGCTGCCAAACCTTAGTACCCCATGCTGCAATTTGAGCCTATTTTCTTTTATTTTATCCATCATAGAAAGGAACAACAGCTGGACACATCAATTTGCATAATAACCTCTCCTGCTTGGAGACTGTTAGGTCAGGTCTCCACTCTTGCTAACATATCTCAGGCAGAACCTCTCTGGTTGTCTTTTGTTCTTCTCATGGCAGTAAGAACTATCTTTTGACCAAAGCTGTATTTCCTGTAAGCATTTGGGTGCCTAACTATGTAAGACTGCTTTTCTAAGTCTATTACATTTCCTTAGTTGGGGAACATATGTTTGTTTTTTTTTAATTTTTTTTAATGTTTATATTAGAGAGAGAGAGAGAGAGACATCACGAGGGGGGAGGGGCAGAGAGAGAGGGAGACACAGAATCTGAAACAGGTTCCAGGCTCCGAGCTGTCACTACAGAGCCAGACGCAGGACTTGAACTCATGAACCACGAGATCATGACCTGAGCTGAAGTTGGATGCTCAACTGGCAGAGCCACCCAGACACCCCAGGAAACATGTTTTTAAAACAAAAACTCCCACCCCCAATACTTCTTTTATTAATTAATATACTTGCTACGATTCTGGAGTGGTTTGAGTACATTTTTACTCTGTCAGTGCTGTGACTTCTTTAACATCAAATTAAACTGACGTTAAATCCTTGGATAGAAAGGAAATTTGGGAATTAATGTTGTCCTGATTACCCTGTGAGACATTTTGGAATCTCAGTGATAAGTAATGCACACATATTTCCAACTTTGTACAATATTTTCTCATATGGATAAGCCCTGTAGAATTCAGGGAAAGAAATTCATTTCCTTGTAATGAAAACAAGACCCAACACAGAGTAGAATCCTTTCTCACTTCTTTGTGAGGCCCCCTAAACTTCTTGATTTGTAGTTACCTCATGGAGAGCTAGACCAGACAAAATGCAGAGATATTACTTTAAAGAATTTACCATACAATATTAAACTTTAGAATTGATGAAATATGCTTCATTTCATTTTAGGAAAGTACATAAAATATCAACTTAAAAATCTTTCTATATAAAAATGATTTAAAGAGATAAGAATATAGTTAAGATAATTTTCATAGATTTTTAAATAAAATTGGAACTGATGGAAGATGTTGATCAAAACATTTAAAACAAACAAAATCAGTTAATCAGGCTCTCACTTGTGGCCTCATGAAGTAACTGGCACTGGACTAAACTTTTTACTTAAACGCAAAACAAAACTATGAAACTTGTGGAAATAATGTGGCATGATAGTTTTCAGGTATCAGGCAATAGGCAAAACAAGATTGTGATCTATTGAAAAGAAGAAACTCATGAGATGAAACCAATAGTCTCTCCGCCTCTCTGCATGGAGACAATTTGAGTACGGTGTTGATACGTAGAGCACAGGAAGATCATGGTAGATGCCCTGAATTGAAGACATCAGAGTTCAGGATTGTTGGAGAGCAGTGGACTACATGGGGAAGTGTATGTAGAATCATATGAGAAGGATCCCCATGAATTCTTCATTAAACGTAAAGTCAAACATGCAAAAGGTGAGGTTATGTAAGTCTTGTCCAAAATTGGCCTGTGATAGAGCAGAAAATGAAACAGAGATACGAGAGATTGGACAGTGCTGGAAGAAGGTGAATTCTGGTTTAGTCAGAGTAAAGAAATCATTTTAACACCCAGAACATGCAGCTAAGACAACAGAAAAAACATGTCTCAGGAGCAATGACCATGGTTTAGAGGAAGGTTTGCTTTAGACAGACCTGCCCTAAGGTAAACTTACCAAAATTCATAAGGGACTCAGAATTTAGAGTGTGAGTCTTGCCATGATCGAGAACATTAGGAAACACCTTGGGTTTTCCACAGATGTTGGAAAAACAAAAAACAAGCTAGAAATCATACATTTTGCATTATCTAACCATGGTGGGTTAAATTAGAATTCAGTAACAAAATAGCATAAAAACCCCAAATAGTTGAAACTTAAATTATACTCTTCTAAATAGCCCACATATCACAGAATAAATTTCAAGCAAAAAAATATATTTTTAAGATAAAGGGTATTGAAAATACAACATATTAAACTTTTGTATGGGATCTATCTAGAGGAATTCTTGGATGGAAATGATAGAATTTTCCACTTTAACAAGCTAAAAACATGTTATAAATTATAAACTAGAAAAACTATTATAAATTGTAAAGTAGAACACAGAGAAATTTATCCATGACAGCACTTCTTGTTGATAAATTTGATATCCCTCATCAACGTAGGTGTAAAAATCCTCATTAAAATTTTAGCACAGCAATGTAAATAAAGGATAATATATTATTACCAAAAAAAGGATGGAATTTAAAGAAAGCAAACATAGTTTTCATATTTAAAAATCAATGCAATTCCCCACATTAACAGAATAAAAGAGACAAATCATATGATCAGTTCAATGAGTGTAGAGAAAGGATTTGGCAAAACTCAATGCTATCCATGACAAAAACTCTTAGCAAACTAGGAATAGTGTATAATTTTCTCAATCCAATAAAGGATATATATGAAAATCCTACTGCTGATATTATACACAATGGTTAATATTGAATGCTGTCTCCCTGTGATTTGGGAGAAGTCAAGGATGCCCGTTCTCTACCTCTTTTATTCAAAGTTGTGTTCTTGGTCATAGATAGCAGAATAAGGTGGCAATAAGAAATAAAAGATATAAAAAATAAAGAAGAAAAGAAATTGTCGCAATTTATAGATGGTGTGATTATTGATACAGGAAACCCTGTGCAATCTAGAAAAAAGCTATCATAATTATTAAGTCAATTTAACAGTTTTCATTTACAAGAGCCTACAAAATAAATGTTTAAGAATTAATTAATGAAAATTGCCCAAGACATCTTCACTGACAACTATAAAACATTGCTAAGAAAAATTAAAGATTACCATGTTTATGAACTGGAAGATTTAGTATTGTTAAAATGTCTGTTCTTTTCTCATTGATCTGTAGATATAACACAATGTGAGTTAAAATCCTAGAAAGTATTTTATACAAACTGGAATTGCTTTTCAAATGTATCTGAAAATGCAAACAACTAAAATAGCCAAATCAACTTTAGGGGGGGCAGGGGGAAGAACATATTTGAAGGACTTACACCACCTGATTTCAATAATTTTTAAAAAGTTTCACTTATTAAACTATATGGTATTTGGGTAAGAATAAATACAAAAATTAGTAGAACAAAATAGGGAGTTCATGACAGGAAGTACACATATATGTTCATTTTTTTTTTCTACAAGGACACCAAGCTAATCCAATGGATAAAATTGTTCCTTTTTTTTTTCTGCAGATAATGTTGAAAAAAAGGAATTTTTGAAAGGAAAAACAATTAATATTAAATTCTACCTTTTACCATTGAGAAAATTAATTTGTAATAAACAATAAAACCAAGTGTAAAGTGTAAAAGCAAAACCTATATGGACAAGTAGGAAAAAAAATTGTGACCATGTAATTCAAAACTTGCATCTGACTGTTTATAGTATCTTTATTTATAAAAGCCAAAATACTTGGTTCAATCCAAATGTCCACCAGAGGTGAATGAATAAACAGGTTGTTGTATATTATAATAGTGGAGCACTCTGCAGCAATACAAATAATGAAACAAAGTAGATGAGTCTCAAAAACATGATGAAATATTTTATGAACGAATACATACAGGATAATTGGATTTATGTGAATTTCAAGAATTTCTAGGGTAATAGAAATCACATCTGCATTTTCTGGAAAGAAGTTGGGAGATGAATTGACTGCAAAGAGACATAAAAATTATTTCTGAATTATTAAATATTTTATGTCTTGATTGTTACATTGGTTACACGGGTATAACCATCTGTCAAAACATCAAACTGTCCACTTGAAATGTGTACATTTTATTATGTGTAAATTATACTTAATATAGCTAACTTTTTAAAAATATTACTATGCTTCAGAAAGGTATTAACTTCTGTGTCCTGAATTAGTTCTTTTAAAATAATTTTTAGGGGCACCTGGGTGGCTCAGTTGGTGCATCAGACTCTTGACATCTGCTCAAGTCATGATCTCACGGTTGGTGGGATTGGGCCCCATGCCGGGCTCTGCACTGACAGCATGAGCCTACTTGGGATTCTCTCTCTCTCCCTCTCTCTCTGCCTCTCCCCTGCTCATGGGCACATGTGCGTGTGCTCTCTCTCTCTCTCTCTCTCTCTCTCTCTCTCTCTCAAAATCAATAAATAAACATCAAACATAAAATAATTGTAAATAAGTGCTGGTAATTTTTTTCCTTCCACAGAACATATCTTCTATTTTATATTGACAATCAATGGGAATATGTTAGAATATAATGCTATTATACTTTATAAATTACTTCCTAGAAATGTGTTCTTCCTTTAATGAGGTAGAGTTTTATTTTAATATCTTCTTGACATTAAAAATAAATGCAGTTGTGAGGTTCTATCTGCTTCATTTCTTTTTACACACCTCCCACTTTTGCCTTGTAAACTGATTCACAGTCCCAGCATATCATGCAGTCATCACTGTTTTCCACATTATTTGGTAGTGAAGTACACAGATATGTTTGTTTTGGATTTGTGTGACACATTTTATTTCTTAAGTGAGGTTGGCTTTTTTTTAACTTCATTTTTTTTTCTCACCCATATTTGAAATATATTCAGTAGATCCACAGCTTTCTGGTAGAGATTTCCATTTGCAGACTGTGTGTGAGATTGTGTGGTCACTCAAAATTTGGTGTGGATATTGAGACTCATATGGTCACACAGGCACCAACAGGGTATGAAAAAGTCTGGAACTCATGTAATGAGGCTTTCTGCAGGAAGAACAGGACAGATCTCAAGCAGGTCTGAAATAGCCTGAATGGGAGGTGTTCTCTGAAAAGGAGAATGGCTTGGGTTTTTATGGTAGTAAAAACGGATTGGGAATTGGGTGAGGGTTCTGCCACAAGCAGGGGCTTGTATGGTTTGAACATCCCATTGGCACCAAAGGAAAGCACACCCAGGCTTTGTTACCATCTTGCCAAGATGTGGAGCTGAAGGGGAAGAGAGATGGGTGGAACTTGAAATCTGTTGGCCGTTAACATTAAAAAAATGAGTCATATTGGGGCACCTGGATGGCTCAGTCAGTTGAGCACCTGACTTTGGTTCAGGTCATGATCTCACAGTTCATGGGTTCGAGCACCATGTTGGGCTTTGGGCTGATAACGTGAATCCTGCTTTGGATTCTTTATCTTCCTCCCTCTCTCTCTGCCACTTCCCAGCTTGTGTGCGTGCGCTCTCTCTCTCTCTCTCTCTCTCTCTCTCTCTCTCGTAAATAAAGATTAAAAAAAAGAAAGAAAGCTTGGTGTTTCCTTAAAAAAATGGAGTCATTTATTTTTATTACAGGAAGGAAAAAAGAAACAAAAATCAGATATCATGGAAGTCAAAGTGTGTAATATTTAAAGTGCCTTAAGTCAAGTAGATGGACAGGCCTTGAAAGGTTGGTTTTGTTTTGTTTTGTTTTGTTTTGTTTTGTTTTGGTTTGGTTTGGTTTGGTTTGGTTTGGTTTGGTTTGGTTTAAGTACGCTCATGTCAGAGAAGATAGAGTTTTATTTCCTGAATACAAATTTGCCTGATCTCCAGACAGGGAATATAGTCTTGACCATTAATGATACAGCTTGAGTCACCAAAAGATCATGGACAGTGTTGTTTGGATGGTCTGAAGTACTTTATTGTAAACCTAAGCACTCCTTATTCTATATACAAGTCCAGCTGGATAATTTCTAGTCTTTTCCAGTTTTCTTGGGGTCTTTGAATTGAAGCATACTTGCTTAGTTTCTTGTCACAATTGGATCTTGTCAGGAAGAGGAACTTTGAATAGCATGTGTAACAGACAGTTCTTTCTCTGAAATAAATTTATTGACATTCTAATGCCCCCCCATCTATGTATAAACTATTTTCTGTTTGGTGAACCAGCTAAGAGAGGAACTTTCAGGTCGTTGTTTGGTTTTGTTCAGAATTGGCTGCTTGTTATAGTTGGCACTGCTAGCTATACACAGGAGGGAGTTTTCCATCGAAAAAGAATCCCCAGCCATAAATTATTTGTTGGTCAGAGATCCAAGTTGTATTTGACATCTGTAATCATTAAAATAAAAATGACAAATACTCAGGTGGCAAACAATTTATGTGACTTGAAATGGAAAAACAGAACAAGCCAGAGAATTTGACGAATCATTCATCTTTCTTAAACTTAACTGTGGCTCATCAGATACTTCTTATTTCTATCTCTTTAAGGTAGACTTTTGAAAAGTGCTCAGTTGTCCATATAAGTTATTTAATAACGAGTTTAATATGGGGGAATAAATTACATTTCAAAGGCCGGTATGTAAATTTTAAGGACTGGAGAACTGGATGTTACAAGTTTAACTTGAAGAAGTGTGTTTGCCTGAAGTATAAATCTTCAGGATGGTGAACATTTACAGTATATAGGACTACATTCGTACTATTTATGACCTATGTTTTTAGGATTTAAACTAGAAATAAAAGTAACTGTGTTTCTCAAAATTTATTCATTTGTTATCTCGTCAAATATTTATTGAGAACTTATTACGAGGTAGGCATTGTGCTAAATACTGTGCACATAATTCAAAAAAGAAAAAAAGAGGTAGTCCATACTTGCAAAAGGGAGTTTCTAGAGAAATGGCTGAGATGGACAAGTAAACAGGTGATTGAAATTCAGGGAGATAAGCTTGGTAATTATAAATACCTGTGCTGTGGAAGCCTAAGGACCTATTAGCCTTCAGAAATCAGGGAAGTCAGCAGGAAAAGTGAATTGGAATTTGAGAGGCTACACTATGGTAGAGTTGAGTGGGGAAATAATCAGATAAAGAAGACCGAATACATGGAAGACAAAAGAGACCATGGCACATATGAAGAACTGTAGTAGAATGTGAGAGAAGCAGTCTCAAAAATGATACTGAGGGGCGCCTGGGTGGCGCAGTCGGTTAAGCGTCCGACTTCAGCCAGGTCACGATCTCGCGGTCCGTGAGTTCGAGCCCCGCGTCAGGCTCTGGGCTGATGGCTCAGAGCCTGGAGCCTGTTTCCGATTCTGTGCCTCCCTCTCTCTCTGCCCCTCCCCCGTTCATGCTCTGTCTCTCTCTGTCCCAAAAATAAATAAAAACGTTGAAAAAAAATTAAAAAAAAAATGATACTGAATGAGTATTCAGAGGACAGAAGATAAAGGCTTAGGGAATGATTAGGGACTTTATCTTAACAGAAATAGGGAGGATTTAATCAAATTCATATTTTAGAATGCTCACTCTTTGCTTCAGTGTGGAGAATGGATCGGAGGGGGATAAGACTAGCATTCTCATGAATATGGAATCCAAACTTCACATCATCCTTTCTTTAAGTCATTGCCATAGATTTCCTGTTTTATAGGGGATGTAAAATGTACACTCTAAAGTAAGCACTTCTACTGTAAAACAGATTGCATTTAAGTAGGTGGTGAAACTCCACTACTAATTACTGTTGGCCAAATGTCCTGCAATCAATATAGAATGTTGCTTTGAAAACATAGCCAAATACCTTCTGGAGTCTTTATCAAGTAAACATATTTGGCATATATAAGCATGAATGGAAAATAGGCTTTTTTTAAAAAGTAGATTTTCAAACTTCGGATTTTTATTTTATTTTATTTAGTTTTTAATATTTTGTAATCTGGGTATATTTTATTTTTTTATTTTAAAACCAGTAGAGGAGGGGCATCTGGGTGGCTCAGTTGGTTAAGTGTCCAACTTCGGCTCAGGTCATGATCTTACCAGTTCGCAAGTTCAAGCCCCACATTGGGCTTTGTGCTGACAGCTCAGAGCCTGGAGCCTGCTTCCGATTCTGTGTCTCCCTTTCTCTCTCTCTGCCACTCCCTGCTCATGCTCTGTCTCTAAGAAGTAATAAATAAATGTGAAAAAATTTTAAAAAAGACTTTCTTTAAAACCAGTAGAGGTGTTTTATAGCTTAAGATTTCATTTTAGATCTTTGAAATGTCAGATCTCTTTTGTTAGCTTGATTTGGAGTAGAGTACTCTTCAATTTGGGTCCAAATCCACTGTTTTGTTAGGTCATTATTGATGTTAACATTTGTATTAATACCATATATGTTACACCTCAAAAATCTGAAATACCTAACTTGAAACTTTAAGAAGCTTATAGTTGCATTCATATATTTAATTTTTAAAATCTATTTATTGATATTTATATGATAATCATAATCTAGAGGTATTTTATTTATAGAGATGAGAAAAATGAATTAAGGCATATAGTATTGGAAGTGAAACTAAGCAACTCAGTACCCAAGTGTTTTATAGATCTTTATAACTAATGTGAAATATACTTGAAGTAGAACTCATAACTTGTAGTTTTAAATCTCAGGATCAACTGAAATATAAACAAACTACCAAACAAATATTTCTTAGAGGGATTTGTTATTTTGGGGATTTTCTGTTAACATTTTAAAAGAGATAAGCTTATTGGGTGTTTATTTTATGAGAAACAGGAAATCTGAAGTTACATATTTAACCAAAATTGTTTTGCATAAAATAATGTAAATATTCCAAAAGCTGATTGTCATCTTAAGAAAATCAAATACTGTGGAAATTCAAATATACTCTCAGCCCTTGGAACTAGTAGCTCACAGTATTTTTAAATGAAATATCCTACTGGCTACGTGGAGTCAAAGGGCCCATGTTTGTGATGGAAGAAAGCACAAAGAAATGAGTGGCTTAGAGAGGATTGTAAAGGGGAAGAATTTACTTCACACAAAAGACAAACATTGTTACCTACATCACAGGGAGCTTATTTTTATTTAAGGAAGTTATTTAGATTTCAAATCCTGTGAGAAAGAATGTAGAACCTGATTAAATAAAAGCCATATTTTATCTTTTCTGCACTTTTACAACACAACCAAAATCTCCTAGAGTTTGGCATTTTTATTATGTCTTACTGCCACAGTGTAATTATCTAAACTGTGTGTCCTTTTAGATTCAATCATTATTTCATTCAGCAAGTGTTTATTGAGTGACTACTATATGTCATGCACTGTTACAGGCACTTGGAATATACAGTAAACATCATGTTCTAATGTTTACTTTTCCAGAGGTTATTTAGTAGCGGTATTAAATTGCAGATAATCCTGCAAGTAAGAAAGACCTCTAGTGTTTTTTTTCTTTTAACTTATTTATTTTTTAACCTTTTTATTAGGGAAAGTTTCAAACACTTAGAGGTAGGGAGAACAGTAGGAGGAACTCTTATATATCCATCACACATTTCAACAATCATTAATATATAACCCAGTTTATTTAATACTTAGTCCTCTTCTCCTCTTCCCGTCCCTACTTGAATTATTTTTGTTACTTTTTATTGAAACATCGTAAGCACACAGATAAGTATACACTTTGTACCAACACATTTTCACAAAGGAACACATTTATGGAGTCAGTGTCTATCTCAAGAAATAGAACATTGCCAATCCTCATAAGAGCCCTGATTTCCTCCGACACTGGGATGCTATTCATCTAATAGCATAGACGAATTTTGCCTGCTACTGTACTTTTTACAGTTTATAGAAAATACACATATATGGAATGATATACCATGTAGTCTTTTGTGTCTGGATTCGTTTTTATGAAGTATTATATGATAATCACATGAATATGCATATCATATGTAGATGTATATATCATGTGTGTATCATATGAATATACCATAATTTTTTCTTTCCAGTCTACATTTGAGTATTTGAATTATTTGAATAGTTTCAGGTTAGGCCTAAAAAAAAAAATAGTGCTTCTGTGAACGCTTAATATAGACTGTTTAATGAAGAAACGTTATGTCAGGTATATACCTAAGAATGGCGTTGCTGAGCTACAGGGTATGTGTGTGGTCAGATTTAACAGATTCTGCCACATTTGTCTAAAGTGATTTCTAACTTGTTCTCTCTCAGGCAGAGTGTCCTTTCCCTTTGCTCCATGTCCTCATCAAGACTTGTGTGTTTCAATCCAGTTATTCTAGTAGGTATGTAGTGTATCTGCTATGGTTTTAATTTGTATTCTCTAACAACTATTGAAAATAATTACCCTTTCTTTCCTCTCCTTCCTTTTCCCGTCCTTCTTCTTTATTGTTTTTGTTGTTGTCATTTGGATATCTTTTTTTATCAAGTCTTTTGACCATTTTCTTTTTTTCTTTTTTTAATATGTGTAGTTCTTTATTTGTCTTAATGTTTATTTATTTATTTTGAGAGACAGAGAAAGAGAGAGAGAAGCAGAGAGAGGGGGAGAGAAGGAATCCCAGGCAGGCTTCACGCTCAGCATGTGGAGCCCAGTGCACGGCTTGATCCCACAACCCCGAGATCGTGACCTGAGTGGAAATCAAGAGTCAGATGCTTAACTGACTGAGCCACCTAGGCTTCCCAATTTATACTTCTTTAAATAATCTATATGCACTCTATTTTCCTTCTGTGATGCGGGTTACCTTTCAACTTTCTTAATAGTGTCCTGATTAACAACATTCCTAGATTTTAATATAGGTTAACTTTTTTTTTTTTTTAATGTTTGGCACTTTTAATTTTTGGAATAAGAAATATTTAAGTATATCAAGATTACAGATATTCCTCTGTGTTTGTGTCTGAGAACTCTATTGTTTGCCTAATACATTTCAACCTACAGTGCATCTGAACCTACTGTCTACAGTGTCTGGCATCTTTTAAAAATTTGCTAAATGTTTTGTTTATTTATTTATTTATAAGCACAGCCTGACTTTATTTATTTATTTATTTATTTACTTATTTATTTTTAAGTACAGCCTGACTTTTACAGTAAAGATATCCTCATATAAAAATAAAGTTATTCCCAGTAGCTTAACAAATAGTTATTAGAGATGTTAGAAAATAGCTAATTAATACGGGTAAATAGGGCATGTACATTTGTTTTTATTCCCTATTGATATCTCACTGAAACAAATGTTTAGGTGCTAAGAAAGCAGTCATTCTGTAACACCACATAAAATTTAATGAAAATTACCAATTAATTTCTGTAGAAATGGAAATCAAGTGGTCATGAGTGGCAGATGAGACAAATTGCGATTTAAGTGGTATTTATGTGGGGAGGTGGGCATTCTTTACGAGGCTATAGAACACCATAGACTAGGAGACCACAAAGGTAGCAGACAGGATGAGTGAGAATTTATTCTGGAAAAAAAATAATTAGTGGGAAAGACAACTGTAATAGTCAGACCCAATAAGCTTGTCTCACTCATACATCAAAAATATAGGTGGTTAGTATTTGCTTCGTGGCAAACACACCGTGTAAAAACAACTAGAATGTCTTTTTCTAATGAATTTTAGCCTTGCAAATATAAGGTTTCTTTTGGAGGAGTTAATTCAACTAGATAAAGTCCATTTTATTTTGAAAATACATGTTCTCATCATATAGAATAGAAAGACATGGATTGAGAATATAAAAGGAAGAGATACAGTAACAACAGTGAAGAGAAGAAATTTTTAAAGAAATATTAAGGAACTATTTCCTAGAACTGAAGAAGCACATGATATTGTCTTCAGATGGGAAAGGCTTACCAAATGCCCTTTTAGCACAATGAATGAAAATAACCACAGATAAATGTATATATTTTGAATTTCAGCAAAGCATCAATAAGGAGATTGCACTGCTTCCAACATGGGGCAAGAAATAATCAAGAAACAAAGGAATGAAAAAAATACTGCCATCAAATCTTCATCTGCAACAGGGAATACCATAGACAATGGACAATGGAGTTTTTAGTGTTTTGAGGGATAATAATTGTCTGTGTAAATTTCTATACTCTACACTGCCAAATTATCACTAAGTGAAAGGACAAAAGAACAACATATTCAAACATTCAGGAATTTTGATAGTCTACCTTCTGTTAACTATTTACCTGACAAGTTATTAGATGTACTTCTAGCAAAAGGACAAAATAAACCAAGAAAACCAAAGACGGGTGATGCAGAAATGAGTTGGTCTAGCAAAGAACAGAAATGAAGGAAAGGTCTGGGAGCCACGTGCTCTGAGATGGATGTTTCTTAGACAAAAAAGAAAATAAAAGCTTAATCTGATTTAATGAAGGATAAATGTGAAATGCCTCCCCAAAATGAGAAAGTGATTAAAATATTTTGAAAATCTCTTTACGAATATCTTGCAAACAAATTGTAGTCTGATTTTAGACAGTTGATTACCTAAAGGTGAATACACATTTGATATTGTAACTAGGAACATTTTTTAGAGTATCCCAGGGATATGGCTTTTGATGATCTATATTTAAAATAGTTAAACACTGGGAAGAGAATAGAAGGACTGAGTGTCAGCATAAGTGAAGGTAAATCTTTTTTCACATCATGGGGGTGATAAATATTTAAAATTGATAAATCAAGAAATAGAAGTGAAAGCATGTGCTTATGAAATAGGGAATACCTGCCAGAGAACTAAAATTAATAATAATAAAAATAAAGGTTGCCTTTAGGCAATAAGTCTAAGAAAGGCTGAGATGGAAAAATCTTACATTTATGGATAAGATCTCCAATTCTATTTGAATTTTTACCATGTGGCTGTATTATCGTCACAAAAATAAAAATAAATCTTAGTGATGTATAAGATGTGCTTAAAGAAACAATTGTGAAAGTGTGCCAAATTGCTTTAAATTTGAAGGGCTGTAGAAAGGCAGACCATGATGTAAAAAATAAAGAGAGATTAAACTACCACAAAAAAAAACACATGCAAGAGACCAACCTAGCATGCAAAGTTCTTTGCTGTTACCATGAAATAACTTAGGTTAACTTAAAATAATGGAGGGAGAAAAATGAGTGATTTTGAAGAGGAGAATGGCATGATCTTTTATGATGATGGTAATGGCAAGAACACTTCTGTTAAGACAGATCTGTATGTATTAACTAAGTCGGTCATGTACAAGATGTCTTAAATAGTAATATATTCTCTAGATAAATAGCCACTGGCCTATACACTGAGTTCACACTACCCCTTTCTAAAAGAATCACAACGCAGCAGAACCCTGTCTGGAAGAAATCTTTCATCCAAATCTTTGGACCAAGAAATATGTGTGAATATGTTGGGTGTTTGTTAATGTTTATACTTGCGTGTTCATGGTAGTCATGGTTGCAGTGGGGTGGAGTGGTAGAAAAAGGAGTTTTACTTTATCTTTTACTTTATCTTTGAAAGATAAAGTAAAACTGTTATGTCTAATGAATACATCAGCAGAGTTCTGAAGTTATTTTTACACACATCAAGGGTTGAAGTCCACTGTGTCACAGTACCATCTAAGATTCTGACTTGGAAAAATAGTGTGGCACCATCCCGTTCCTGTCCATTAATGCCAGTACCTTGACATCAATATCAGAACCTTCTGTCCTCTCTAGTGACCTCAGAGTTCATGAAAATAAATGTAGTACTGTTTTCTTCTGAAAATACATTATATCTCTGTTTCTGAGATTTCTGTCAGGTTATCTGGTTTATAAGGGGAAATGAGGTCTGCTTATGAAAATGGTCATGGTCCATTTAGTTCACAAATACGGCATTTTCTTTAAAGGAGAAGAAACACAGGGTCTCTGGTAGTTTATAATTCATGCTGTATCTTTAACTTTCATCAGTTTTTTTCCTTCTAGATACTTAGGTGATTTTCCCACAGAATCACTGTGAGATAAAGGGTCATATACTATTATTAAGGAGAAGTAACTAAAGACCTTCTAGCTAGGAAACTTGTTTAAATCTGACAGTTGGTCATCTGCTATTGTTTTCCTCAGGTCTTATGAGTACTTATGTAAGGCTATTTACTTAGGTATTGTCCTATCTGAATTTTTTTTCTTTTTCTTTTTTTTAAGTTTTTTAAGATTTATTTTGTGAGAGAGAAAGTGAAGGAGCAAACAGGTGACAGAGAGAGAGAGGGAGAGAGAGAGAATCTCAAGCATGCTCTGCACTGTCAGCGTAGAGTCTGAAAGGGGCTTGAACTCATGAATCTTGAGATGATTACCTGAGCTGAAATCCAGAGTCAGACGCTTAACTGACTGAGCCGCCCAGGCGTCCTCCTTTTTCTTTATTGGGAAAGAATTTACAGAGATTAGGAAACTAAGATAAAAATGTTCTGGGGTACTTCAAGAACTTCTAAGCTGGTGAAGTGTTTACCAAATTATTATTACTATTTAAAGAATCAAGGGTCCTTTGAATTGCAGGAAAGGCAATTTAATTAATGGATTAATTTCTTTATTATTTCTTTATTACTTCTTTCATGCTCAAATTCTTACAGATAAAATGATTCTGATTTAAACTAGTGAAAATGTTTTTGTACAATTAGGGAAATGCTCAAAATTATAGTTACAAGGTACCCAAAGATGTACTTTTTTTCTTATTTATTTAAAAATTTTTGTTTTATATTTATTTATTCATTTTGAGAGAGAGGGAGAGAGAGAGAGAGAGAGCGTGCACAAGTGCAGGAGGGGCACAGAGAATGAGAGACAGAATCCCAAGTAAGTTTCACACCATCAGAGCAGAGTCTGATGCGGGGCTCAAACTCACGAACTGTGAGATCATGACCTGAGCCAAGATCGAAAGTTGGATGCTTAACCGACGAACCACCCTGGCCCCCCTCCAAAGATGTACTCTTTAACATTTTTTATAATTGAACCCTTCTTACTCAATAAATGAGTCACTTGACCCATACTTTGACCCTTTTGATAGATGATACAAAATTTGAAGAGCAATTATAATGCAGTAGATATACTATTAACAAGGCCTATATCATAAAAGTGTAAAACTTCCAACACTTACGTATTTTATAAGAATATAATATATATTAAGCTATTTGTTAAATGCCAACTCAAGTTTCTGGTTGAAATTTGAATCAAGTCTTATCACCTTCTATGTAAACATGAAGAATATACGAATATGCATGCATATCAGTTCTGGTTCTGGAGAACACTGACTAGTACAGTTGTATATATTTATAATTGAGTTGTAGTTAAAAAAAAGAGAAAGACCAGTGGCTTAAGAAAGTTGAAGAGCTCTGATCAGCACCAGTCTTGACCTTCTTCCATTTATGATACAGTGCCTTTAAGACAGCCGTAACTATTGCCATCATCATCTTTTCAATTAGTATAATTTTTTGTACATTCATCCTAGAGCTGCAATTTCTAAGCATCTGATACATAAGGCAAAATAAAACTTACTAAATCTGTCACTAGGAGAAATAGTTAATATACTATTAAAGACATTTTGAAACTATAATTATAAATCTCCCTCAAAAGAAAGCCCCAGGACAGATGGCTTTACATGTAAAGTCTACCAAACTGTTAAGAAAGAAAAAACATCAATCTTATACAAGTTCTTTCAAAGAATAGGAAAAAGAAAAATGCTGGAATATACTTTATATATTAGTTATCCATTGCTACATAAAACATCCTAAAACGTAGTAGCTAGAACAACGTACATTAATTATTTTACAGTTTCTGTAAGTCAGGAATCTAGGCAGGGCTTCTCTGGGATCTCTGGCTCAATGTCTGTCCCAAGGCTGTAATTGAGGTGGAGTTGCTGTTAGCTGAGGGAGAAGACTGCAAGAAGAGTGGCTAGGCGGGTGAAATCAGGGCAGCTGCTCCAACATTTTAACTTTGAGATGCTTATTGAATATCCTGTTGGGGATACTAAGTAGCCAGTTGGAATATGGGTCAGGGCTCAAGGAAAAGGTATGAAGTGAAAATATAAATGCGTGAGGCTAGATGAAATCTCCTGAAAATGAGTGTCATCTAAAAAGATACTAGGGCTGATCACTGGGGCACTCCATGTGAAAACATCAGGTAGATGAGGGGAATGGAGACTACACAGGGCAGCTAGAGAGCTAAAGGGAGAATAACAAACAGGAGCTTAGAAGCCTGAGGAAGGACTGACCAACTATACCAAGGGCTGCTATAAGATAGGAAAGAGGAGGATATTATGCCTCCTACCTATCAAGTGATGAATCTATTTTATATCAACTCAAAATTTTATAGAAACAGTGCTTTAAAACTAACATAAAATTAGAAGGGCCTGAAACCATCAAAGAAATTGAATAAGTAGTTCACGATTTCTCCACCCCTCTACGATTAAAATACTTCCCAGCCTCAGGAAACTGTATGAAATCTTCCAAAAATAGACAAACCTATTCTATATTAGAATGCTCCTCAGATAATTTTATAATGCTAATATAATCTGATCCAAAACCAAATGAGGACAATACAAGTAACCTAAATTATGTACCACTTTCATGCATAAACATAGATGTAATAAACCTAAATAAAATAGAGGAAAATTCAATTCAGCAATGTTTTAGAAATCTAAGAAATATTTATTTCAGCCTGCAAGGATGATTTAATTTTGAAAATCTATTAAAGCAATTCATCATATTATCAAATTAAAGGGGAAAAACAAATACATGAGAGAAAAACAGCTTTTTATAAAATTCAATATCCATCTGTGACATAAAGTGTTAACAAACATAGTGCTAGAACAGAATTTCTTTGAATTGATAATAGATATTTAATCAAACTGGTAAAATATATTGTACTCACTGGTGAAGCATTAGATAAATTCCCTTAAAGTTAAGGACAATACAAAAAAAAACAACTCCATTTCTTCATTACTAGTCATCATTTTACTGGAGGGTTGAGCAAATCAAGTGAAATAAAAAGAAAGAAAAAGGACATGGTAATTTATTATTTACAAGTAATAAAATTGTGTATAAAATCAAAGAGAATCTAGAAACTATTGCAGCTAATAAAATATATCAGAGAATTAGAAGTAGGTATTAATATTCATAGAAGAGTAAAGGCTAAGATTATTCAAGGCAATGAAGAAAAAATATGAACAAGGAATTTACTTACAGTATATCAAGATTTAATTAAAGCAAAAGTATTTGAAACACCATGATATATTGCAGAGCTAGATAAACACACCAAAGGAAAGCAGTAGAGAACCTATATACAAATTCCCACGTATATTTGGGAACCACGTAATCAGGAAGTAACCATATCACATTAGAGGAGAATATGGGACATTTAAAAATAGTATTGTGATAATTGGATACTCATATGGAAATAAAGTAGGTCTGTACCTCACTCTATCCACAATAATCAAACTTTTACACTCTTATACAAATATAGGAAAATATCATTGTGAATCTAACATAGAAAACAAATAAGACCCAATAAGCACAAACTATAAATATGTACAAATATGGCTAGATTGTTCTTTGAAAACTATAGCCAAACTATTATATACATAGTAGGAATACAAGTGATGTATTTACCAAGATATTAACACACACTGACAGTAAAAGATACTTATTCAGAATATACAAAGAACTTCTAAAGCTTAGTAAGGACAAATCAATACAATTGGAAAAGGGGACAAAGTTCTGAATGATCAATTTACATAAGAATCCAAAAGGAAAATACATGTATTACAAGATGCTCATCATTACTGTTCATCAGTGAAATGTACGTTACAAGAACATTATATAATTTCTCACCTTTCAGATTGGGAAGAAAAGTGTTTTAAAAATCTATAAGGCTAGTTGCTGGCAAAGATGCAGTAAAATGATCATTTTTATAGGTTGCTTAGGAGATCATAAATTATAACTACCACAAAACTCAATTTTGCAAAATAATCAAGTTGAAGATGCTCCTATCTCATATTTTAATGTCCATCAGTTTTGCTTCTACTTGTAGTACTCTAGACAAACTCTTTCAGAAGTTTATCTGGAAATAGAAATATGTAACCAGAGGGAAAATAAATGAATTTCCTTCAGTAGGGAGACAGATAAATTAACTCTAGTGTATTACTGCAATAAAATTCTATGTAGTAATTAAAATGAATGAAGTATCTCAGATGGAGATAAAGCTGAAATGCATAAGATAAAATGCAACTTTATGAAAAACAAGTGGCAAATATATATTTAACACTATTACATACATTTTGTAAATTTTCAAAGCACAAATAGGTATATATGTAATACAGTTCCAGTAAAAGTATGAAAGTCTAAATGTAGAAGAATAGTTCATCTAAAAGAAATAGAATATAGAAAGACCATGATAAACCAAAGGTATGTTCTAGTAACTGCAACAAGATCCCTTTGGGGTACAGAAGTAAGCCTAATGGGCACAGGATGAAATAGGCTTGGTGGTGTAAGGTTTGGGGGGGGCATGTTGAATTTCGAACGAATGGAAACTAAAGTAAATGATACAATGGATGACAATCAGAACTGTGTTTTTTTTTTTTTAATTTTTAATTTTGGTTATATTTATAGATCTAGATGTAGATATAACCAGATCTACCATACTGGCTATTTTTAAATATACTGGTTAAGGACATTAAATGCATTCACATTGTTGTTCAGTCATCACCACTATCTATGACCGGAACAGTTTTCATCTTCCAAAACTCAAATTCTGCACCCATTAAATACCAACTCACCATTCCCTCCCACCCCTGGTAGCCACTATTGCACTCTCTGTCTTTATGAATTTGACAACTCTAAGTGTTTTACACAAGTGGAATTATACAATATTTGTCCTTATGTGTCTGGCTTATTTTAGTATAATGTCTTCAAGGTTCTTTCATGTTATAGCATGGATCAGAATTTCATGATTATTGGAGGTTAAACATATTCCATTTTATGTATATACAACATTTTGTTTATACCTTCATTTACTACTGGACATTAGAGTTGTTCCACTCTTTGCCTATTGTGGATAATGCTGGTTTGAATAAAAATATACAAATACCTGTTTAAGTCCTTGCTTTCAATTCTCTCTTTTAAAGTTTATTTATTTATTTTGAGAGAGAGAGTGAGAGTGTGCTCACATGCATGCACACATGTGCATGAGTAAGGGAGGGGCAGAGAGAGAGAGAGAGAGAGAGAGAGAGAGAGAGAATCCCAAACAGGCTCCTCCCAGCTGTCAGCCCATAGCCTGATGAGGGACTCGATCTCACGAACCATGAGATCATGACCTGAGCTGAGATCAACAGTAGGACGCTTAACCAACTGAGCCACCCAGGCACCCCTTCAGTTCTCTTTTATATTTATTCAGAAGTTGAATTGCTAGATCAAATGGTGATTCTATGTTAAGTATTTTGAGGAACCCCCCACATTGTTTTCCACAGTGACCATGCCTTTTTAGATTCTATCAGCAAGCAATGTGCAGAATTCCAATTTCTTCATATTCTGACCAGCCTTTTTTTTTTCCCCATAATAAGCCACTCCAGTGGGTGTGAGGTGATATCTCATTGTGGTTTTGATTTACATTTTCCTAATGATTAATGATGTTGAGCATCTTTTCATATATTTAGGGTAAGAGAAAAGGGAGACTATGGAAGAGAAAAAGACAATGAGTCTTCTGTAACCAGTCTGATATGCATTAGGTCAGAGCCCTGTGGACAAGGATCATTCTTCCCATTTCTGCAGAGAATATGGCCAATGAGGACCAACGGGAAGCAGCAGGATGCTGGTCTGTCATTGGGCATTACAGGCTCAGTAGGATAGTCATCCCTTAGAGAAGCATTAGCTGAGTACACATGGAGACAGTGTCCTGCTCAGTGGGCATGGAGTCGCCCAGTACAGGCTGAGAAGACCCCTATGGCAGATGAATATGAATATGGGTTGTTAGAGACCACATGTGAAACCCTCCTGGGGACAACCAGCAGTAATAGTGGAGATGCATAAAGGACAAGATTAAACAAATGCAGATGGAAGCATAGAGGGCGTTTCAGATTTCTCACTGAATGCATGTTTTATCATAGAAATGACTCTGCGTGTATACTGTGCAACATGTAGAATAATATTTGGAAGACTAGAGCTGAAAGGCAGAGCATCAGGATTGTTTCCCTAAAATGCAATTACCTCAACTTTTGACCTTCTGGAAATCATTTGACCTTTTTTTTTTTTTGAAAAATTTTTAATGTTTATCTTTTGAGAGAGAGACAGAGATGGGGGGGGAGGGGCAGAGAGAGGGGCAGACACAGAGGCAGGATCCAGGCTCTGAGCTGTCAGCACCCAGCCTGACAAGATGTGGGGCTCGAACTGACAAACAAGAGATCATGACCTGAGCTGAAGGCAGCACTTAACCAACTGAGCCATCCAGGCACCCCTGAAATCATTTGACCTTTTAAAGTCTTACTTTCTTTTCACAAAACATTTAGGGAATAAGACATATCACATCTTTTTCTTTTAATATTCATTTATTTTTGAGAGAGAGAGAGAGAGAATGTAAGTGGGGGAGGGGCAGAGAGAGAGGGAAACACAGAATCTGAAGCAGGCTCCAGGCTCTGTGCTGACAGCTCAGAGCCTGACGTGGGACTCAAGCTCACAAACTGTGAGATCATGATCTGAGCCGAAATTGGACGCTTAACCAACTGAGCCACCCAGGTGCCCCAGATGTATCCTATCTTTTTACAGGGCTTTTATAAAGCTACATAAAGATAATAAGTGGGGGAAATCTTTGGAACAGTAGAAAGCATGCCAGATGTGATCATGCCAACGTTGACAACTAAAAGGAGACATGACAAACTCTAGTTCGCTCTCTGACAGTGCTGTATTATTTGCTGGAGGAGGTTGAAGAGCTATATTGTCTGCTACAAGTCTAGTGCCAGTCTGGAGCAGACTAAGAATGACTTCCTGCTTTCTAAAGAGTATAAGTAGTGTGCTTTTTGTCAAGGAGTAAAATCTAGAATTTATAGGCTAAGAGAAACATTTGTATTTCTTAATGTGAATTGCTGTCTCAACTACACATGACACAGTGTGGATGGACCAAGAAACACTATGCCAGGACCTTCAGAAAAGATTCTGGGAAGTCCCACTGCTATTTATTTTGAAGCTTTAGGTTCCCAAATGAGTACCAAGTTAGAATTTAGTATTCTGCACATAGCATCAACCATAACATCTCCAATACGTATACAAGTGAAAATTAGGTAATCAGCAATATGTGGAAATAAAACTGACATACTCAGAGGAAGCAAAAGGATACGAGTCTGTCATCCAGTGTTCTAAAACTGACACGTCTCTGACAATTGATGACAGTGAAAAAAAAAACCTGCTGCTTTGTGTGCGAGATGACTCAATGCCATGATTCTTTCAGAATCAAAGAAATGTCAGCTATTATTAGTATTAACAGAAAGCTTAAATATGTGGTAGAGCAAAATGCCCCAGTAACATTCTACTTGATTCATGTTTTTCAAAAGCCCAATTTTTTGGCCTCAATTGGTGATGGATTCTACTATATAAAAGGATTGTTGATCTCTGGTTCTTATCAGAAGAAATGCAGTGGGTGGATATATAAATTGTGAGCAATTTACATTGGTTTACGCTCTGTTGCTCATTTGAGAAAAAATTAAATACATTGCTTATATTATCTGTTATTATGGTCATCAACCAAACAGTTATGATTTATCAGAAATATAGCATGCAATAAGAATTTAAAAGCCCCCCCCCCCCCCCCATCATCTGTGAGATTGTGTGTTTGGCAAAATACTGAAAGTACAGGGAGAGTGGTGCTGGGGAATAGGTTGGTGGGGAAGGTGTCAAGAAATTTAGCAATTTGATTCAATAAATATTTCTTTTTGTGCCCAGGGTGTGCTGGGTAGTATTCTAGGTGCTGGGGATATCAACTAACAAAATCCAAGTATTTCCACTTTTGTGACTCCTACATTATAGCTGGGGAACACAGATAAGAACAAACAAACAAATAAATAACACAAAGAAAATAGGATCAGAATACAGGGCACCAAAAATGCAAGTGTGGGGGAAGAATGGCAATTTTAGATAAAGAATTCAAAGTAGGCATCACAAGGATGGTGACATTTGTGTAAAATCCTAAAAGAGGTAGGGAAATTAGCCACTTAGGTTATACGGGTAATGAGCTTTCCTGGCAGAGGTAATAATCCGTGCAAAGGCCCTGATTCAAAATGTGCCCATTGTGCTCTAGAAACAGTAATGACTTGAGTGTTGGAGCAGGGTAAATGAGGAGGAGCAGGAAGAAGAAGAAAAGGTGGGGAGCATCATGCAAGGACTCATAGGCCTTTGGAAGGTTTTGGTCGTGTCCTCACGCTGGAGCTGTGGAAGGCTGTAGCAGAGGTCTGCCTTGTGTGTTAACAAGAATTATTCTTGCAGGATAGTCTGTGGGGCAAGGAGAGAAGCAGGGAGACCAGGTAGGAGGCTTTTGCAGAAATTATAGTAACTCACACCAGACAGGCGAGAAGATTAGGAGTGGTTCACCATCTGAGGTTTACTAGGTGGACCCAGGAATATGATACTTGGAACCTGACTGCAATAAAATCTAAAATTCAAGATAAAAAAAGTGGTGACATATTTTGGAATCAAAGGCCTGGGGAGACAGTTTTACTTTTGTCTCCTTTTCATAATGTTTTCTCTTCTCACATCGGGATCTATTATTTTTTTTTTTTCTGCTTGAAAATCATTACTAATTTGGAGGAAAGATGCCAAATCATCCATAAACTTTCAATAGATGCCCTTGCATTCATGGAGCACTGCCCCTGTTGCCCTGAAGCTAACAGCGGGATGCATAATGCATGATGCACTCCAAGCCTTACATAAATACACATAACACTTCAGCAGTTAAGAGGATGGAGCTATTAAAGAAAACAATGTGGGTGTAAAACAGTTTTGCAGAGATTAAAAAATTTTAAGCCAGGAGCTTTTTCTAAAAGAACAGATTGGATTTCTGATTAGAGATTGGAGGGAATGATAATTGAAATACTCATTTCAATACCAATAGAGTAACGTGTGAATCTGTCCAAGTCATATTTGGTTTGGCTAGAAAGAGAAACAAATAGCGATCACGTATTTCCTTTAAGGGCATAACTTGCTTATTTTTCTCCACCTTGTAGCCTCATTCTTCTGAAATGGATATTTAAACAGTGTACAGTTTACACTTCCCATTTTTTTCATAATTTTACTTTGAAGCTCATGGAGATATGACTTAATGGTTGAAAGAATGAGCATTAAAAAAAAAAAGACAAGGAAACATTTTGTGTAATGACATGCTGATTTCTTCATCTACTGCAGCAACCATTGCTTTAACCTCACTGATTGTCTTGTTATTATTACTGAAAATGGCAGATAGGCACAAGCTTTTGATTAATCAGCATGCTTCATCTGAGATCAAAAATCTCTAGGTTGCATGTTCACATCGCAGAGCACTCTGTTCCAAGAAGGGAACTTTTTTTGAGCACTCTTCTGATGGATAATCTCAAAATCCATTGTCCCTGGAATATTTTTTTGCCTTCCTGTTTTTTCACTTTGACTAAAGTAAAAAACGTATTGCATTTTTGAAATGTCCAAGTTCAGCTTTCATTCCATTCTCTTGGAATTATTGAAAGTTGCAGTATGGAAGACCTGTCCACTGGGAACCTAGATGCAGAAAAGCAA
Organism: Herpailurus yagouaroundi; assembly: GCF_014898765.1. Classification (NCBI taxonomy): domain Eukaryota; kingdom Metazoa; phylum Chordata; class Mammalia; order Carnivora; family Felidae; genus Herpailurus; species Herpailurus yagouaroundi. The sequence continues at coordinate 23,445,132 of NW_024412395.1, read as the reverse complement.
GTTGGACAGTGTTGAGAGGAAGGAAGAGGAAGATTCTCTCACATACTCTGTGACTTTTAATTCTTTTAGTGGTTGTCTAAAGTTGCAATATTCATTTACACTTCAGGTACACTTTGAGTAGCACTGTACTCCTTCCCTGGTAGTGTAGGCAACTCATTACAGAGTATTCCCAGTTCTTCCCTCTCATCCATTATTACATTGCTGTGATTTATTTCCCTTATCCGTGAGGATCACCCGATACATTGTGCTGTTATTATTTTAAACAAACTGCTATCAGTTCCATTAAGAATAAGAAAAAAAAATTATATCTTCATTTATTACTTCTCTAATGCTCTTTTTTTCCCCTTTAACATAGATCTGAACCATAACATTTCTTGACCTATAATTTTTTTTCTTTTCTAGGAAGAACTTAACATTTCTTGAAATCAATTCTGCTGACAAATTTCCTTAATATTTGTCTGACAAAGTATTTCTTCTTTAATTCTGAAGGGTAATTTTGCTGGTTATGCAATTCTAGTGTGTTTTTAATTTTTTAGAACTTCAAATATCTCACTCTACTCTCTTCTTGCTTGCATGATGTCTGAAGAAGTCTGATATGACTCGTATTTTTGTTCCTCTGTGGGTGAAGTGTCCCCCCGACCCCCTCCACTTCACAAACCTGGCTTGTTTTCAAGGCTTTCCTTTGTCTTTGGTTTTTTGAAATTTATATATAATAGGCTAGGTGTAATTTTTTAAAATATATTTATTTAGCACCTCATTCAGAGAGTATCCTGGAGATGTGGTTTTCTGTCTGTCGTTAATTTTGGAAAATACTCAGCCATTTGTATTTAATATTTCACCTGTTTCTTTCTCTCTTTCTCTTCCTTCTGGTATATCCATTGCATGTAAGGTGCACTTTTTGTAAATGTTCCACACTGCTTGGATATTCCAGTTTTGTTTTGTTTTTTTTTTTTCCTATTCCTTTTTCTCTTTGTTTTTCCACTTGGGAAGTTTCTGTTAACCTCTTTAAGATCATTCTTTCTTTGGCCGTATCCAGTCTACTGATAAAGCCCATCAAAGCATTCCTCATTCCTATCACATTGTTTTTTATTTCTAGGATTCCTTTTTGATTCTTCTTAGAGTTTCCACCTCTCTGCTTCCATTACATATCTGTTCTTGCATGCCGCCTCCTTTTTCCAGGAGAGCCCCTAGAATTTAATCATAATTTTAAAATTCCAAGTTTGATAATTACAAATTTTCAGCCACATCTGAACCTGGACTTGATGATTGCATTATCTCTTCAGACAATTTTTTGCCTTTTAGTATGACTTGAAATTTTTTGTTGCCAGTCCTACATGATGTACTAGGTAAAAGAAACTGGAGTAAATAGTCCTTTAGTGTGACATTTTTATGTTTATCTGGTTAGGAATTCGGCTGTCTTTACCGTCTTCTGTAGCTATAATATAAGAGGCTAAAATTTCTTCTAGTATTTTTGCTTTTTTCTCTCCCATTGTTTTGGGTTTCTTTAGAGACCTTTTGTTAAACAGAATCTGGAGATTGCAGTTTTTCAGCTGTAATTTTCTATTATCACATAGGAGCCCTGTTGATGTAGGTAGTTAGGTGGTTAGGTATTATTTAGGTGGTTAGATGATTACATCTTAGTATTTTAGTCAAGTGTGTTCCTGGGCTGTGACCTTCACAATGTTTCTCAGTCCCTGTTCCAGTTGTCTCCACCACCCCACCTTCCCCCACTACCCTGCCCTGGGAGACAGTGGAGGGTACTTAGGTGAGCCAGGAAGGCTAAAACAGGCTGGAGTTGGGTACTTTCCTTCCTCCAGACAAGTTAGACTTTGGTGAAACCTAAGTGTGTTAGTCTTTGGTACTGTGTTTTCTTTTCTTAAAGACAGGCATTGTTAAAGAGAACATAGAATTCTGGGGATATTAAAAAAAATGGTTATTATTATTATTTTTTACCATGTTCCTGCCAGAAGCACAAGGAGATTTTTTTTTCTCCCATCTTCACGGTGAGAACCTTGTGGAGCTCTTGGAGGTAAAATTTACAAAACTATGGGGTCCCTCAAGACTGCCCCCCAATTTTTAACTCCCAAGCTAGTCCACATTGATCCTCCAGTCAATGTAAGTATAGTTTAAGTGTTCCTTCTGGTACCGCCTCCAGCTGCAGGAATCTGTTCCTGGGCTTCTAGGCCTGGAGAGCTGTGATGCTCTTTATCTGCCTGTCTCTACTGTTTGGATGACAGCAGTGTGCCCTTTGACCACAATTCTTTAGTGGATTTAAGAAGAGTTGTTGGTTTTTAGTTTATTCAGGTTTTCTCTTGTTGTGAAGATGAGAGTGAAGACTTTCAAGGTTTTTATGTGTCAAATTGGAAACTACAAGTCCTCACTCTGTAACTTTTGAAAATCAGTAGGTCATTACAATAACTTATTCCATCAATGAGAGGCAGTTTGACCTTATGGCATAAGCTCTGACTTTAAATAAGTTCTACTTGTGATGCTTACTGTTACTCACCTCCTCATCTGAATGTTTATATTACCTGACTCAAAGAGTTGTGTAAAGATGATATTCTAGGGGCGCCTGGGTGGCGCAGTCGGTTAAGCGTCCGACTTCAGCCAGGTCACGATCTCACGGTCCGTGAGTTCGAGCCCCGCGTCGGGCTCTGGGCTGATGGCTCAGAGTCTGGAGCCTGTTTCCAATTCTGTGTCTCCCTCTCTCTCTGCCCCTCCCCCATTCATGCTCTGTCTCTCTCTGTCCCCCCCAAAAAAAAAAATTAAAAAAAAAAAGATGATATTCTATAAAGAATATATGCATAGATTACTTGGCGTATAGTATTTGTACAAACAAATGTTAGTGTCTTCCCTTTCTAGATTTTCTGTGAAGAATGAATTGAAGGTTATTCACAGCTGGGAGGCAGATAAGAAAACAAATCCTGGTTCTCTCTCTCTCTCTCTCTCTCTCTCTTTTTCCTCTTCACTCAAGCTCTCATTTGCTTCTTTTCTCAGACACCGCTCCTGTAGCTCCATTGTACAATAACACTATACTCCACAGCATGCCACAGATCTGAAAACTTTCAAAGATTCTTCTTTTTGGAATTTATATTCTTATTTCCCAAGTTCATGTTTTGAGTTCATTATGTGAGAGCAAATATCCCTATATTCTGATACTTTGCCCACATTCTCTCCTCATGGAGTTGTTGGGATTCTTCCTTAATTAGCATGAGAAATAAGTGAACTCTCTATCACCAACTGACAGTGTTAGGTTGAAGTTGTTCTGGGGAACACTTGCAAAAAAAATTCTCCAGGTGTTAATGACTGTGCTGTGACAAGCTTCAGCAGTTGTTAGAATGAACTCAGAATTTCAAGATGAATGTAACTGCAGAAGAACTCCATGTTATTAGGGGTTGAGTGATGATTGCAATCATTATCACAACATGGGATGATTTTTAGGTAATGTGAAAATTGTCCCTGAAAGCCATAAGCTTTGTGAATCCATGTATATATTTAAGTATAAAATGAGCATATGCAGGTGAAATAATCTATTAGCTGAAGAGCTTTAAGCCATAAAATATGAAATTAAAGCAATGTAATATTAAAGCAGAAACAAAACAACTCTTGTATGAAAATGGAGACAGCTTTGTCTAGGGTCATCCGTTACTGCAAAGGCACAATAATTTTAATAGAAAGATAGAAATACTGTGGTCTTGTAACTATTCCTTTTTTAATGGTGGAATGCAATTTCTGTAGGTTTGGGGGAATTTCTGCAGATAGTGTCATGAGTGAAGCAAAATATTCTATTTATTTATTTTTTGTATTACTGTAGCACAACTCAATAAAGTATCTTCTTTCCAGCTCATCCTGCTTTCCTAACCTCTTCATTATTACATTTTTCTTCTATTATTGTGATTTTATTGTCTCTTTTATTCCACTTTCTTCCTTAAAAGTATATTTCAAAAGAATGGAAATCCTTAACAGTCTTTTACTGACTCTTTTTCTTCAAATGGGGGTGGAGTTTGTCTTGGGTGTTGGCATTAGATGGAATAAAGTGGTACAATATCAAGACTGTGGAGCCCCACTAGTGCTGATCTGTACAGAAAGACTTTAACACATTTTTGGGATATAAGAAAGGTAGAAACCCTCCATCCCCAAAATGACACTATAGAGTATCTATTAGAAAAGACCGTTTCATTTTATTTATGTCTAAGTAGTGTTCAAATTCACTTCTCAAGCAGCAGTACATGCCCCATGACACTATTTGTCATTTGGTGTCCCACCAATAGGTTAAATAGAGTGTTCCAGAGATTAATTTTCTACTTGTATAATATCTTACCTCTGAAGTGATTAATGCATTTTATTTCATTAAAAGGCACTACCTACACAGTATACATAAAGATGATCAAATATTCATTATCAATGCTAATCAGGAAACCAGTAGTGTGAAATATCTCAAAAGGTTATGAGTAAAAACATTATTTCTGTATGGTTTTGGAAAAGGGTTTTGAGTTTGCACTTGATGTGTGTGTGAATGAACCCTGACCTGTCACCTCATTTTAAATTAGATTGTTGTGATGAATAGGTGGGGATAAGTGGACACAGTTTGCTTAGTACTATTTCTTATTGTTAATTTCCATTAAATATATAGGGAAACTTGCCTAGAAAAAAACTGAAAATGAAACTGAAAAATGAAAAGAAGGAAGAAACATAGTGCTGAATGTCCCCACACCCCTCTAAAATTGCAGCATTATCTTTATACATTTCACGTGCTGGAAAGGATGAGCAATAGCTAGCTAAGGATTTGGGCTTCTAAGATCCACTGCTGGAAAGAAAACCTGAGAGAGTGGAAAACACAAAGGTAAATAAGAGTCAGAAAAAAAACCAAAGGGCAACATCATGGGAAAAACAATCTAAAAATAGTATTTATTATATATTATCAAGAATTGACTTTGCATTTGTATTGTTAAGAGGGAGACATTTGCGGATTCAATATACTTATTTAAAGGCCTACTGTGCAAAAGTACTGTGCCAGGTGTTAACCATAATCTTTATATTTTTCGCATTTCATTTCAATTGCTTTCATACGTCTCATGCAAAACATAACAATGTAAACTTGAGAAGACTTCTTTGTTCTTTTAGGCTATTAAAATAAGTTATATTAGCAATTGTCAAACCAGCTGCCATCCTCCTGGTGAAGAGAGAACCATCCTGTTGTATGATAATCAGTCCTCATAGCAGAAGGGTTCTCCCTTTTTTTTTTTCCTTCATAAACAAAGAGAAGGGGAATAGTTTGTTACTCATCAGGATGTTTATGACCTTTTTTTTTTTTTTTTTTTTTTTGCTTATACAAGCAATGGAAATCTCATGAAACAAGGAAATAGCAACTTTTTAAAAGTTTATTTATTTATTTTGAGAGAGACAGAGGAGGGAAGGAGAGAGAGTGCAAGCAAGTGGGAGAGGGGCAGAGAGAGAATCCAGGTCAGGCTTTGCACTGTCACTGAGCGCATGGTGTGGGGCTCAAACTGTCTAACTATGAGATCATGACGTGAGCCAAAGTCAGATGCTTAACTGGTTGAACCACCCAGGTGCCCCAGAAATAACAATTTTCTAAGCATGTTTTAACGTGCCTCTGTAATTCTCTCCCCAGTTTTCTTCCTGGTGGCTTAATTTAGCATTTAAAAAAATTGAATAAAATGTTTAATAAAAATTATTTTTAAGGAAAGTTGAAACAAAGATCACATCACTGGCAATTTCATTATTATTCTTTGCAAAACACAAACACAGGGCACACGTTCATTAGATAATATCTAATGTAAGTCCAAATATTACAACTATGAAAGACAGAGTCCTTTCCTCGATGCTAAAGACTTAGGAAGTTTCGTTCATAACAGTCTTGACTGGCATAATGTGTGCAAAAAGTTTACATTTTTGGGATACTAAGTAAAAATGAGCTATCACAAATGTGTATGTTAGGAAAATAGTATGTTACTATGTTAAAGTTTGAATAGATCCATAATTTTAAGTATGGAATTAGCAAACTGATTTGTCGTGTAATTTTTATTGTTTTTTCTAGAGGGCTTTTTTTCTTAATGAATACAAAAAAAATCTCCTGAAACAGTTTGGATGTCTGCTCAATGGAGTTCTTAAAAGTAGGCATGAGTTAGGACTGTAAATATCATTAGCGCCGGAATGGTCCAAAACAATAATTTTTACATTATTCTTGTCATATGGGAGAATTGCAAGACAAGTCATAAACTAACAAAACTGTCTTTATTTAAATTAATTGGAATTGTCAATGGTTGATATCCTGCTTTTTCTTTATTTAAACCAGCATAAGCATGTCCTGGATTATGAATCAGGAGACTTAGATTCTATCACTGATTAGCTCTGTGACTTCGTCTATTTTACATAAGTTATCTTGGAACCCAGTTTCCTCATCCCATGTATCAACAAGTGTCAGTGGCTCCACCCAGATCCCCTTGGATCCTTTTACTGTTTCTGTATGATCTTTCCTCAACATCTGTGTTCTTTCACTTCTAGGGACCTGTACTTCTGCTGCTCCTTATAAGTAAGATAGGACATGTTTTGCTGGAAAATGCAGGGCCAACAGTGTATGGGAATTTATGTTGCCCTGCAGCAGCTTTTAGCCGAAAACTGCCTTGTGCAGAAATGTGAGGGCACAGTCCCTTCGTTTTTGGTTAGAATAAACTCTGAGGTGTTGTTTACACTCTAAAGCTCACCTTCATGATTAGTCTGATGGTAGGACTTTGCTTGAAATCACACCCTTTTTGGCTTCTTCCCTTCTTGCTTCTTGTATTTCTTTACCTGCCTGAGGGTACTTCCTTAATGCATCAGTTGCAGATCCTCATCTGAGTTTCTTCAAAACACAATCCAAGACACCTACAAAATCAGATGCTAGAATGAAGTCTGCTGCCCGTCTAATACTCTATGATTTAAATTATAGTTTAAAATATATATGCATTTAGTGACAGACCATATCAGTATTCTGTACTCATTTCTAGTGAACAAAGAGCAGTAAAACATCATCCCTTAATCAATTTGATTTCTATGTTATAGAAAAGAAACTACGATTATGCTTGTACCTACCAGGATATTCATAAAAATTAAAGGGACATGTTATTTTGGTAGAGTGTCTGTTGACATAAAACTCTTATTTGGATTCTTTTGAGATTAGGGAAGAGAGAAATTATGTATGTAATTATACAAAGTTGACACTAAATTACCTAAGGTTGAGGGTAAAGAGATTTTCTTTGTAGTTTTCACATGCTGGTTCTCAGGAAGAAAGAAAATCATGATGAGCCTTTGTCAGTAGATTTTAGGTGTTGTGTTGTGTTGTGTTTGTTTCTTTAAGGAAGACAAAGAACTTCAAGCAATTTGTGATCAGAGAACAGTGTCAGTTGACAAGAAGGCAAAGACACAGTAGGTGTGTCTACTCCCAGTATCATCCAAATGAAATGTGGAAACATAAAAGTTGGATTCTAGTTGAGCTGCATAAATGAGGGCAAATTCTTAGAAATAAGCAGTGATATTTAGCAATGCAAGGTATGTGTGCTCATGGTTGAAAGAAGAGAAATATGTCAATAGTTTAGAGACCACACATTTACATAATATACATTAGGTGTATAGCATTCCTACTGGTTTTTTTCCAGGTCCTTCTTTTAGGTTTGGCTGAGACTTCTGGATAATGCAATGATTATAATGAGTTGCGTAATTATGACACAGATAGTTTCTATTTATTTAAATATAACTATCTGACAGGGATGCCTGGGTGGCTCAGTCAGTTAGGCATTTGACTCTTGATTTTGGCTCAGGTCATGATCTCATTGTTTGTGAATTCGAGCCCTGCATTGGACTCTGCTCTGACAGTACAGAGCCTGTTTGGGATTCTGTCCCCTGTCTCCTCTCGTCTCATCTCATCTCATCTCATCTCGTCTCATCTCGTCTCATCTCGTCTCATCTCGTCTCATCTCGTCTCATCTCGTCTC
>NW_024412395.1:23388935-23437131 GCF_014898765.1 Herpailurus yagouaroundi | reverse complement strand
CTCTTCTCTTCTCTTCTCTTCTCTTCTCTTCTCTTCTCTTCTCTTCTTTTCCCTTCCCTTCCCTTCCCTTCCCTTCCCTTCCCTTCCCTTCCCTTCCCTTCCCTTCTGTCTCTCTCTCCCCTCCCCTGCTTTCTCTCTCTCTCTCTCTCTCTCTCTCAAAAATAAATAAGCATTAAAGAAATAACTATCTGACAGACACTTTATTAAGCTCTTTCTTTATATGTATTATCTAAGTCATTCTTGAACAACCCTGTGATGTAGGTATTACTAGCTACATTTTGATTTAAAGAGTTAACTTCATTTATTAATTGTTTTTTCCTTTTGTTGAACACCCACCTGTAATAAGCATTGTACTAGTTTCTGGTAATCAGTAATAAAGAATGTAGACTTGGTCTGTGTTTTCATTTGGCTTACAGTTTAGGGAATACAGCTGCCCACATAAAGAACAGTGAATTTGAATTTAAACAGATCTTTCATATGCTGAATCTCATAGTCTTTACATTATCCTATGGTTTTTGACAAAAGAGTAATTGAAATTCTACAGAAGGTTACTACTGTCTTTTAACTTGATGAACACATAATAGATAAAATTATCCATTTATGGATTTAAGGTGTCTCCTTTTCCTCTTGGATCAGAATGTGATTGAAACTTTATTAGTTGGAGATTGATGCACCATGTTCATTTTGCATCTTAAACATTGTGTACAAAGTCCAGGTATTTGCCTGAGGTATCACGAATAGGAAAACGGACTAGAACACCTTCCCAGTCCAGAGCTTCTCATCAAGGTAGATTGCTGCTCACATAGATTGAATAAATTAGTTTGCTTTCTTTTCTTAGGTAATGAGATCCAGATCCACCCCCTCCCCCCCCCCCCTCTCACTCTCTCTCTCTCTCCTTTTTTTAAATTTTTTCCAAGACAGAAACTCTGAGTTCTCAGTTGCAACAGATTTTTATTTTATTTTAGTATAAATGGTCCTACCATTATGTCCTTTCTTTGTAACTCACTTAGGTAGAGTGATTCCTGTAACACAGCACAGCATGTTAGAGTGAGGCCCAAACTCTAGAGAAGGACACACTGGACTTTCAGTCTTAGTTCTGTCCTTTATATATTTGTGTAATAAATCTTTAGAAAATTCTTAATCCCTCAAAGCCTTTTTTTTTTGCATTAAAAAAAGAGGATAATAAAATCTACCTAACCAGTTACTGTGAAAAATTGAAATGAAGTAATATATGTAAAATTTATAATACAAGTAGAGAAACAAGTTAATGTCTCCAATGCTGAAGTATGTGGTACATAGTAAACACTACATGATTGGTAGTAATTAAATACAAAATTAGGAAAATAATGATGTGTGGCTCCCCATGTTATTGAGGTCAGGTATAAGAAAATGATAGATTAGGAAAGTTAGAGATTTTCGGTGTTTATGGTTTGCCATCACCTACCAGACTTCAACAGTACTGATAATACATCATGTATATTTTTAATAATTGGAGTGTTTTATAAAACATATTGAACTCAATATAGTATTAGTTTTTAGCCTCAAGTATTTTGTTTTAATTGATTATTTGCATCCCTAAGTGACAAAAAAATTCTTATTTATAACTAAAAATTTTAAAGAAAATGTTATAAATTTTTGAGTATAAGTGAAGAATGGGATACAGAAGGCAAAGTCTGAGGCTGATTTTTCTAAAGAGGTAAAAGATAGACACATTTGTTTTTATATGTACTGTTAACTGAAATGGGATACAATCTACCTTTATTCTGTCATGTTTCTATCATTCTGCATTAGTTATGATAATTATCATAATTATGCTCCTGTATTATCTTTTAACATCACTTTTATTATTCATTGTATGGCTACTGCAGATTTGACACAAACTTGTTTTCCAATTGGCCTCACCCAAAAGTTCATCTATTACTTTCAAGTAGAGAGGAAAAAAAGTACCCATTTTCTGACGCATCAATACTGTATTAGCAATCTTCTAAAAATTTGGCAATGTAAGTTATGGAAAATCTATCTTGTTGTCAGTTTAATTGCAGAGAGATTGATGACTCTCAGATTTATTGCTCATTTGTAGTTCCTCTTTTATGAATTGCCTATGTTTTATATTAATTTTCTTGTATGGTTGGGGAAATTATTTTATTTTTTTGTAAAGCTGTTTGTGTCATTTCTAATCTTGTTCTTTTATGCAGTTTGATTTTTAATTATGTTCTATTTTTCTCAAATATGACTTCTAAATTAGTCACATTAATTTGTGGTTTCTGCCATTGGGCTAATGCATTAGAGATATAAACAGTCGCTTACATTTCATCCTAACAATTATGAGTTATTTCAACATAAAAACCTTTATTCTATCTGGAATTTATTTTGGTGAAATAGCTAAGTTATTTTTTTAAATGGATTTCCAATCGTTATACCATTTAGTAAATAATCCATTATTCTCCCCAACTATGTAAATATGTGCACAAAAATAGCTATATGTATTTGGATATCAAGTGTCACTCTTACTGTTTTAATTTTATAGCTTTATGATTATTTGTTTTCACATTTTTTCTGTAAGTTTGTGAATTTATTTTTTTTTCACATGAACCTTAACATTTTATCCATTTGAAAATAAAATTCCATTGGGAATTTTATTGAAATTTACTTAAAGATTAATTTGGGGAAGAATATATAATATAACTTCATTCCTATTAGATGTTTGTTAGTATCTCATGATAATCTTGTATTCAAGAGACTACAGATTGGAACCATTGCTTATAGGAGAATAATTTTCAAAATGTGATTATTGTTGTGATTCAAACTGTGTTGCAAAGTTCCCTAAAGATCCCATGGAGGTACTTTGAAGAATGTCACTGAGCCAGAGAAGACCAGAAGATAGAGAGAATGTGTGTGTGTGTGTGTGTGTGTGTGTACATTCATATGCACAGATCTTCAACAAGATTAGCTCTACTTTAATTGTACTTTCATACTATATTTTATTTGAAGAAAGGTCCATATGATTGATGAATGGAATTATAGACAAAAGAGAAGTTTCTAGGCATGTACTGCAGGACTTTACACATAGCCCTATTTTGTTCTTCTTTGTATTTTTTAAAGGCAATGATATGGGGCACCTGGGTGGCTCAGTCAGTTAAGTCGCTGACTTCAGCTGAGGTCATGATCTCATGGTTCGTGAGTTTGAGCCCCATATCAAGCTCTGCGCTGACAGCTCAGAGACTAGAGCCTGCTTCGGATTCTGTGTCTCCCTCTCTTTATGCCCTTCCCCTGCTTGCTTTCTCTCTCTCTCTCTCTCTCTCTCTCTCTCTCTCTCTCTCTCAAAAATAAATAAACATTAAAAAAATTAAAGGCAATGACTTATTCATAAATAAATCAAAGGTTTATACTACTATCTGACAAAATGGAGTGGAAGGAATAATAGATATATCAAGGACTAAATCAGGATCTCTCTCCTCCATAACATGACAAGTAAAACCCAAGGATAAATTTAAGAAAGGGTAATTTAAGGTGAATTGATAGAGGTTAGTACTTGGTTCTAAAATTCTAATAGCAGAGATTTAGGATTGGGAAGATGCAGCTTAGCAGCAGGACATCCACAAAAAGATGTGAGAGATTTAGCCATTAGCGAGTTTCATATGAATCATTAGAAGGCAGAAGTCATCAAGAAGAAAATTACTATCTTGGATTCTGTTGCTCTCCCTATATTAAGTAGAATATTTGGCAGTAGCCAGATGTATCTGTAGAAACACTTTTCATTCCGTATGCTGTACTTGAAATGAGTTAAAAACAAATTGAGTTTGTTTCAGAGAACAGAAATTAGACAATCAAGAGAGTTAAGGGAGACTCTAAACCTTATTATGTAAGAATAGTTGAGGGAAATAAGGAATATTTCGCTTGGAGAAGGAAAGATTCAGAGAGAACGAGACAGCTGCTTGTAAATATTTGAAGTATTGCGATGAGGCTATATGATCCCAAGAATGCAAACTAGGATCAGTTTTTATATACTACAGGGACATGGATTTCAGCACAAAATAAGGAAAAGCTAGTAGCTAGAGCTATTTGAATATCAAACAAGCTCTCTTGAGAAGTAATATGTAGGCTATCATTGGAAATGTTCAAATGTAGGCAGGGGATAGCCACTTCAAGGGGGATATTGTAGGGGAGATTCAAGCATAAACGGGTAGCTAAATGAGATGATGGTTAATGCCCCATTCCAATCCACAGATTTTGTACTTCTGTTACTTAGGGGTTTCATTTGACTGTAAACTCAGTGTGAATTAAAATGAAAGGGTTTTTTTTTTTTTTCCCTATATGAAAAAAAAAACAGTTTTAAAGGGAGGAAATTTAAGAGTGGTTATAGTTTTACTGTGTTTAAGTCAGGTCACAATGGCAAAGTGAAATGTATAAGGTTCACTGAAAGCAAAAGGGAGGGAATAGGGGAAATGTATAGATATTAAGGATATCTTCACATATGAAGGAGTTCTCATGTGGGTGTCTTTAGGTTAACTTTGTGATGACTGTATCAACATTTCAGGAAAGCAGATTAAACTCAATGTAATCACAAATGAACCAATGATATATTTTATAGTAGATTGCTTCACAAAGAAGCACATTCGATGTTTATACAGCTGTAATTATTAAAATCAGAATAAACAGACTCTAATACTTGCTTCTCTTCTACCTAGCTCTATGAGTGGAATATGTCCCTTGCCCTCTCTTGGCCCCAATTTCTTCACTTGTAGTGGGAAGTAATTTACAATAAGTGACAGCTAATTTTCCTCTCACTTCTGAAATGCTAAAACTCCACACACAGGTGCAGGTCTGTGTTTTGTAACTCATTCCCTTAAGACCTACTTCCATCTTTCCTTTATTATAGCCAACTCCAATGACGATTACACTCTTGTTTCAAAAGTTTACAGTGATTGCCTGCTCAGAAGTCCAGTGAGTTTTATATCATCTTGATTTAGGGACCTTTAAACCCCATTAGTCAGTTGAGCAGAACTGTTTTGAAACTTGAAAGTGACTGTTGCTCATTTGTGGTATCCTTGGGGAATCTTATATGAAAGACATTCAGGTAAGGTAAAATATTTTAAAAACATGGCTCAAATGTAATTAATGAATGCACCCATACAAAATCCCTTTGGAAATTGAAATAAAATTCATTGACAGGATATGATCTTTGGATATGATGTTTCAATGCTGTCTTTTATCACAGTCGGAGAGAGGGAAAGAAGGGAATCAAGCAAACTCTAACCATAATCTGAGTTTAAGAATCTTACTGAAGTAATCTCTTTCATGAGTCACTATAATTGGCAACTTATAGAGTCAGATATAGTATGCATTCAGTAAATGTTTGTTGATTATAGATTTATTTTATCCTGAAGAACAATTTTAAAATATCTCATTCTTCATTTCCATTCTTTGGCCAAACGCCAGCATGAAAAGTATATTAGTGTCAGACATAAGAGGTAGCAGTAAGGTTTCGTTGCTATATATTGCATGGATTGTGACAAATAAAGACGTGATTAACTAATTCCATTTCTCTTGGCTTCAGTTTCATCATGTATGAAATTAGAAACTTGAGTTAAATGAATCAAAAGTTACTATCTCCATCTGAACTTCTGTTATACTCCACTGATGGGATTATGCTTTGTGGTTCAGTCCCAAAGAATACATATGTTTTATCATCTGTTATTTGTCACTCAACCCTGCCGTGTTGAGAAGCTCACAGCCACAATTATGTTTCAGAAAGTTAGCATTGTAGTGGTGGAGACAGAAACAGCAGCTTTGAAAATTGCATACCTGTGGTCATTTCAGATGCAAGAATGCAATTTTTATTCTACTTTTCCCTCATATTCTCTCTCTCTCTCTTGCTTTTCTTTTTTTTTTTTTTTTTTTTTAAGAAAAAAGGGATAAAAATTTTTAAAGTTTTGGGCATGATTAACTTAGATACCCAAAAGTCACATTTTTTTTTTCTAAGAAAAGCAATACATTATTTGGCGAACTTAATACTAGCGATAATACTTCTTAATTCTCTGGAAAAATATAAACTTGAAGAACATTTTTTTTGTAGTCTTTTGGAAGAAATAAAAAGACTGCAAAAGCCTAAAATGGACAAAAAGCTGCACCAATAAAATGTAAAAGTGTCATAGCTGTTACTTGAAACATTAAATAGGTGTTAATAATCTTAACACAGTTTCTGTGGGAAAGTTGGCAATGCCAAAGTCATGCCTCTGATTGGAATTTTTAAGAGTCTCACATGTTTTTGCTTCTTGAAGTGCACAAAGATAATCAGGATTGATACGCAGGGGGAAAAGAAATCAATTAATTATGCTATAAAAGTGTATTTTAGCAGGGCAAGAATATTTTGTGGCACTTTCATATGGATTAATATTGTGGAAAGATCTCGCTCTGTGACCACTCTGAATTTCAAGTTCCTATTTTGTGAAGTGGGTATAATGGCTCAAAAAAGCATCACATTTGTGGCATTTAAAATAAATGTTCATAAATTATACATATAAACCTTGTGTAATATTTCAATATCTAAAGGAAAAATAATTATTTTATAAAAAGAATGCTTTTAAATAAGTAAATGCACAAAATACTGTATGTGTAATAGTCACAGACATGATCCTTATGTTTTACTGGTTTATGATATGAGGCAGAATATGAATCTATGCCGAGATTATCAACTTTTTAAACATATGATGAAGAGATATAGAAAGTTGAAATCTCTAATCAGTCTAAAAGGGTAGCAGCACATAAACTGTAGGAATCAGAAGGAGGAACAGTTTGATGGGGAATGCAGGGAGGTTGATTCACCAGTCTGTGCTTGCATTTGGATAAGACCGAGGCAATTCCACTGACTATTTCTTCAGAGCCAGGCAGGTGTCCAAATGCATAATAGTGGCTCAATTATTGTTTGCTAAATAAACTTGAAAGGGAAGGGACTTATTGAAATTCTAAAAGTAGCTTACACACTGGTGTTTATAAAATCTTTTAAAACTTTTTTTCAGGTAGGGGCACCTGGGTGGCTCAGTTGGTTAAGAGTCTGACTTTGGCTCAGGTCATGATCTCGGATCCGTGAGTTTGAGCCCTGCGTCGGGCTCTGTGCTGACAGCTCAGAGCCTGGAGTCTGCTTCAGATTCTGTGTCTCCCTCTCTCTGCTCTTCTCTTGCTCTCTCTCTCTCTCTCTCAAAAATAAATAAAGATTTAAAAAAATTTTGATATAAAACTTTTTTCCTGTAAAATAAATCCCCATTGAGGTATCATATTCCTTTCTGCTTTGTTATTTGATGCAAGTGGTGTGAAATGATGGTAACACTTGGAACTCTAAAACTGTTAAGAATATTGTTCGAATTTATCATTTCAAAAGTAATCAGGATAGCGTTTGAGAGGAGTTGAAAATATGCTGTTACCTCTGTATAGCAATAGAAAGTCGATACTTCCTTTTTTTATTCTTATTTTTTTTAATATTTATTCTTGAGACAGACAGAGAGAGAGACAGAGACAGAGACAGAGACAGAGCGTGAGCAGGGGAGGGATAGAGCAAGAGAGGAGACACAGAATCTGAAGCAGGTTCCAGGGTCTGAGTTGTCAGCACAGAGCCTGATGCTGGATTCGAACTCATGAGCTGTGAGATATGACCTGAGCCGAAGTCAGATGCTTAACTGACTGAGCCACCCAGGTGCCCCAATACCTTCCTTTTATAATTCTTTCTAGAATTAACTCAACTTCCCTTTATTTGAAATTCTATTTTGTTACAGAGAATCATGTATAGACACTAAAGAATATTATCCTCCTTCTCTTAAAGGCCCTTCTATTCAATGAGTCATTCAATCTAATTACCTGGAATTATACTTCATTCTTCACTCTTTCCTACATGCAATAAAATGCCCAATATTTCAGATTCTACTTCTGAAATATTTCTTATAGAATTACCCCTCCATCATCACTATTCTCTTCTAATACAGGTTTTAATCATCATTCACCTTGACGATGGCAACCGCCTCTGACATAGCTCCATGTACTGTTTCAAATTAAAATGCTATTCTATAATCAAAGCAATCTTTCTAAAAATGCAAATATTACCTTATCACTTCCATGCTTAAAACATTTAGTTATGTATAAAGTATCTTCAGAATAAAACAGGCATTTAAAAAATACCACATAAAGCATTTTCTTTCTCCTGACTGGTCTCTTAATATTCGTTGCTTTAAGTGTTATTCTTCATTAATGTTAAATATATTGTAGTTTCCAACATATATCATGCAGTTTCATAACTTCATTAATCAGCAGACATAAAATTCAAAATTGATTGTACAAATGAATGAGATTTTATCATGGGTCAAATAAGTCCTGTGAAAAATCACTGGACCAAGTATTTCTGATTACCTCCTTTTCTTAGTCCAGACATCTCTTTTCCAAAGCAAGTGTATTTTCCACTTTAGATAGTAATTCTGGAGTTCAGGTGAAGCAAAGGATAAGAAAATAAAAACACAGAGAATTCAAGCCTTAAAATATGTGTAATGCTAAGAACTGGGATTTCTAAAACCCTAAAACCTACACCAGTTTGAGTGGTTGGTTGGGTAAAGAAGTAACTTTTAAAAGTATAGGAAGAAATTATAAAGTTGCAGGAGAAGCATGGCATATTGCATAGTAGTTAAACATGTGAGCCTTGGAGGCAGAAAGCCTCCGGTTGTATCTTTGCCTTGCCATTTATTAGGCATGTGACCTGAGCAGTTCTGACTATTCTATGCTTCAGTTTCCTTAAATATAAGCTAAGAAAAATAACAGTACCTACTTTACACAATTATACTGAAGATTTAATGTGTGTGTATGTGTGTTTGTGTGTGTATTATCATTTATAAATTTGGCACATAGTAAGCATTCAGTAAATATTATTATTATTATTACTATTTAAGGGAAAATATATGCAATAAAATGTTTTTTTTGTGTGTGTGTATAAGTGGGAACACAATGGTTCCATAGAAGATTTACTTCTGATTATCCGTATAAGAAAACACCGAGTTTCCAATGTTCAGAACAAATGCCTCTTACTGTAATTGAGAAATAATAATTTGCTGTCTCTCATATTTAGGGATTTGATTTTCCTTTTGTATCTGCACTACATTTAATTCTAAAAGGAATAAAGTGTTGTGTATTGTGATGTAGTAAAGATTGAATAATGTGAAAAAACTTGCCACGTGGTAAAAAAAAGATGCAAATTACAGTCTATTCTTGTCTGTATATTTTTGTATGTTATTTAGCAGTAAGACTAATAATCCAAACATGCGAGTTGTCTTGGGCCCAAACCAAAATATATGAATGAAAGTAGAAGGAAGATACATAGCATGTTTTTCTTAGAATACATTTTTGATTGGAATAAGATCTCTGTAATGTGTGTGTCTATGTGTTCTTTTCCTTCTTCCTTTTCTTATGAGTGCTTAGAGGTTTATGTATAAAGTCTATGTCTCTTCTAAGTCAAGAGGGTATGCCACTGTCTCAGATCAGCATTACACATTTGTTAATTTCTATGGAGTTGCTTGGGCACCATAGAACTGAAACTCACCATGCATCTACTGTACCTAGGATTACGAGAGAAATCTTCATAGTCTACACTTTGGCATGGATTTGTTGTGTATAAAAAACTTAAAAAAAAAAAGCAGTTGTGAATGGAAGATGGTGCTAGATGCAATGTTAAGATTTTGTATTTTAGCTGTATTTCTAAGAGCTGACACTGCCAATGTTTTAGTAGAAGAGTAATGACTTGTAAAGGTGAAATAATTAGGCTGTGCTTAAAACGGTCAGAATTATTCCCTCACTGCACAATCTGATCCACAATCCACACTATTGTTCTTGCCAGAAATATACACATGGTTTCTCCCATGATGTTTATAGCCAAGTCAATCCTAACATCGAGACCACTGTATTTCTTAAGTAACTTTCAAATATACCCATATCACTTTTGTTTTTAACAACTATTTTGAGGTATAACTTACATATCATAAAATTCACCTGTTTTTAACTATTCAATTCATCATTTTTAATAAATTCCTAAATTGTTCAACCATCATCATAATCCAGTTTAGGAGATTTTCATCCCTCAAATAGGATTCTTCATGTCCATTTACAGTAAACCCCCATTGGCCCTACTACCCCCCTCCCCCAGAAAACTGCTTATCTGTCTCTATCTATATATTTGCCTATACTAGATATCTCATTTAAATTTAATTATATAATATGTGGTCTTTTTTTTTTCTTTCTTCTTTCATTTAGCATAATGCTTTTGAGGTTCCTTTATGTTGTAGCATGCATCAGTATTTCATACCTTATTATTTCTGAATAGTATTCCATGAGGTGAACATATCACGTTTTGTTTCTCCATATATCAGTTGATGGACATTTGAGTTATTTCCACTTTTTGGCTATTAGGAATAATACTAGCTTCATGTGCAAATGTTTGTGGGGACATATATTTTCATTTCCTTTGGGTAGTTACTTGGGAGTGTAATTACTGGGTTGTGAGAGGTCATCCACATTGATTCTTGACCCACCTTTAATTCATTAATATAACCATGAAAGTGGTCTTTGTAAAATGAGACCTTATTCATGCCACATATCTGTTGAAAGCTCTGAAAGATCTCCCAATGTTTATTCATGCTTTGTGGCAATAGATAGAATCTCATACAAAATGTAGAGGCATTAGTTGATCTTATATCTCTCTCATTCTTGCTTCCTTCTCTATAGGAATATTGGCTTAAAAAATTTTTTTGGAAGTTTATTTACTTATTTTGAGAGACAAAGAGAGGGGGGAAGGGCAGAGAGACAGGGAGAGAGAGAATCCTGAGCAGGCTCCACACTGTCAATGTGGGGCCCCATGCAGGGTTTGAACTCATGAACTCATGTGAGATCATAACCAGAGCTGAAACCAAGAGTGGGGTACTTAACCAACTGAGCCACCCAGGCACTTCAAGAATATTGGCTTTTTAGTAGCTAGTTAAAGGAACTAGATTTCTTATGTCCTAGTGTCTTCAGATTGCCCCTCTTTATGTTTGGCAGCCTACAGTGTTATTCCCACTGCATTTAGTAGTTAATCCATCTTTTAGATCTAAGCTTCCTTAAAGAAGCTATCACTGACTCTTCAGTTTTTTTAGGGTCTGTCTGTATGTGCACCCAAGCTTCAAATTTTACTTACTATTATTTCTCACTATTGATATCAATTCATTATGTGAGTTATCATTGCTTAAAATGTATTTTCTGGCAAATCTCAAGGTCCATGAAGCCAAAGATCAGATCTGTCACACACATTACTATGTCTTCAGCTCCTATATAGTTAAAGACTCATAGAAGCTTCTCAGTAAGTGTTTTTAAAATAAGTGAATGGATAAATTCCTAGCAGTGCTACTGCTGGGTCATAGGGTAGGTCTATTTTTAATTTTCTGAGGAACCTCCACACTGCTTTCCAGAGCGGCTGCACCAATTTGCATTCCCACCAACAGTGCAAGAGGGTTCCCGTTTCTCCACATCCTCTCCAGCATCTATAGTCTCCTGATTTGTTCATTTTGGCCACTCTGACTGGCGTGAGGTGATACCTGAGTGTGGTTTTGATTTGTATTTCCCTGATAAGGAGCGATGCTGAACATCTTTTCATGTGCCTATTGGCCATCCGGATGTCTTCTTTAGAGAAGTGTCTATTCATGTGTTCTGCCCATTTCTTCACTGGGTTATTTGCTTTTCGGGTGTGGAGTTTGGTGAGCTCTTTTATAGATTTTGGATACTAGCCCTTTGTCCGATATGTCATTTGCAAATATCTTTTCCCATTCCGTTGGTTGCCTTTTCGTTTTGTTGGTTGTTTCCTTTGCTGTGCAGAAGCTTTTTATCTTCATAAGGTCCCAGTAATTCACTTTTGCTTTTAATTCCCTTGCCTTTGGGGATGTGTCGAGTAAGAGATTGCTACGACTGAGGTCAGAGAGGTCTTTTCCTGCTTTCTCCTCTAAGGTTTTGATGGTTTCCTGTCTCACATTCAGGTCCTTTATCCATTTTGAGTTTATTTTTGTGAATGGTGTGAGAAAGTGGTCTAGTTTCAACCTTCTGCATGTTGCTGTCCAGTTCTCCCAGCACCATTTGTTAAAGAGACTGTCTTTTTTCCATTGGATGTTCTTTCCTGCTTTGTCAAAGATGAGTTGGCCATACGTTTCTGGGTCTAGTTCTGGGGTTTCTATTCTATTCCATTGGTCTGTGTGTCTGTTTTTGTGCCAATACCATGCTGTCTTGATGATGACAGCTTTGTAGTAGAGGCTAAAGTCTGGGGCACAGGAGTACTGATGCATAGGGGCACTTGTACCCCAATGTTCATAGCAGCACTCTCAACAATAGCCAAATTATGGAAAGAGCCTAAATGCCCATCAACTGATGAATGGATAAAGAAATTGTGGTTTATATATACAATGGAATACTACGTGGCAATGAGAAAAAATGAAATATGGCCTTTTGTAGCAACGTGGATGGAACTGGAGAGTGTGATGCTAAGTGAAATAAGCCATACAGAGAAAGACAGATACCATATGGTTTCACTCTTATGTGGATCCTGAGAAACTTAACAGGAACCCATGGGGGAGGGGAAGAAAAAAAAAAAAAAAGAGGTTAGAGTGGGAGAGAGCCAAAGCATAAGAGACTGTTGAGAACTGAGAACAAACTAAGGGTTGATGGGGGGTGGGAGGGAGGAGAGGGTGGGTGATGGGTATTGAGGAGGGCACCTTTTGGGATGAGCACTGGGTGTTGTATGGAAACCAATTTGACAATAAATTTCATATATAAATAAAAAAAATAAAAAATAAATAAAAATAATTTTTACTAATCAAAAAAAATAAATAAATAAAATAAGTGAATGGACTCAAGAGGCAATTGATGATTGATCGGATAATTGTTAATGTAGATAGTAGTAAACTCAAGAACATCTTTCGTATTATAGGTATTAATAGAGAATGGAACGCTAGTTTTCACTGGGAAAAAGTAACTACCCATAGTGGGCAAAGGGAGAAAAGAATTATTTGATGGCATACGTGTAGATATTTTTTTTTCTCTCTCTTTATCTCATTTTCTTTTCAGTGTAGAATGAATATAACTCATACTGCCTCCTTGAATAACTTATTGTTCTGCGGGATATGGTAGTTTGGGCCTGATGTGAAATTTTGAATTGCCATATGCAAGAGATAGGCACAGGAGTAGGTAGAAAACATATTATGGAATTTGCTATGCATTAATGCATAGTGATGAGGAGAGATTCTGAAATGAGATATGGAGGAAGAAAATCAGTATGGGACAGTGTTTTAGGATGCTTGATAATGAGAAAGTGATGACTAATGCTATCCAAGGGAGAGCTCGTATTTCCTGGGATTGTGGCAGCCAAATTCACAGTAGGAAGAGGCAGCCTGTAAGAAACAAAATTTATTTTTTTTAACATTAGAATGCTTTCAAAGTGAAGTGATTATAAACTCACAAAATTTTTCTCACAAGTTCTGTGTCTGAAAACAATGTTGTAATGTCATGGCATCTATCCTACAGTAAATTTTAGGGATGGTTATTATTTATAAATTTATAAATATATAATTTAAATTTATATAATTTATAAATTATAAAATTTAGGGATGGTTATATCTTAAAATATGAGTTGAAAATCACCACATTCTTGAAATTCACTTGAACTTTAGATACTGACATGACATTGATTGGGAAAAGGGCTCTAATTTTCTGTAGGACTGGTGCCCACTTTTTAATTTTAATGAGGAGACACAAGTGAATCAGGAGTGTGAAGAATGTCGGCCAGTTGTACAGCTGCAAGGTTCAATAAGGATGGCAGTATCAGGAATGGACTCTGATGGTGGAAACTCAAATTCTGGCTATGTATTAAGAAGCTAAGGAAAAGCTCTTAGAACCTAGGAGAAAGGAGTATTTGACTTTCAAGAAAGAAGTTTAAAAATCTCTCAAATATGAAGGAAACTGAGCAGATTTTCCCAAGAAGACAGCTTCTCCAGGCAGTAGGATAGTGACAGCAAAGCCCTTGTACAGAAAGTTTATGCTGAGGAGTTATCAAATATAGGGAAGGCTCCAAATCCAAGCAAGGGTTTGTGAAGGGAACACAAGGCTTCTCTAATTCTCCTGGAAACATTTGGTCATTGGAATAACTAAGGAACTCACCAAATTAACTTCTGGCTTTTGTTGCCATAGCACCCAAAGTTCACCTCTGCCCAGGCTCTTACATTTTCATTGTCTGTGTTATTTTCCATATGTCTATCCCATAATACCTCTGTTCCCTTCAGAGCAGATTGTGGCTTGTATGTTAGGACCTTGAGTGCCTAGCACAGCTATGTACCACACAGTAGGCACTCAGTGTGCCAAATAAGTGGGTAGCTAGATAAATAGATGCATAAATGAATGATTCATCAATCGTTGCAGTGGGCCAATAGGGATGACTTTCTTTCTTCAGCATGGAGGCGTACATCAAACATTAGGAGTTAGTAGGGGAAAGTGCAAGCTTCATTCTGTAATATTTTATTATCTGCTGCCACAACTTTAAAATGATGCTTTAGCAGACACCACACTGTGGAGTATAAAGGTAATTTTTAAATGATTTGCAGTGTTTACAATAGGCTAATTTTCAAATATTTGGGGTGCATATGTTCTTGCATAAAAACCATTTGCTGGCAAATATATTTCTCAAACTAATGTAATGTTCTTGTCTAGTCTACTGTGCCTAATTTAAAAAGTGGAAGATGATGTGGAACTTTCTGGCAGAAAGTTGAGTGATAACACACGTTAATGAAGGCAAAGTGTATGACATATCAATTTAGGTCTCATTGGATCAAAGCATAACTTGCATAAACATGCAGTGTCCTCATTGTATAGCTCCTTGTCCTTAAATTCTCAGTACCGAGATTTGAAACAGGGCATTCTTTCTGTGCTGCTGTTGGCAAATAATGTTCATTGCCATCAATAATGCCATTTATTTAGAAATAGCAGGGATGACATTTCACCACTTTTCCTTAAAGGGTCATAAAGCTGCAAACTGTCTCTGGATGTCTCTGCTACAGATATTAACACCATGAGAGAAATCACTTAGCTCCAAGAAGCCCTTTTCCTTTGCAAATATAGGGATTATCAGTGATGAAAAAAAGAAAAGAATAAAATAAAATTCTAAAGTATCTTTGAAAATTTTAAGTCCTTTTTGACAGACTAACCATCCCCTTTGTTTTTGTTTTTGTTTTTTTTTTTTTTTTTTTTTTGGTGTGGATTAATAGCCATAGGAGATGGGTTAAAAAAAATCCATGGTACATTTTTATTTGATTCCCAAATTAACATAATGCATTGATTTTTTTAAATCTTCCTTTGTTTCAAGGAGCGCAGGAATTTAAAGGATTTTGTCTCTGTGTGTTACTTTGCTCTGTCAGCATCAGCTTGGAAGAACGTACTGTGGAGGCTGGCATATCCAGTAGCATAAAGCACGGCAGTGCTAGATATTGCCTCTGGCACAAAATGTACAGTACTAATAATACCTCATTTATTGTACTACTGCCCATAGAAAACCTGTAAGTGCTAAGCATAATTCATTTTATCTGCACTAGCTTACTAATCCTTTTGCATTAGCACTTTCCAAGGCGTTCGTTGTTGGCAATTGTCTTCCAGGCAGGAGGCATTTAAAGTTCTAGGTGCCAAGGAGTTAAAGTGGTATGGAATTATTAAATCATTGAATTTCCTATGTGCTGAAATGCCGGGGTAAATAAATCCTTTTGCTTATGCAGATTTGGTCCATCAGATATTCTTGGGAAGTCTGTCATCATTAACGATGTAGAAGCCACTTTGCCAAGCATGTAATGCTTTGTTTGTCTTTCTGGCACATTCAGTATCATAGTTAGGAAAGTTTTGAGTTCATGGAAATTTATTAAAGTACAATCGAGACAAGGTAAGCGGGTTTAAGTGCTATGGGAAGTTACCCTTTGCCACTTTTTAGTTTAGCTTTGCATCAATGGTTTTGGAGTTTAAAAAATTTTTTTAGTCTTGGAAACATTTATTCAGCTGAAATATTTGGAAGAAGTCCAACACATAAAATGCACACTAGGGGATTTTCTCTGCTTGAAATGCTTGTGAGCTGCTTGGAGCCCTGCCTGCTTGGCCCTCCTAGTCTTTCATCCCCTGCCTCTAGCATACCCATATCACCCTCTCAGTACTCTACAGAGTGCAATTTATAAAGCACTCTCTTAGACCATAACTACTTGAGAGAAAATTGAATAGAATACCAGTGTCAAAAATCACCCTGTAGTGACCAAGGTAGCAATAACAAATTAGTTTAGTTGTTCATTTATTTAATTAGGATTATATAGGTATATGTTTTTTTTTTCTATTTCAGACATAAGCATAATTCCTCCCTCCAAGATGGATTGAGAAAAACAATTCATGTAAAAAAAAGAAAAGTGCTTATAAGACTGTGCCATTTATATTAAAGCCTTCCAGTGCTTTTCCTAGACCGAGATGCAGGAGTCTGGGTATGTGCTATTGGTTGTATTTCTTGTCAAAACCAAACAAACAAACCCCCAAAAAAATGAAATTAGAAAGATGGAATTAAAATTCAGTCTGGGAATACATGAAACAGAAAGCCTGAAAAGTCTCAGGAGAGGAGAGGACAGCAATATAAGGTCTCAGGTGGAAGAGTGGAAACAAAGAATGCAACATCCAGGTTCAGAACAAAGTTGAGAGCACTCTTCTCAAAGGAACGTTTCTGGAAAGAAAGCAGACAGGGTGGTGAGGAAAGAATCTTAATAGATGAAGACCCTTGTCACATTAGGAACATTCACTGCGTATGTATTTTGTGGATAAATGGACATGTACTCTTACAGACATATTTTGTAAAAAGTACTGAGGAAAACTCAGGAAACAAAGATGGGGCAATGTCAAGTTTATGGAAGTATTTAAGAACAGTTGAAGGATAAATAGAAGTGGGTCACGTACAGAGCATGTACCCAAACATGACAGACCTGGGAAATAGTTCAGCATTGTTGAAATTCAAAGTAAAAAAGGTTGGAGTGGAAAAGCATAGAGCTATATATTTGGGCAGTAGCCAGATCATAAAGGGCAGTGCCTTCCACGTAATCAGGGTAGAGTTTGTCCAATAGCCTATGGGGAGTCATTAAAAAATATCGTGCAAAGGATTAGCAGGGTCAGATTTGTATGCTAGAATGATATAACAGAAGAAGGGGAGACTGGAGACCCATGGACTGAGAGAGTGATTCTTATTGTTGAAGGGCAGTTTCCCAAATTGTATTAACCAGGAGAATTCCATGGGTAGAAGTATTACAAATTACTAATGAAATGATAAAATTCTTCATAGTAACATGGCAGCTAGATAACTGTTTAATTCACATTTCCCATTGAATTTCATAAAAGCACAGGAAACAATATAACCGTTAAATCAACAGACATATGGCAATGCACATACCGATTTTTCTGGCCCAGGATGCAATGTCAGGATATAATTCCAGTGAAGTGCAGTTCACTTCTGGAGGGAAGGCAAAGGAGCTAGACAGAAAAAAACTTTTCACCTAACTCTACTTTGGCCTTGTAACTCAGAGATTTGAGGGGCTCTTTGACAAAGTATCCATACTCTTTTGGATTGGATGTGTTTTTCTGAGATAGCAAAGTAAAGTAATCCCATCCTCTAAAGCCTCCAAGAAATGCACTTATTTTCATCCTTGCTCCTACATGTGATGTTGGCCAAATTATTTACTATATGCCTTACTTTCTGTGCTGTAAAATATGGATAATGCTGGTATCTACTTCCTGAGGTTGTTCTAAGGATTAAATTACGTGACATAGATAAAACTTTAGAACTGTTGTTAAAACACAGTAAGCACTTGTACTTATTGTCTTACTGTTATTTTATGCACATTCAGGGGTTACTATATGCAGAAGTAGGTTTATTCATCTATAAGAAGGGAAGTAATGACACCTAACATCGCAGAATTTTTCTAAGTATTTAGTTAAACTATGTATGTGAACTTCTTTGCTGGTATCTGTAATATATTAACTGAATAAATCATAGGATTAGTAGTAGTAGTAACTGTAGCAGCAGCTGCAGTAGTGGAATTATAGTAAAGTAATGGTACACAATCAAAGAAACTGGCAGTTGGGCATTAAATTCTGATATAAAGTTGATAATATGACCTTGCAAAGAAAAAGGATGTCACTCAGAGGACCAAAATTTTTCATTCACTCTTTCTGGCAAGGTTAAAGCTGTTACAACTTTCAAATAATCCAGTGGGGAGGGGGGAGTTTTCTGCAGAGTCCAGTAACAGAATGGGAGAATATCTCATTCCTCTTCCTGGCAGTGTCACACTAAAGAAATGCAGACTCTGAGCGCATATTTGGCATATTAACTATATCTATAACTTATATCTAAGAGTAGGATTATAATGAGTGTTAGGGAGGAAACCTAGGAAAATTATCCATGATATCCAGTTAGAGAGTAAAATTGACCTTCATTCTTTAAAGAGAAGGAAATGGAAAAAGATAGGGCTTTTTAAAGAGATTCATTAACACATGAATTTCTATTTTTTCAACTTTATTGAAGTATAGTTGACAAAATTATAAGATATTAAAAGTGTGCAATCTTAGGGTTCAATATACACGTATATTGTGAAAAGATTCCCCCCATAGAGTTAATAAACACATCCATCACCCTACATATTTATTTTGCATGTGTGTGAGAACATTCAAGTTCTGTTCCCTTCCCAAATTTTAATTATGCAATACAGTGTTATCAGCTACAGTTACCATGTTAAACATTAGAACCTCAAAACTTATTTATCTTGTCACTGAAAGTTTATACCATTTATCAACATCTTCCTGTTTCCTCCATCCCAAGCCCCTGGCAACCACTTTCCTACGTTGTTTCTGTAAGCCCAACTGCCTTTTTTTTTTTTTTTTTTAATTTCACATATAAGTGATACTATTAGTCTTTTTCTCTCTAGCTTATTTCACTTATCATAATGCCCTCCAGGCTCATCCATGCTGTCAAAACAGCAAAATTTCCTTCTTGCTCATGCGTATATAGACCAAATTTTCTTTAGATAGCTCTTCAAGATAATGGTTTTGTTTAATTTGATTACATACCCAGAAGTGGAATTACTGGATCATATGATAGTTCTATTTTTAATTTCTGGAAGAATCTCCATGCTGTTTTTCATAGAGGCTGCACCAGTTCACATAAACATGAGGGTAGCTTTTTTTTTTTCCACATCCTTACCAGTATTTGTTATTTCTTGTCTGTTTGATAATATACACTTTATCAGGTATAAAGTGGTATCTCATTATGGTTTTATTTGTATTTCCTGACGATTAGTGATCGGCAACTTTTCATGTACTTGCTGGCCATCTGTATGTCTTCTTTGGGAAAAAAAAATGTCTATTCAGGTCCTTTGCCCATTTTTTAATTGGGTTATGTATGTATCTGTTCATTTGCTATTGAATTGTATGGGTTCTTTGTATATTTTAGATATTAACCTCTTAGAGAATATGTGTTTGCAAATATCATTTCCAATTTGGTCAGTTGCCTCTTTTGTATTTTCGATGGTTTCCTTTGCTGTACCAAAACTTTCTAGTTTAATTAAGTCTTATTTGTTTAATTTGCTTTTATTGCTTTTGCTTTTCATGTCCAATGGAAAAAGCAAATCGTTGCCAAGACCATGTCTAGGGGCTTACCCACTGTTTTCTCCTGGAATTTTATGGCTTCAGGTCTTACATGCTAGTCTTTAATCAATTTTGACTTGATTTTGTGTGTAGTGTATGACAGGGGTCCGGTTTCATTCTATTGCATGTGGCTATGCATTTTTCCCAGTATGTTTATTGAAGAGACTATTCTTTCCCCATTTATTTCCCTAGCTCGTTTTTTGAAAGTTAGTTGACCTCATATGTATAGATTGTTTTATCTGGGTTCTCACTTCTGTTCTCTTGATCTGTGCATCAGATTTATGCCCAAACTATACTATTTTGATTACTATATATTTGTAATAAAGTTTGAAATCAGGAAGTGTAATGCCTTCAGCTTTGTTCCTCCTTCTCATAATTGCTTTGGCTATTTATGGTCTTTGTGCTTCCATACAGATTTTAGGATTCTTTGTTGTATTCCTGTGAAAATGCCTTTGGGATTTTGATAGGGATTGCATCAAATGGTAGATTACTTTGGGTATTATAAATATTCTAACAATATTAATTTTTCCAATCCCTGAGCACATAATATCTTTCCATTTATTTGTATCTTTTTTAGTTTCTTTCCCCCACTTATAGTTTCAGTGTACAGATCTTTCACTTCTTTGGTTAAATTTGTTCTTAAGTATTTTATTCTTTTTGACGCTGTTGTAAATGGGATTATTTTCTTAATTTCATTTTATCATAGTTTGTTGTTAATGTGATTAACAATCAGTTAATTTGTATTTCCAGGGGGGGAAATACAGGGGCGGCTGTTTGGCTCAGTCAGGGCCTGATTCCAGGGCGCCTGGGTGGCTCAGTCAGTTAAGCCTCTGACTTCAGCTCAGGCCATGATCTCGCGGTTCGTGGGTTCAAGCCCCGTGTCGGGCTCTGTGCAGACAGCTTGGAGCCTGGAGCCTGCTTCGGATTCTGTGTCTCCCTCTCTCTCTGACCCTCCCCTGCTCACACTCTGTGTCTCTCTCTCTTTCTGAAAAGTAAATAATCATACAAAATTTTTAAAAAATAAAAAAAATGTAACTGATTTTCAAATATTGATTTTGAATCCTGCAACTTTACTTAATTTACTTATCAGTTCTAAGTGTTCTCTTTTTTGGTGGAGACTTTAGGATTTTCTATATATAATATTATGTCACTGCAAATGGAGATGATTTTACTTCTTCCTTTCTGACTTGGATGGCTTTCATTTATTTTTCTTGTCTAATTGCTCTGGCTAGGACTCACAATACTAAGTTGAATAAAAATGGCAGGAAAATGCGTCCTTATCTTGGTCCTGAGCTTAGAAGAAAAGATTTCAACTTTCCACTGTTGAATATAATGTTAGCTGCGAGCTTGTTATATTTGTACTTCATTATGTTCAGTTATGTGAACCTTCTTTATGAAGTGTTGAGAGTTTTATGATGCATTTTGTCAAATACTTCTGCATCTATTGAGATTATCGTTTAATTTTTATCCTTTATTTTGTTAATGCAGTGTATTACATTGATTTGCAGATTAAAAAAAATTTTTTAATGTTTATTTATTTTTGAAGGAGAGACAGAGTGTGAGTGGGGGAGGAACAGAGAGAGAGGGAGACACAGAATCCGAAGTAGGCTCCAGGCTCCAAGCTGTCAGCACAGAGCCCAACTTGGGGCACGAACTCATGAACTGGGAGATCATGACCTGAGCCAAAGTCAGACACTCAACTGACTGAGCCACCCAGGCACCCTCAGCTTGCAGATTTTGAACGATCATTACATCCCTGGAATAAATTCCACTTGATCGTCACATATGATTCTTTTAAAAGTGTTGTTGAACTCAGTTTGCTAATATTCTATTGAGGATTTTTGTATCTGTATTCATCAGAAATACTGGCCTGTATTTTTCTTTTCTTACAGAGTCCTTGTTTGGTTTTGGTATAGAATAATGCTGGCCTCATAAAATAAGTTTGGAAGTGTTCCTTCCTTATCTATTTTTGGAGGGATTTGAGAAGAATTTGTAGTAATTCTTCTTAAAGTGTTTAGTTGAATTCATCTCTGAAGCCATCTCATCCTGGGTTTTCTGTTATTTTGTTTTTGATTAGTGATTCAATCTCTCCACTTGTTATTGCGCTAGAAGCAATCAACAAACAGATTCAAACACTAGAAATAACCAAGACATTCCCTTACCAAAGTCACTTTTAAGCCAAATCCACTATATTCTAATAAGTCTCACCAAGCGCAACTTTGGAAGGAAGAAATCAAATCTGAAATCTTTGATCAAAGCCTACTACTCTCTCTGTTCCTCAAGGTTCTGCCAGTTTTTCTGGCATATGACTTCGGTTACCTTTTCAATATACACTTAAATGCCCATATCTTTATGATTTAGTAAGAAGCTTTTGAGTTTGTCCTCATGCAAATTTATATCCTTCACACCCTCATGTGGCATATCTTAAATCTCTTTGAGTAAATGTTCCAAATCATCTCCTTTGGCCAGCTTCAACTTTAATACATTTATAAAGTGTGTTAAGTCTATAGACAAGATTTAGCTGATGATCATTGCTGACTTCAGTCTGCAGCATAGACTACTTGGTGCTTTTACCAAGAAAATTCCTGGCATATTTGGTATTGTATCACTCCTTTCTTTCAACCATCCCCAAGACATCATTTTACTACCTTATATACTGAACACAGCACTTATTAAATTTTAATATGCATCTAAATTATCTGAAAGATCATGTCAAAATATTGATTCTGATACATTAAATTTGAGGTGAGCCCTAAGATTCTGCCCTCCTAATAACCACGTATGCCATTGAAACGTTGCTAGTCCAAGAACCACATCTATAATAACAACGTACTGGAGAAATTAGACTAATGATTCGGAACCAGGGTTATATATTAGCATTGCCTGGGGATTTTTTGAAACCATCTATGTACAATCCTTATCCCAGACTAATTAAATTGGAATTGGGTAAGGCCAAAGTATTGATATTATGAAAAACTATATATGCTATTCCAATATGCATTTAAGAATGAGAACTTCTGGGTTAGCCTAACCTGTCTAATGTTGCATCTGAATACATATTGCTAATATCTGTCCATACATAGCTGTTGCCCAGAGCCAGCTAAAAATTTCTTGTTGCCAAGAGCAGAGGTATTATCTTACTCATCAGTTTAGCCCTGATATATAGCACACTGTCTGTCACATAGGATGCTCTCAAATCATATTTGTTGAAAAGGTCAGAAATTCTCTAGAACATGCCTGTGACTTGTATGAAACTAGATTTTTCCTTAATCAATTTGAACACGGGTTGGGGAGAGACACTACTTATTAAAGCATCCTTTTAAAATTCACTCAGTGCCTATTCTCTATCAGGGATTTGGGGGATGCTGGGGGATGCAAGGAGACTGTTCTCCAGAAAGTTGCAGTCTATGAATTAAGCATGTATTTGTCTTATTGGCTCATATACAGTCTAAGATTTTTGAGTCATTCTTTCTGCGTCTTCAGCAGCCTAAGCATCATTTTAAAACAATAAAATAGACAACTAGCAAAGATGAGATTCTTAAAGTAAAGGCTATCAAATGAGCCAACTGTCAAATTATGTAAATTTGAAAGTCTAACAACCTTGGTAAAGGTCCTTTAATTGGATGACTCATGTAGAAAATAAATGAACTGTCATTTAAAAGTCCCTTCCCATAGCCAAATTTAAACGAATAGAAATAGTACTTCAAAAGGGTCAAGGTAGAGAAGAAAAATCAATAAGTTGCAGCTTATTTTTGCACCCTTAAAGTACATATATTTTTAATATACCACACATAAATATAGTCATTTTTGCTAAAAGAAAATTTTATTTGATCCAGTAATAATAGCACTGGAAAATTGATAATAATTTAAACAATATATTGTTTAAAAATAATTTAAACAATATATTGTTTAAAAATAATTTAAACAGTATATTAACTCATGGAGATAGGTAAAACATTGTCATTATACTTAATGTTGAGTTTGTACATAATGCTGCCTTTCTTTTGTACCATTTTTTATGTTCTCCAACTTTTCTAAGGTCATTTTTTATTTGTAATGGAGACATTGTTAAACTAATATATTTAATAGACTCTCACCTTTATTATTAAATTATACAGAAGCGATACATAGGATTATTTTTCTTATTTTTACCTTCCCTCTTACATGATGCTACTCTTCTGCCTACTGTTATGTGACCTACCTGTTTCATTGCCTTTGGGTTTGGAAGTGGGTCATGTTTTGGCTGAATGATGTGTTTTGGCATCTAGGTAGAAATTTAATGTGATTGCATGGTTTAGCTAATGCTCTCTTGTTCCTGTTTTCTGCATAAAATAAAGGAGTACTTAGGGAGATGCTTCTTTTTTTCTGTTTGAGCCCTGGAATGAGAAGGAATGAGGAACAGAAGCCCAATCTACCTGTAGCCCAGCCAACCTGAGCCACAATAACCCCATGCCACCATTTAACATGACTAGAAGTAAATCTTTTTTGTTTATGCCACTGAGATATTGCAGTTCTTTCTTTGTTCCCAAAGCAAAAACTAATGCGAAAGGAAAGTAGGAATAGATATAAAGGAAAATCATATTAATAAAATAGATTATTCAACTTCTTTAATGATTCTGATGGTAGCTTTAGATAGGGAATTGTTAGCAGAATTACAGAGAGGAATTAGAGATTAGAGAAGGAAAACAGAAGTGCTATTCAGTGGATAGCTTTATTTAGAGTGAAGCACCTTAAATCAGTAGTCTAATGAAATAGTCCAAATACACAAGAGATGTAAATGTAAAAATAATTGAACCATAAAAGCAGTAGAAGAAAACATGGGTGATTCCTTTTATAACTTTGATATGGGGAAAATTTTTCCATGACTCAGTCAAGAAGCAAAAGAGAGAGATTGGACATAAAAAATGAACATAAAAGTGAAGAAAAATTTGTTTTGCCTAACAAAACCACATCATAAGCAAAGTACAAAGGCAAATAACACATTAGAAGAAAATATCAGGGTATGAATCAGAGTTAAAGGACTAATATCCCTAATATATAAAAAAGTCTCATACTTGGAATACAATGAAACACTTTTGAAAAATGGACAAAAGACATGAGCAGAGAGTTCGCAGAAAATTATCAACTGCTTTTCAAACGTGTGATAGTGTCAAATACAGTACATTCATAACAAAGGGAATGATAATAAAAATCCTTTCTCACTTATGAAATTGAAAAAAAAAGTGAAAAGCTTGACAATATTCTCTTTGGCAAAAGTTTATCCTACAGGTTTACTTCTGACAACATAAACACAAACATGCAAGATATTCATGGAGGCATCATTATACCAGTGAAATATTAGAAACAACCTTCATAACCGTACAGAGGAGATCAGTTGAATGAGATGTGCATTCTCACAGTAGAGAATGTGCAGCTATAGAAACAGGATGAGGAAGGGCTCTATGCATTGACAAGGTGTAATTTCCTGGATATATTGTTAAGAAACAATAGAATAAATTATGTTACATTTTCTGAAAGGGAGAAGGGGGTTATTTTTTGAAAAGGGATAAAAGCTGGAAGAATAAAATAGAAACTAATACAAACAGATAACTACAACGTGTGGAGCTTTTCTGAGTATATCTTCTTTTATACAAATTTGACTTTTCAACTATATTAACATTTTACATTTTAAAAATTCTGAAATTGACAAGGATTGGGGAAAAGTCTTAAAATTGAATAGAAACAGAAACTGATGAACCTAAAAGTTCTTCTCTGGTGCCGGTTTCTCTTCTTAGTAGTGTCTTGGAGTTCTCTGTTAGGTCGGGGACTCCCCCAGCCTGGTGCCTGAGTAAACCTGATGACCGGAACCCTCCAGCACCTTACATTTGGCATGTAGAATTAATGAGAAATAAACTTGTACTTAGTGTAGCAACTTCCATATTTTGTTTCCAGCATAAGCTAACCTATATTGACGAAGGAAACAAAATATGAAGAGGTTGGGATGTCATGTCATTTTAAAGATAAGTTATTAGCAACTTCTAAATCTTTATTATCTCTTTTGGTAAGACGCAAAACAATAAACTTGAATGTGACTCTAAAGTTGTTATCATAAACTTATATGTGTTTATAGACATTACATTTGGGAGAGGTGGGTTCTTGATGAATAAGGACACACAATAAGACAACAACTTGACTGAGAACTGTGACAATCCTAGTCTCTGAGGTGATGTCAGTGACTCTGGTGATTGCAACTATTCATTCAGAAAACAGGATAACTAAGGAATATTTCCATTTGTTTACTGCCATGCATAATAGAAGTACATCCCCCTTTGAAAACCAAGAGCTTGCTGTGGAATGACTAGAGAATTAGAACAAAAGAGGTACAAAGAATGGGCGAGGATGCACAAATGAAAGGAATATTAAGAGATGACCTAAATGTGAAAATAAAAGGGAAAAAGTAAATATGAAAAGGTAGAAATAGACCTATGGGGATAAAAGTAACACGTTGCATACTTTTTTTCTAGCAATTGTTTTTATTTTTGTTTATTTTAAATTTTGTATGCTTGATAATAAACGGCATGCACTAAATCTAAGTTATGATACTCTATTTCAGAATTACGTCTCTGATATTAAGACCATTAAGTACTTATGATCATTTTACCTACATATAAATTATTAGGCACTAGGAATTCTTATTAAATTAGTCCAACTGGTCAGAAGCTAGTGAAAACACATTTAGTTGATGTTAAATATTGCACAGCACATTACAAATGGCTGATGCTCCATAACCGGTCCATTTATAGTTTATGGTGCAAATTTTAAAGTCAAGTAAATGGTGTTTTCAGCAGTAGTTCATGTGTTATGACTTGTCGGGGTTGTAAATAATTTGTAGGGCATTTATGTATTTCTAGATTCCATGTACCTCCTGCTTATAAATCTATTTATTAACCCTTATAAATAATTGATGGCCATATCTCAAAATGAATCATTCCTAAAATTGCTTAACTGTCTGAAATTTTTCTTTAGTAATCCCGTCCCTCATTTTCTTTTCATATCTCAATCAGGTATAAATAGAAGAACCTTGCATGCACCTTTTTCTTCTCATTCCCGAGTCTAAGTGTCTGTGCCATCATTCACCTTTATGGTGAGAAGCTATGAATTCATGTCATCAGTTCTTCTCCTGGCAACTTCGATGAGTAATTGGTTTTCTTCCCAACGCTCCATCCATCCCAGCTTTACAGCAGGCTTCCCGCTCTCTCTCTCTTTTCCTTCCTTCTTCCTTCCTTCCTTCCTTCCTTCCTTCCTTCCTTCCTTCCTTCCTTCCTTCCTTCCTTCCTCCTTCTTCCTTCTTCCTTCTTCCTTCTTCTTTCTTCCTTCTTCCCTCCCTCTATCTCTTCCTCTCTTGTCTTTCTTTCCCTTCCTTCCTTCCACCACTTGCATAAGATACCAATTTGTTTCCATTCTTCTGTATCAGGAATATGAATAACTAATTTTATTATATTATTATAATGTATTTTGTTTGCTTTTAACCACAGTAGGAGTATTTTGTACCAATTAACATGAAAGTGTTAGAATAAAAAGAGATGAAACATAGGAAAGAGGGCAAGAGTGGTAAAAGGAAAAAATAATGTAAAACGCATGGCAGGCCCTTGAAAAAAATGTGAAGGTGATGATTTATTTTAGGAATTTGCTACTGCCCTATTTGGTAACATTAAAAAAAACAAATAGAACCCAAATCCTCTCACCTCTACCCCATCTGCCAGGAAATCCATTAGTGAACTAATATAGTGTATTTTCATTCATTATATTATTCATGCATTCATTCAGCACTATTTCTTAGTTCATTATTATTATTTATTCATTTATTCATATATTCCTTGTTTGTTTCAGAAGGAATAAATGTTTACAATAATATCTGAAATACAAATTTAAATAAAACAAATGAGTGAGACAGTCTGGACAAAATGAACTTTAGGGAGTAATAATAAAATGGAACTGAGTGAGCCATAGATCCTAACTTCTTTCATATAGTGCAAAATGTATATCCCAGAACAAGGCTCATTCTTGAGATCACAGAGATACCATCATTCTCATCTTCATTTGAGAAATCTTATATTGCTGACCTTTGTACCTAATATTAACACCATCCCTCTAACAATGTTCCCATGGAAATAATTTTTGCTGGACTCTTCTTTTGGATGCCATTATTATATCTATGTTTATTCCAATTGTAGTAATACTCTGGATTTAATGGCTCAATAGAGCGGAGAAGATTGTTTATAAATCAAGCTCGATTTCAAGGGAATTATCCACATAAACATCCCATGAATCAAATAGAAAAAAACACTTGCTGTCCACACTGAGGGTGGTCTTTACCTGCAGAACACAGATGAATGCTTCTTTGTAAAGGTGCACTGGGAGGATCTCCATAGAATCAAACACTTTTCCTGGGGTAGATCTGTTTGGGGGAGATGAAAAATGATTGTGGTAGTACAAAGTGTGCAAATTACATTTCGCATTATGCAGTATTTGAATTAAGCTGCTGTTTGCAGGTAAAAGTTTTCACTGTGTGAGAGGTCAGACACAGGTAAACATGTTTTACTAAATCAGAAGGGAATCTCAAATGATATGCCTGAACAGTAAGAAAAGCAGTGCAAAGATTTTTTGAGGAAAGTGTTCTATTGATAAATGATAACATTTATTTGTAATTTGAGGATCTGACCCAGATGACACTCATTAGCTCAGCTTGTATGAAACCAATTAGTTTCATAAATTTATTATTTGTTCTGATGTTATTTGTAAAAGGATTTTATTCTAGTACTGGAGAGGAGATATGTTTTAAAACAAATGTGAAATATTTCCTTAATTATACTATTTTGCTTTCTCTATAAAATTATGGATATCTCACTTGTGCATAGCAGGTGTATACATTGTAATCCTAGTAAACAGTTTTTGATATATAAGAACTCATCCTTTGTACTTGAGGTAATTTTTTGGAAGCATAGGAGATACCAATTTACTCATTTTATTTTAAGCATGTATCTTATTTATCATACCATGCCTCTTGACCCTTGATGATCTTAATAATAAGAGACAAAACATTTATTGAGAATTTCCTGTGTTCCAGATAATGTGCCAGATACTTGCATGGATTCTCTTTTTAATTTTCATGACTCAATAAAGTATGTTCTACTACATTCACCGTTTGGAAATGAGGAAGCAGAACTTAACAATTAATACATGATGTATCTATCTATGGATAAACCCTACTAAAATGAGGAATAACTACATAAAGCTTGATTAGAGATTTTATTTATTCTTAACTACTATTTTTTTTCTTCCTTTTGACTTTGGTGCCTTTTGAAATGTTATCATATTCTTTACTACTCACATCAAAGCTGCTGTTGCTTTCTGTAGTAAGAAAGCATTAGAAAATAGATGGTCCCAGTTATCTCTCTTAAATTAAGTCAGAAAACATCTTAAACATATTTGAAGAAAGTATCTCTATATTTAATAGGTATCAAATATAAGTTGGTTTTCTACTTAAGGAGATTCATGTATATTTCCTCTTCTAAGCTGGTTTTTCTCATTAGACTCAGTTGTTAGTCTAGCATCATTTTGATGCCACCATCTGATATTATGGAGACTATGGATAGAAGAGATTCAGTTTATCAAATGATTGGCTAAAAATAATTTAAAGAGTGGTTTTCATTGAAGAATGTCTAATATTGGCTTAGTAGACAACATCATAACATCCAAATGAAAAATTGCCAGCTACTCAGTTGTAACTCAGTTGTAACTCTCACAAAACAACATCTTTTATATTTGGAATCATTTAAAAAAGTATTTGTTATGTTAGTTTTCAAACTATTTTCATAGTAACTCAAGCAAAATCCCCCAAAGTAGGGAGAGGCATACTCTGGAGAAGATGTGAGCTCTTCTACCTTACATTTAGAAGAAGAGCTCCACATTAATAAGTACTTACCAACCTCTTTCAAGATGTCATATGATGCTCTTCATTCACTTCAACATTAAAATAATATTTACCATTTTTTCATAGTTCATGGGGTTCATGTCACATGATACATACGTTCTATACAATACCAATGTTACTTATACACTTTATTTCTAATCATCAGTCCACTTTCAGAATCAAAACAATACATGACTAAGTGAAAAATAAATTAAAACTTCTTAATACTTAAAACTACTGAGTGATTGATTAGCTGATTGAAGAACTACTGAGTGATTGATTAGCTGATTGAAGAATTAAATTATGAGCATGCTCAAATTATGAGTGTGCTCACATGCTTACTGGCAATGCTATGCATGCTCACTGAATAAGCACTCGAGTGTTCTGACTTATATTTAAAAGTGAAAACTTTGAAGTATTTATTTTTTTAATTCATAGGAAAATGGGATGGGATCTGACTTTATCATGACCCTCAATGGTGGAATTCCCTGGAATAATTCTGAAGTCCACTCATGGGAAAATGATGATCCAGACAATGATGGTTTTCTTTACTATCCTCTGCCTTGTTGTTTATTTTTTTTTCTACCATTCAAGAGGTTACAAGATAATTTAATATTTATTTTCCTACTCAGTCCCTACAACAATGAGGAAACTGAGGCTCACCAAGTCTAAATACATTTAAAAAAAATAGCCCCTAAGTGGCTAAGCTATAGCCATTGCTAAGCAAAACCTACATTATTTAAAATAGTGAGCATAGTATGTAGAAAACCACAAAATTAATTTGCCCATATTTGTCAAAACATAGGGAAAAAACAAGAAAATATTGACTAGAGACTTTAGTGAAATACTTGAGCTCATTAAAACTTACTCCTTCTAAACATGCGCCACCCCACACGCACACATTATTCTGTCATTTTCTCCAAATAAATGTGCAATACACTAAAGTATTTCTTTAAAATTACTACTTTCTTGAAACTTTCCTCAGTGTCCATATCCAAAACTAACCTAGCGTTTGGAATCTACACAAGAAATGCATGAACACCTCATATATTACTGTCATGCAGCATTTGTTTTTCACTTGCTAATGGGTACAACAGAATATGAATGTTAAATTTCTGATTGTTCTGGAAAAGAGGGAGGTTTGGGCTTCATATTATTCCCACATGTAGAATGTGTGTTTGTGAAACAGTGTGCCTATATTGGTGGGAAGAGTTAGGGAAAAATTATAGAGAGAATCTGGAGTTTAAGATACTAACCCTGGGTGCCTGGGTGGCTCAGTTGGTTAAGCATACAACTCTTGATTCCTGCTCAGGTGATGATCTCATGGTTCATGAGTTTGAGCCCTGTGTCAGGCTCTGTGCTGGTGGTGTAGAACCTGCTTGGGGTCTCTCTCTCTCTCTCTCTCTCTCTCTCTGTCTGTCTTTCTCTGACCCTCCTGTGCTCTCTTGCGCTGTCTCTCTCTCTCTCTCTCTCTCTCTCTCTCTCTCTCTCTCTCTCTCAAAATAAATAAATAAACTTAAAAAAAGAAGTTAAAAAAAAGATACTACCCCTGCTCTGCTCTGTGATGCCTGGTTCTGTAGATTTGAAGCATATAGGCAAGCAGTCACTATCATGCTAAAGGAGAAGGTAAGGGACAAGGCATATGAATTAGGAATGTCTGAATACTTATCTTCTAAGAATTCTGAAGATAAGAATCATGTTCACAGAAAAGTATATATTAGTGTAAGGTGAAAGGGGTCAAAAGGCACAAACTTTATTTTTTTTCTTTTCTTAGATGTTTATTTTGAGAGAGTGTGTGTGCATGGGAGTGGGGTAGGGGCAGAGAGAGAGAGGGTGAGAAAGAATCACAAGCAGGCTCAAAGTGGGACTTGATCCCATGACATGAGGTCATGACATGAGCCAAAATCAAGTTGGATGCTTAGCCCACTGAGCCACCCAGGTGCCCCAAAAGGTACAAACTTTCTGTTATAAAGTAAATAAATCGTGGCAATATAATGTATAACATGATGACTATATTTAATAATACCGTAGTACATATTTCAAAGTTTCTAAGAGAGTAGATCTTAAAATTTCTCCTCACAAGAAAATAAAATTTTGTAACTAGGTAAGGTGACAGGTGTTAACTAAATGTATTGTTATCATTTTGCCATGTAAACACATATCAAAGTCATTATGTATACAAATATCAAATCATTATGTTGTATTCCTGAAGCTAATACAATTTTATACATCAACTATACCTCAATAAAGAAAATAAAAATCAAAACAAAGAAAGTAAAAAATATAGTTTCATAAATAGAGGGCTTATAAAGTGTGCTTATTTGTTTTGGTCATTAACCCTAGAAAATGAGGATCAGGGGATGGAAGCAGATATCAAATGAAGCAGGAAAAAAACAAAGCTATGCTCACGCTTCTTTGCTGTCTTTCCCTGATGGAAGTTATTGTTAAATAGTGTAAAAATTGGAAAAGTTACTGTTAAATATTTTTTAAAGAGTATTTCAGAGTTAGATTATCATTTTGTTACTTATTTTACTTTAGTCATGAAAATAACCATCAGGTAGAAATCTGGTTTTAATCACAGTGGTGTCCTTATTACTTCCCATAGTTCTTGGCACATAGAAGGTGTTTCATGAATGTCTGTGATTATATGCACTGGCCAATGAATTACATGCACCCACTAAAATCCTCATAAATTTGAAAGCTGTGATACAGGATATTTAGAACAGAACTATTCCTCCCTCATTTTGGAGTGCCAGTAAAATGGATATCAGATATCAAAGTTAGAGAAATTTTCATTACGGACTTTTCAAAAAAAAAAATTAGAACTGGGGGGGGGGGGGGGCCTATATCAAAAGCCTAATGATGGCCTCTTCCTCAGGAAGACTGAAAGAGGTTGAAAGGTGTTCTCTATTCCTGGGAGACCCAGAGGTCTGGGACCAGATTTATTCCAGAGAAAGCTGAAGCAGGCAGTGTGTGTAGGATACAGGGGCTATGCTAGCATAGTTCTCTTTTCTAAGACTTTGTCAGGGCAAGGGATCTGTGAGTATTTCACTTAGAACAGATGTGGGCCCTAGAAGGACAATATAACCCCAGAAGCAAGAAAATGGATAAAAGACCAGTTTACTAAGAGCTGAAGAAGGGGTTACAAATCAGCACTAGGAATTCAAATGCATCTTCTTTAGTCAAGAGTTCTTCTGTATGAGCAAAGTATCCAGTGATGGATTCAACCAAGAGCCCAGAAGAAGTACACCTCAAGGAAATGAGTCATCTGTAAATATCAGCCAGTGAAGAGAGAACAAAACCAATGGAAATAGTACCTGATTAATGAAGAGCTTATCTCTCTTCTCGTTTTAGCACGCTTCCTCTCCAAACTCTGACCTTGGAGGGGTCAGAGACAGCTAGCCACTGGGCAGATGGGAGAGGAGGAAAAAGTAAAAAAGGAGACGAAAAAACCCCAAAAAGTCAGAAATAACCCTTTGCCACTTCAGATTTAGGCCAACGTAAGACCTCACCTTGGGAAACAGATTTACTATTGAATTGATTTTGATTGATATATTAGACTAGATAAATAAGTTTTTGAAGTGCGACAGTGATTTGTGACTTAGCATGAGGACAATGATGTCTGACACCTAAAAGCTGGACATTTTAAGCAGGAACAGAGGATGATCAAACCCTCTTGAATCACAGTCCTGGTGAATCGATTGGTACTAGAATATTGTCCCTGCTAAGTTATTTGTTTGACTTCTCTACCAGAGGTCACATTTACCAATAGCTCAGATAAGAAAAAAAAAATTATAGAAATGCATATATTAGTGTAAAATTGAGCAGCAATAAGAAAATAAGAAAATAAGCTCTGAGAAGAAGAAACACTGTAACATGGAGACTTTCTCCTTAACCCTAATCCCCACCAGCTGAGAGGTATCTCATGGATGGAGAGGGGGCCAAGAAAAAGCTGGTTTTCACCTAAGTTGTGTTGCTTTCTTTCTTCATTCTTGAGATAGTGAAAATCTAGATATCCTATGGGGATTTCCCTAAATGGGAAGGAAGAGTGACAGTTAAAGCATGTCTGGGTGCATTTGATAGTAAGCAAGTGGGGGAGCCAGTCTCTGAGACAAAAAATAGCCCACTACTTTTTGAAGTAGAGAGACAGGAACATCAGAGATGAAGGAAATCACAAGACCTAATGGTTGTGTTCAAAGATATTGGGCAGCGACATCATTGGTCCTGATTAATTTGGGGGAAAGCAAATGCTTAATGGCAAAGAACAGTCTGCTTAGTAACCAGAGAGATATACTTTCACTTTTATCTCTACCAAAACCAATCACTTGGGGTTTCTTTTAAGATCCAACAGAAATGCTTGATAAGGAAGGAGATTTTAGTATCTGGTTCCCTTTCAGGTAAGGTTGAATTCCTTGTCCTGATATAATACTCTTAGGAACACAATTCCATCTCAAATATTTCAGATTCAGGAAATAATTTTTAAGATGTCTTATTGGAGTATTTAACAATGCTTTTAACACAAGACATAATGAATGCCACTGGGTAAAGAGTAGCTCTTACTTGTTTTCTGACAAAGGGAAATGAAAGCTTTGGGGAGATTTTTATGCTTTATCTCTATACCTCAAACATGGGTTACATTTATAATTGTTTTTATGTGTTTGTGACTTACAAACACTTAGCACATATAGTCCATACTGCTGTATTCTTCTCACATTCAATGTTGCCAACTACGATTATGGCCCCAGGTTGTCTCCTGATTATGTGATGATTCCTTCAAACTGGAAATTGATTTATCTGACTAAAAAGTGTTGTCCTCAGGAGAATTTTGTAGGATACGGTGAGCCAAATTGACCAGTGGGTAAAGTGCAGCTTTAGAAAGAACTCATCTAGTGGGTATCATCTTTTAGAGGCCCATAGGATTTAATAATCTCCCAATGGTCTTCCAAAGACACTCAGCCAGGGACTGATGTTCTGAACTTTTCCTGGCCAAGAAATGATTAATCTGAAGATGGACAGTTCTCCCATATTCAGGTGGCTTCAAAGTAGGAATGTGTAGTAAGTTCATCTCACAGTTGGAAAGTGTATGGTCCGTTGTCCTGGATATGAGATGCCTAATCTCACAGTACTCCATGTGCTGCAATCTTGTCATCATTGAGGCTTTTTGGTTCTTTCCTTTGTTGCTGTTGTCTTTTTAATGTTTATTTGTTTATTTTTGAGAGAGAAAGTACGAGCAGGGGAACAGCAGAGAGAGGAGAGAGAGTCCCAAGCAGGCTCCATGCTCAGCACGGAGCCTGATGCGGGGCTTGATCCCACAAACCATGGGATCATGACCTGAACTGAAATCAAGAGTTGGATGCTCAACCCACTGCGCCACCAGGTGCCCCAGGTTCTCTCCTTTGAAGGTAGCTCTTTGAATACAGAAACCTAAAAGAAAAGAAAAATGAAAATAATACACCTATGAATTCTTTTCCTTTCAAAAAGCCAGGACAAGGACAAACATATTCCATACAAGATGACTGTTCTAGCATCTTATAACTGCATTTTCCACTTGAAATTTAGGTTGTCAGTGAAACAATTATCATATGATTTAGGGACTAACTTTCAACTTTCCTCACCTTTGTTTTTCCTGTTTTTAATGACTTTGGAGTAGTAATATAAAGTGATATAAATTCGACATAAATATTCATACATCTTTTTTTGTTCCTTTTAAAACTATATTTCAGTCTAAGACATTTTTATGGAAGCAAAATACTACAACAAAAGCATTACAGCTAGAAATGTGAAGATCCTGGATTGGTACTTTAACAAGGGCTAAATTTCAGGAAACAAACTGATAGAACCAAGGACAAAGAAGCCGAGAAATGTAGTTAAGTGTGCCACCGTGCCATACTCCACACCTACAGCATTTATTGGAAACCAGAAGCCAACCTTTGAAATTTGTGGGCATGCCAAAACAAACTTGTGGGCTGCTTGTCATTTGGACCAGGGTACTTCCATCTCTTCCATCATCAGCTTTAGACTTGGTAGCCTCAGAGTGACC
Organism: Herpailurus yagouaroundi; assembly: GCF_014898765.1. Classification (NCBI taxonomy): domain Eukaryota; kingdom Metazoa; phylum Chordata; class Mammalia; order Carnivora; family Felidae; genus Herpailurus; species Herpailurus yagouaroundi. The sequence continues at coordinate 23,401,396 of NW_024412395.1, read as the reverse complement.
TGCTCTATGTGATTCCTTCTGACAGAAGTTGCTTTATATCTCAGCTATATTCAGTTGAGAAAATGATATGCAGCATGATATACTTCAGCAAAAGAACTTTCCGTAACTAAAAAATATTGATATTTCCCTTAGTAACCACGAATTAATTAATTTTTATTTTTTTAGTATTTATTTTTATTTTGGGGAGAGTGCAAGCGGGGGAGAGAGGGGAACAGAGGATATGAAGTGGGCTCTGCGCTGACAGGCTGATAGCAGCCAGCCCGACGTGGGGCTCAAACTCAGGAACTGTGAGATGATGACCTGAGCTGAAGTCGGAAGCTCAACCGACTGAGAAACTCAGGTGCCCCCTTAGTAACCATTAATTTAAACATAAGTTTCCCGAGGGTTGAAATCAGTAGCCAAATGAAACCTCATATTTTTCCCCCCAAATATCTCTCTATGTTTCCAAAAGCAAACATGGATTTGTATTCAAAATATTAAAAAATGTTAAATTTATTGAGTGTGTGTTTGTTTTTTAAAAACTTTTTAAAGTTCAAATAACATGTTCCTTTCCAGTAAGGATAACTTTAGACATTGAATTCATTACTGATCCTCAAGAAAGGCATAATAAGCTTAATTCTCAGGACATGCACATTTTAGTCTTCAAAGATTTGCCTGAACAATCTCTGTTAATTCAGAAGAATTGAGGACCTGAATATAGCATTATATAGCTTTAGTCAGTATTTAATTTAAATAACAAGCATTAAGACATCTAATACTGCACCTGGAACCTAACAAGTACTCAACAAATGTTTGCTAAATGAGGAGGAATAAAACAGAATTAATTGCTTCAGATTCCTGGCCTTTTTCAATCCAGAGAAAACATACAGAAACTGGATGGTTACCTAAATCAAAGAGACAATTTCAGTCTGAAAATGTTGTCTGGATTCTGAATTACTGGATTTTAGAAAGTACTTCTGTATGTATTTTCCTCATTTGACCCTACACTGGATTCATGATAAAACAATAAGACACAGTTTTAATGATTATATATAAATAAACATGGGTTAATTTGGCAGCGGGTCTTTTTTTAAAAAATATATATTTTTAGAGCAGTTTTAGGTTTTACATTTATAGAAAATTCATGAAAATTCCCAAGATATCTTAACTCTAATATTGTATTTACTGGTTAATACAGTCATTTATTTCTTTAACAGTTATTTTATACCTAGTGGATGCCAGACGAGGTCACTATTTTGCACAACTCCAGAGACAACAATTATGCTCCAGCAGGTCCTATTTACATAGAATGCGATGGGATGGAGTTGTGCCCTGTGGCCCCCAGATGCCAAATACTATTCTATTCTAGGCTCTGGTAACAGAGCAGTGAGCAAAACAGACAAAACCCTCCTCTCTGGGTCATATGTTCTTATAGGAGGCAGACAAGCATAAGCTAATAAAACACAAAGTATTTGAGTCACAAGTACTAAGGAGAAATCTAAAGCAGGAGGAGATCCTGAGAGTGCAGGAGCTAATATAGAAATTTTGGAGTGATGCAAAAGAGCTCTGTGAGAAGATATTACTCAAGTAAAGTTGTGAAAAAAAATGAGTATGTGTGTTTGTGTGTGTGTGTGTATGTGTGTGTCTGCGTGTAGTCGATAACATATATTGTTACACTGGGTCTAAGAAAGTCTTGGAAAGGAGAAATTGGTTATCATTGGTGGTTTTTCAAATACAACTGAGTTCTAAATGAAGCATGCTATTCACTGCACATGCATCTCAAGAATATGAGATGAGAACAAGGCAGAACTAAAAGTCAATGTGGAATCTGCCATATCCATTGTGGCATAAATTAATGCAACTGTTCATTACATTTTATTAAAATAAAATATGTCAAACGTCAACGCAAAGTAGAAGGGATGCCAGGAAAACAGATATAAAGGGATATATCCAAGGCGCACCTGAATGTTTGTAACTCTAATTACAAAGGACTGGTGAAATTTAATGAATTTAGGTTTTGTAAAAGAAATTAAATGCGGCAAGACAGAGCAACAAATATTCTACCAGTACAGTTAAGGCTGCTTAATGAGCAGATAGTTAAGTCAAAAATGGATACAATTGACTAATATGAAATATATATTTTTCTCTCAGGTTCTAAGGAACAGAAGGGAGCAGAAATTCTTCTTGGTAGAGATTATTCAAAAAAGGACAAAGCAGAAGTGGGAATAGCCCTTTACTTGACATTACTTTAAAGCCTAATATAACTGAGGGGTGCCTGGGTGGCGCAGTCAGTTAAGCATCCAACTCTTATCTTAGCTCAGGTGATGATCTTAAGGTTTGTGAGTTCAAGCCCCACATCAGGCTCTGAGCTGATGGTGTGGAGCCTGCTTGGGATTCTGTCTCTCCTTCTCTCAGCCCCTCCTCAGCTTGTGCCCTCTCTCTCACTCTCAAATAAATTAACTTAAAAAAAAAAGCTACTAAAACTGAGAAAAATTAGGATTCTTAAAACTTTAATTATGTAAACTTGAGTCTTCATGATTTTGTATTTGCTCTCAAAAATAAAAGAATAAGGAAGAAAAGAGATTATGTCAAAAAGAAGGAATAACATTTGATCATATGGTTCTATGTGATTTAACCATTAGCCAGATAGAAGAAAATGCTTGTTTGTTTGTTTTAGATATTAAGTGGAAAGTGCATGAAATTGCAAGTTAATAGTAATAATGATATAACAACTCAAACAGCTATCAGTTAATGTGCGCTTTACTCTGCCGGGTACTGTCCTAAGCACTTTACACACATTGTATTATTTAATCCTCATAGGAGTCAATGAGGCAGTATATAAAACTGAGAAACTAAAAGGATGACTGCTTTACTAAGGATATCAGTGAGAAGAAGCACAAGTCGTTCTAAAAATTAGAACATTAACTATCACCAAGAAATTAATTCAATAAGGCATTCTTAACCCTTTCTAGTAAATAGAAAGTGAATTATCAAAAATATTTCATGAGAGCCATACTTCTCAATGAATTCTAGAAACAACTAGACATTTTCTTACAGAGCTGTAAGGTTGAAAAATACAGTGCCAATGACAAATGAGAGCAATGGAATTGAGATAAAATTAATGAGGACAGGCTTGCTTCAGGCTCTTTTCTGTCCTGCATTTCCTTTCACCTGGTGTCATTATGACCTATCCCAAAGATAGCATAATCATATCAAAAAGTCGACTCATTTCCTATTTCCATGGATACACAGCAGACTTACCAGTGTCTTTTTTTAGTTGCTAGTCTGAAACTCTTACCAAGACCTTTCATGAATGCTGATGTTGAAATTTTGAAAAGATAGGAGATTGACTTTAAGCTATTAAATAATTTGGTTTAGCTTCACTGAAGCAAATATATAAGAGCTCTAAAGTTGCATGTGGGTTTGTTCACTTCTATCTTGACATTGGACAGAAATGTGATAGAAAACTCTGTTTAGAAGTTTTTGTGTCAAGGGAACATATTAGTTGACCTACAGAAAGTTCTTCCTGCACTGTGTGATGTTTGATAACGAGATTTGACAAGTGTGTGGCTGAATTTGTTAATAGACTCAGAAAATATTTATTAGCATCTATTTAGAGTAAGAATGTGCTGGTGCTGTGGGGCAAGCAAATGCAGTGTACATGGCAACTTCATTTTTCATGGTGCGCCCTTCTGGAAATCACGTAAGTGTAGGACATCATTGATCAGAGATGTTAAGAAAGTGTTCTTTTGGAATATTCATTCTGAAATGAATGAAATATAAGTATTAGTTGGGATAACTTTTCTCTGGATTAGTCAGTTTCCATAGGGCAAAAGTCTTCTGTCTCTTGCTGGGTCTGCTGGGGGTGGGGACTAGAATTTGCCTGGATAGCAGTCTTCATTGAAGGGACTGGGGGAGGTTGCTCAGGGTCCACAGTTCCTAATGCACGATTTCACAAAATTCCTGTTTCTCAGCCTCTGTCTCTTTTCGCCCTTTCCCTGTGCTTGGAAACCTTGAGTATCTTTGCTTCATTTGCTTTCCAGAGTAAAACATGCCATCTCCTACAGCGCTGGTGAGGAGCAGCAGTGATCTTAAGTGTAAGTCAGGGAAACGTCCTAGAGGGCCACCTACAGTCTTCATAGACACTCATCCAAACCCCACTCTACCTCCTGCTTGTGTGTTCTGTGATGCCTCCGAGCTCTGAGACCCTCAGCTGATAGGCAGAGCCTATCAGCTCACTTCTTGAAGGTATTTTCCTCTATAGGCACATAGATTTAACTTCTTTAACTCTGTTATCTGTTACCAATTTTCTTTTTTGTAAAACTTGGCCAAAACATTGCATTCACGGTTGCTTCCCAACCCCCCATTCTCATCATAAATATCTTAACTTACTTTTCTTTCCTTTTGCTATATATCATGTTTCGGAGAGGGAGAAAACATCAATACACCTCATTTAATTGATAGTCTCTATATAATGAGTATTCAACAATTTATATGAATAGTAGGTAACTGAAAATTTTGGCAAAATATAGTCTCTTTACCTTAGTCATAACTAGGAAATGGTTTTTCATCTCTCCCTCTCCCTTTCTTCCCTACAACAGACTTGGTCTTTTTACTTTTTTATTTGTATTCTCTATTTTGATCAACATTCTGTTCATGAAGAGAGTTAGCTTTAAATCCTTTTTGTGGAAAATAGAAATTTCTTGCTGAGGGCTGAAATGAATGTAGATTCTTCCCCACTAGCCAGAAATACAGCTGTCATGGTGCTTCCTGTGAGGCAATGTTGCAGGTAGGACCTATCCCCTCATCTCCACATCTGCACACACAGAGCTTGGAATATGACTTCTTAATTATTTATGCCAAGTATTCTGCTATGAATGTGTGTGGGAGCATATGTGTCATGTGTGTCTGTATACAAATGGTCAGTAAGTCACATAGTACAAGTTGTAGGTTGTCCTTGCATGTCACAGATGGAGGTGGGAAAAATAGGAGGCTAGCAATTAATAGAAAAAAAAAATTGGGCTGTTTTTGCCTCTCCACTCTCACCAACAGGCATATATCAGACTAAAACGATTTATGTGGCTATCAAGGGTTCCAGTCCAGGGGGTACATGTGTATGAGGATTGTGGTTATAGGCATTCAGAGGCAGCAGGCACGCTCCATACCAGGCATGCTGAAATAAAAAATCGGGTAGGATTGTTCAGGACATGGTCAGCATTAGGGATGAAACAGGCATAGATCCCAGTCTCAGATCATATGGCCTTTTAAGAACTAACAAAGAGATTAGGGTAGACTCTGATCAGATATCTCATGTTAAATCTTGTTGGATAAGGTGTCTGAAATAATAAAAAGCTAAGACTATAAAGCCATTCTTTAATAGTATAACGGAGGTAGGTGTCATCTAAGGAAGAAATCTCTAGAAAAGTGCAGTTGTGTAGTGGTTAAGAGCATTTTCTACTTTCAAATCCCAACTGAAAAATAATGGTGGGTGTGATGATACACAGTTCTTGATTTGTAGTTCAGGTTATAAGGTTATCCCCTTTTCCATGTACTAGCAGTCAGCCTCTACCTCTACAAAGGCCAGGGGCCAGGCCCCAAGATGCTCTCAAATGAAGAAGAGTTGAGCAGAGAAAGAATTGAATTGGTTTCCTGACATATAAGGCTCAAGTTGCAGGGCTTCTTGTACCATAGCCTCTACTCATTAATGCATAACCCTTTGTTGATCTGGGCTCCAGTCGGAACTAGAGGTTTTAGGAGTTGCATACTTAAAAATAATTGCATCCTAAAACCAAAATTGTTCACTCCTTCCTAGTGGTGGGTTCTGCAAGGTACTGCAACCAGTCTTACCTTCGAGAGGATATCCCAGCATACCTCAGAACAGTGGACTACTAGAAATTGCACTGATATGACAGGACCCTGAATTCTCACAAGATTTAACTCCTTTTGACACATAAGTCTCTTGGTATGGTATCAAGGATACTGGCTACTTAATGTCCCTAAGTCCGATCAATAGAATGTCATTTATTTATGGATAAACTTAACGTTTTATAGGATACAAAGGTATTAGGTTCTTTTGGAAATTTGTATTACAGGGAACAGAAAAGCTGACATAGTACTTCAGATGTAAGTCATTGAATTGTTCTCTCCCATTTTTTTAAGGCAAACTGCTTCTGATAGTATTTACTAACTACGACCAAGAAACAACAACAAAAATCTTCTAGATTGATTGCTCGTGAGTGAATTGATCTGGTAAAGATATAACATCTGGAGTGACAATTCCAACTGGACTTCCTATTTTATTAAGTTGTCAGTAATACATGCTTTTTCTTAAAAATCCATGAAGGATCCTTGAATTTTTGCATGATTCAAGGAAAGATAAATTGAGGTGTGATAAAAATCAACACCCTTGAATCCTTCAAGGATTTGATGGTACATTAATTTCTGCAAATCCCCATGGCATGAAGTAGGCATTGCTTTTCTACTTTGGTGGTAAAAGGAAATAAAATGAAGCCGCAAGGGTTGATTCCAAGGGCTTTTATGGCTTTTCCCACCAAGATATCTCTTAGTAGTATGCGAACTTGTTTGATAGTCAAGTATGTCTATCTCTAGTATACAATATGTTATCTGATCTATTTGCTATTTTGATTTTTCAGATATTCACTTTAATTCACAATAAATATCTAAAAATGTCTGAGTTTTTACAGGTATTTATTTTTTCTCAGATTACAGTATGTCTGGTGAAAGGATACATAACCTTCTGGGGAAGATTTATGGCAGAAATCGTAACTGTATTCCTTAAGTTGACCTAGCTTCTCCCTCAATCAATAGATTTTAGTTCTAATAACTAGTTTAGATGTAATAGGCTTGTATTCTCACTGTGATAACTAGAGTCAAGTTTCTTCTTCCAGTCATAGAAACTGTTCTTATTATATGTATCAAGCAACACCTTTGAAAGCTGCCCATCTATTTCATTTCACCTGATTGACAGTATGTATCCTAAAGACTAAGTAATGATACTGCGGTCCTGAATTTGAATTAAAAGTATCAATATGAACTCATGATATATTGCATATTTTAAACTCTACTGAACAGGCCTAGAAAACAAAATAGCAGTAAGTATCTTTAAACTCAAATTAATGTCTCCAAGTACCATTTCTAACTAAAAGGAAACAGCTCCTTCGAAATTCTTAATTTCATTACGAAGGCAGTAAATGCACACAATTAACCTTGTGTTGTTGTTGTTGTTGTTATTCCTATGTAATTAACATCAATTCACTGCTGTCCTATTGCACCTGCCTACCATGATCTCTATACTGGATACATTGCACTGTATACGTTCTTTGAAGATAAAACACCTTTCAATCATGTAGAATATCTTAATGACGTAAAAACAATGAACTCATTTGCTGTATTGCAAAATACACACATAGCTGATTGTGAATAACAAAAACAGTATTATCAACACCACCAACAAGATGATTTAGGAAAATAGCTTAAAACTGGTTTTGGAGATTGTTTTTTGTTTTTAAATATCTATGCTACTATTTTCATTTATGACAGGCTTATTTATTTAACTTACTTTAATTTTTAGAAGTTGCATTTTAAAGTTTAATTTTGTTTTGCAGTCATGTGTATTTACATAGATTCAACATCACATCTGAAATAAAGATTAACAAGTTAAATTTCTTGAAAGAATCTGCAATCTTTAGAGAAAAAGTTCTATCCCTGACCATGCCACCCCATTGTTATCATTCTGTATGTGAATATAATTATTTTTCATTGCTTAATGGCTTATCCCCTTCTTTTTAAGTATTCTTATTAAGGTATAACATACATATAGTGAAATTCTCCTTTTTGGTATTATTTTTTTCAAATTTTGTCAAACGCATATAGTTGCACAAGCACAACAGTCAAGATACAGTAGCTCCACCTAAATCCCTCCACACTCCTTCAAAAAAATTTTTTTTAATGTTTATTTATCTTTGAGAGACAGAGTGTGAGCAGGGCAGGGGCAGAGAGAGAGGGAGACACAGAATCTGAAGCAGGCTCCAGGCTCTGAGCTGTCAGCACAGAGCCCAATGTGGGGCTTGAACTCATGAACCGTGAAATCATGACCTGAGCTGAAGTCTGGATGCTTAACCGACTGAGCCACCCTGGTGCCCCTTCCCACACTCCTTATAGTCAAACCTACAACTACTAGCCTCTGGGAACCACTAATCTGTTTTATGTTTCTATAGCTTTATTTTTTCCAGAATGTCATAGAAATGGAATCATGTAGTATGTGGACTACTGGATCGGAGTTCTTTCAGTTATCAGAATGAATTTGATGTTGTTGTCATTGTATATATCAGTAGTACATTTCTTTTTTATTGTTCTGTAACATTCCATTATAGAGATGTACTACCATTTATTTTCTTTAACCCACTCACCAGTTGAGGGACATTTGGATTATTTCCAGTTCTCCAACTCTTCACTGTAGAATTATTTTTTGTAGACTCTTTAAGATTTTCTGTTAAGATAATCATACTATCTCTTTATGAAGGAATTTTATCTGTAATTTTGTTTTTATAACACATATATAATATATATATGCAAATTTACCCTCATGGAAATGGAAATATATATTCTTCCTTACACAAGTAATGACATATTATATTTTTAATCATGCTTTGTAAAAAAATCAAACAAAACAGAACATACAGTATGTCCTGAATGTCACTCTTCATGAATGTCTATAGACATTTTTCTTTGTCCCTGTTACAGAACGTTGGTCCTCCAATGATTGAAACATTTGTTCATCTTCTTGGAGCACTGGATTTATAGAGATTGACCTATTATATTGCTGTCACTATCTTGCCATAATTATTTCTCTTAATTGGATTTTAAGCATATGTTTTCTAAAAGTATTATAAAGCAAATTTGTCTTTAAAATCTCCTCCTCCACAGTTTATTATTTATCTAGTAATTAAACTGTTAAATTTTTAATATGATGTCATTCATATTTGATACTTCATCATTGCCTATTTTTAATGAAGGAGTAGAAAATACTGTATCTATAACATGTATTTCTTTAAGAGAAATAAGTAGAAAGAACAAATCCTGAATAGAGCATCTAAAAATTGTTGGATAATTCATGACATCACCTTATTTTAATTGCACATTAGACATTATATGGCACTCATTTCAACCTAAATCATGATGAACATTTTCACACATGAAAAGGAGCTATAGTAGCAAAATCTCATTTTATACATCGGTAATTTGAGCAGTGTCATCTGATTAGACTTGCAGAGTGAACAACAATAAAGGCCAAAGTTTCCAGCTTCTGTATAACATCCATAATTCTCCTCATATTAACTTTTAAATTCATCAGAATCCCAGCATTCTTGTCACCTGTGTGTGACACTTTCCCTTAAAATTATAATAAATGTGTGGCACTTTCCTTTAACATTATAATAAAAAAAACTGTTAGATGTGCAAGAGAGGGGGATAGATGCTATTCAGATCAACATGTAAATTCCCTGCCAAAGAAGATTAAGTCTTCACATTTGTGAATTCTTTTCATCTGGCTCTTACAGGACCTTCTCACACAGGTGTGTGACTGAAACTTCTTTGGGGCTGCTTGAGCACATGGAGATTCAGGATCATCCTCCAAGTATATACTCAACAGTAGCATAACCTTAGAGGTCAAGAAAATAACTTTGGACTTCATCTTCAGTTGTTCATTCAACCATTCACCAAAACAAGCACACAAACATACATTTGTTTAGGATTCACCATAGACCAAACTCAGTTCTGGGCATACAAAAACATTTCGAGAAACAGTGCTAGTAGGTTCTTTACTCCTGTGGAGTTGATAGTTCATTGTGACTCGATTTATCAAAGATAATGTCTTCCTACAGATAAAAGGTACATAAGGTACATAGGCAGATAGAGGACTACTCATCCTGCAAAGTTGTGTTAGGGAAGCAACACATAAGGAAAGTAATCTGAAGCAAATCTCAGTGCTGCTTTATGCAGTATGGTTACAATGGGCCTCATTCTTTTTACACAAGAAAATAAACAAGTTACTAGTGCTTGTTGAGATTGGTGTATTGGTCAGTCTTTTTTAATCTAGTGGTACGTTTTTTCCATATTAGATTACATCCCCCAGCCAGATTCCTCATAAAATAGGGTAATCTCTGTAACCAAAGACATAGTAATGACACATTGTTTTTGCATTTATAAAACTTTTTTTCATGTAATTTATACTAAATTAGAAGTATAAGAAATTCCATTTTAAGAAGTAATAATATGTTGTATTTTACACGGTATCACAGTTTTTGATGAAACTAAACAAACCAACCAACAGCAAAACAACTGAGAACCACCTCTCCCTCTCCAACAAACCTAAGAAAGTAAAAAGAGTTTCACTAAAATCAATGTTAGATTAGGAATGTTTGGCCCAAAAACAAATCAACTTGTTTTTCAGTGAAGAGGTAATAACCAAGTTTGGGAATGGTGTTTACTATTTCTTTCTCTCTCAAAAGTAAAATGGTTTCTTTCCTTATACAATGTGTAACTGGTAAATGTGTGAGAAGTTTTCAGAAATGTACGGCTAATTTCTTTTTTTTTAAGTTTATTTATTTATTATGAGAGAGAGAGAGAGAGAGAGAGAGGGAGGATGGGGGAGGGTCAGAGAGAGAGGGAGAGGGAGAATCCCAAGCAGGCTCCATGCTGTCAGCACAGAGCCTCATGTGGGGCTCAATCCCAGGAACCATAAGATCATGACCTGAGCCGAAATTAAGAGTTGGACGCTTAACCGACTAAGCCACCCAAAGCACCCCAGAAATGTATGGCTAATTTCTTAAGCATTTTTTGAACCAAAAATATTCAAATACTACAGAAGTTTTTGAAGAATAAGTAGAATCTTGATTAAAGTATTAAGCATATGCAACATTATTTTTTAATTGAATCTATACTAAACTTTAGTGGTATTTTTCTCTTTTTTATTCTCTGTTCTACTTCCTGTACTGATTGAATTTCTTCTCTCAATGCTCAGGAATAGCTTCTCTTAAAGCTCCAGTAGGTCAAGAGATGCCTTTATATTCCACACTGAATATACTTTGACATCGAATGCCTGTTAATAAGTGGCAATGATAGTCACTTAGGCAGGCATCTGTTGAGTGCAGCCACCATGGGGCATTTCTAGGAAAACCATGAGAAAGGTGGCCTTTCTTTCCAGTTCCTTATGGCCTGGCTCTCTTTTAGTGTAAGCTATGAAGTATGAATTATGAATTAATTTAGAGTACGTAGGGGGAGGACAGAAGACTCTAGGCAGACTGATTGACTGATAGAGGAAGAAATGTGGCACCAGTAATGGAAGAAATTGAAGGAGTGTCAACATCCAATAACATGGTCTGGTAATAGTCAAAATAGGCTAAAACCTTTTCTGTTCAAATGGAGGGAAGGGATTCAGTCATTCAAGGAGTGCCATCAATTTATTAAATAACATTCTTGCCTCGATATACAGGCATTTTAAGTTTTTTTAAAAACAGACTGTTTAACAAATTTTGTCAGAAGTTTGACATTCCTAAGACTTTAATATTCTACTTCTGTTTTTGGCTACTCTTCTTAGAACATTATTTTTGTGATTTTTCTGCAATTTTTAACTTGAAATTAATTTAGAAACCTACTTGTTGACTTTTTTTTTAATTTATATATGAAATTTATTGTCAAATTGGTTTCCATACAACACCCAGTGCTCATCCTAAAAGGTGCCCTCCTCAATACCCATCACCCACCCTCTCCTCCCTCCCACCCCCCATCAACCCTCAGTTTGCTCTCAGTTCTCAACAGTCTCTTATGCTTTGGCTCTCTCCCACTCTAACCTCTTTTTTTTTTTTTTTTCCTTCCCCTCCCCCATGGGTTCCTGTTAAGTTTCTCAGGATCCACATAAGAGTGAAACCATATGGTATCTGTCTTTCTCTGTATGGCTTATTTCACTTAGCATCACACTCTCCAGTTCCATCCACGTTGCTACAAAAGGCCATATTTCATTTTTTCTCATTGCCACGTAGTATTCCATAGTGTATATAAACCACAATTTCTTTATCCATTCATCAGTTGATGGACATTTAGGCTCTTTCCATAATTTGGCTATTGTTGAGAGTGCTGCTATGAACATTGGGGTACTAGTGCCCCTATGCATCAGTACTCCTGTGTCCCTTGGATAAATTCCTAGCAGTGCTATTGCTGGGTCATAGGGTAGGTCTATTTTTAATTTTCTGAGGAACCTCCACACTGCTTTCCAGAGCGGCTGCACCAATTTGCATTCCCACCAACAGTGCAAGAGGGTTCCCGTTTCTCCACATCCTCTCCAGCATCTATAGTCTCCTGATTTGTTCATTTTGGCCACTCTGACTGGCGTGAGGTGATATCTGAGTGTGGTTTTGATTTGTATTTCCCTGATAAGGAGCGACGCTGAACATCTTTTCATGTGC
>NW_024412395.1:23354187-23383935 GCF_014898765.1 Herpailurus yagouaroundi | reverse complement strand
ATGCTGTCTTGATGATGACAGCTTTGTAGTAGAGGCTAAAGTCTGGGATTGTGATGCCTCCTGCTTTGGTCTTCTTCTTCAAAATTCCTTTGGCTATTCGGGGCCTTTTGTGGTTCCATATGAATTTTAGGATTGCTTGTTCTAGTTTTGAGAAGAATGCTGATGCAATTTTGATTGGGATTGCATTGAATGTGTAGATAGCTTTGGGTAGTATTGGCATTTTGACAATATTTATTCTTCCAATCCATGAGCAGGGAATGTCTTTCCATTTCTTTAAATCTTCTTCAATTACCTTCATAAGCTTTCTATAGTTTTCAGCATACAGATCCTTTACATCTTTGGTTAGATTTATTCCTAGGTATTTTATGCTTCTTGGTGCAATTGTGAATGGGATCAGTTTCCTTATTTGTCTTTCTGTTGCTTCATTGTTAGTGTATAAGAATGCAACTGATTTCTGTACATTGATTTTGTAGCCTGCCACTTTGCTGAATTCATGTATCAGTTCTAGCAGACTTTTGGTGGAGTCTGTCGGATTTTCCATGTATAATATCATGTCATCTGCAAAAAGCGAAAGCTTGACTTCATCTTTGCCAATTTTGATGCCTTTGATTTCCTTTTGTTGTCTGATTGCTGATGCTAGAACTTCCAGCACTATGTTAAACAACAGCGGTGAGAGTGGGCATCCCTGTCGTGTTCCTGATCTCAGGGAAAAAGCTCTCAGTTTTTCCCCGTTGAGGATGATGTTAGCTGTGGGCTTTTCATAAATGGCTTTTATGATCTTTAAGTATGTTCCTTCTATCCCAACTTTCTCAAGGGTTTTTATTAAGAAAGGGTGCTGGATTTTGTCAAAGGCCTTTTCTGCATCGATTGACAGGATCATATGGTTTTTCTCTTTTTTTTTGTTAATGTGATGTATCACGTTGATTGATTTGCGAATGTTGAACCAGCCCTGCATCCCAGGAATGAATCCCACTTGATCATGGTGAATAATTCTTTTTATATGCCGTTGAATTCGATTTGCTAGTATCTTATTGAGAATTTTGGCATCCATATTCATCAGGGATATTGGCCTGTAGTTCTCTTTTTTTACTGGGTCTCTGTCTGGTTTAGGAATCAAAGTAATACTGACTTCATAGAACGAGTCTGGAAGTTTTCCATCCCTTTCTATTTCTTGGAATAGCTTGAGAAGGATAGGTATTATCTCTGCTTTAAACGTCTGGTAGAACTCCCCTGGGAAGCCATCTGGTCCTGGACTCTTATTTGTTGGGAGATTTTTGATAACCGATTCAATTTCTTCGCTGGTTATGGGTCTGTTCAAGCTTTCTATTTCCTCCTGATTGAGTTTTGGAAGAGTGTGGGTGTTAGGAATTTGTCCATTTCTTCCAGGTTGTCCAATTTGTTGGCATATAATTTTTCATAGTATTCCCTGATAATTGTTTGTATCTCTGAGGGATTGGTTGTAATAATTCCATTTTCATTCATGATTTTATCTATTTGGGTCATCTCCCGTTTCTTTTTGAGAAGCCTGGCTAGAGGTTTGTCAATTTTGTTTATTTTTTCAAAAAACCAACTCTTGGTTTCGTTGATCTGCTCTACAGTTTTTTTAGATTCTATATTGTTAATTTTGCTCTGATCTTTATTATTTCTCTTCTTCTGCTGGGTTTAGGCTGCCTTTGCTGTTCTGCTTCTATTTCCTTTAGGTGTGCTGTTAGATTTTGTATTTGGGATTTTTCTTGTTTCTTGAGATAGGCCTGGATTGCAATATATTTTCCTCTCAGGACTGCCTTCGCTGCATACCAAAGCGTTTGGATTGTTGTATTTTCATTTTCGTTTGTTTCCATATATTTTTTAATTTCTTCTCGAATTGCCTGGTTGACCCACTCATTCATTAGTAGGGTGTTCTTTAACCTCCATGCTTTGGGAGGTTTTCCAGACTTTTTTCTGTGGTTGATTTCAAGCTTCATAGCATTGTGGTCTGAAAGTATGCATGGTATGATTTCAATTCTTGTAAACTGATGAAGGGCTGTTTTGTGACCCAGTATATGATCTATCTTGGAGAATGTTCCATGTGCACTCGAGAAGAAAGTATATTCTGTTGCTTTGGGATGCAGAGTTCTAAATATATCTGTCAAGTCCATCTGATCCAATGTCTCATTCAGGGCCCTTGTTTCTTTATTGACCGTGTGTCTAGATGATCTATCCATTTCTGTAAGTGGGGTGTTAAAGTCCCCTGCAATTACCACATTCTTATCAATAAGGTTGCTTGTGTTTATGAGTAATTGTTTTATATATTTGGGCGCTCCTTTATTTGGCGCATAGACATTTATAATTGTTAGCTCTTCCTGATGGATAGACCCTGTCACTATTATATAATGTCCTTCTTCATCTCTTGTTACAGTCTTTAATTTAAAGTCTAGTTTGTCTGATATAAGTATGGCTACTCCAGCTTTCTTTTGGCTTCCGGTAGCATGATAAATAGTTCTCCATCCCCTCACTCTCAATCTAAAGGTGTCCTCAGGTCTAAAATGAGTCTCTTGTAGACAGCAAATAGATGGGTCTTGTTTTTTTATCCATTCTGATACCCTGTGTCTTTTGGTTGGCGCATTTAATCCATTTACATTCAGTGTTATTATAGAAAGATATGGGTTTAGAGTCATTGTGATGTCTGTATGTTTTATGCTTGTAGTGATGTCTCTGGTACTTTGTCTCACAGGGTCCCCCTTAGGATCTCTTGGAGGGCTGGTTTAGTGGTGACAAATTCCTTCAGTTTTTGTTTGTTTGGGAAGACCTTTATCTCTCCTTCTATTCTAAATGACAGGCTTGCTGGATAAAGGATTCTCGGCTGCATATTTTTTCTGTCTAGCAAACTGAAAATCTCGTGCCAACTCTTTCTGGCCTGCCAAGTTTCAAAAGAGAGATCAGTCACGAGTCTTATAGGTCTCCCTTTATATGTGAGGGCACGTTTACCCCTTGCTGCTTTCAGAATTTTCTCTTTATCCTTGTATTTTGCCAGTTTCACTATGATATGTCGTGCAGAAGATCGATTCAAGTTACGTCTGAAGGGAGTTCTCTGTGCCTCTTGGATTTCAATGCCTTTTTCCTTCCCCAGTTCAGGGAAGTTCTCAGCTATAATTTCTTCAAGTACCCCTTCAGCACCTTTCCCTCTCTCTTCCTCCTCTGGGATACCAATTATGCGTAGATTATTTCTTTTTAGTGTATCACTTAGTTCTCTAATTTTCCCCTCATACTCCTGGATTTTTTTTATCTCTCTTTTTCTCAGCTTCCTCTTTTTCCATAACTTTATCTTCTAGTTCACCTATTCTCTCCTCTGCCTCTTCAATCCGAGCTGTGGTGGTTTCCATTTTGTTATGCATTTCATTTAAAGCGTTTTTCAGCTCCTCGTGACTGTTCCTTAGTCCCTTGATCTCTGTAGCAAGAGATTCTCTGCTGTCCTCTATACTGTTTTCAAGCCCAGCGATTAATTTTATGACTATTATTCTAAATTCACTCTCTGTTATATTATTTAAATCCTTTTTGATCAGCTCATTAGCTGTTGTTATTTCCTGGAGATTCTTCTGAGGGGAATTCTTCCGCTTGGTCATTCTGGATAGTCCCTGGTGTGGTGAGGACCTGCAGGGCACTTCCCCTGTGCTGTGGTGTATAACTGGAGTTGGTGGGCGGAGCCGCAGTCAGACCTGATGTCTGCCCCCCAGCCCACCGCTGGGGCCACAGTCAGACTGGTGCGTGCCTTCTCTTCCCCTCTCCTAGGGGCGGGATTCACTGTGGGGTGGGGTGGCCTGTCTGGGCTAGTTGCACACTGCCAGGCTTGTGATGCTGGGGATCTGGCGTCTTAGCTGGGGTGGGTAGGCAAGGTGCACAGGGGCAGGAGGGGCAGGCTTAGCTTGCTTCTCCTTAGGTGATCCACTTCAGGAGGGGCCCTGTGGCAGCAGCAGGGAGTCAGATCCGCTGCCGGAGGTTTGGCTCCTCAGAAGCGCAGAGTTGGGTGTTTGCGCGGAGCGAGCAAGTTCCCTGGCAGGAACTGGTTCTCTTTGGGATTTTGGCTGGGGGATGGGCGGGGAAGATGGCGCTGGCGAGCGCCTTTGTTCCCCACCAAACTGAGCTCTGTCGTCCGGGGGCTCAGCAGCTTTCCTTCCCTTTGTCCTCCAGCCTTCCCGCTTTCTGAGCAGAGCTGTTAACTTATGACCTCCCAGCCGCTAAGTCACGCTTGCTGTCGGAACACAGTCCGTCAGGCCCCTCCGCTTTTTGCAAGCCAGACTTGGGGGCTCTGCTTGGCCGGCGAGCCGCCCCTCCGCCCCGGCTCCCTCCCGCCAGTCCGTGGAGCGCGCACTGCCTCGCCGCCCTTCCTACCCTCTTCCGTGGGCCTCTCGTCTGCGCTTGGCTCCGGCGACTCCGTTCTGCTAATCCTCTGGCGGTTTTCTGGGTTATTTAGGCAGGTGTAGGTGGAATCTAAGTGATCAGCAGGACGCGCGGTGAGCCCAGCGTCCTCCTACGCCGCCATCTTCCCTCAGTCCCCTACTTGTTGACTTTTATCAGATTAAGCAGATTAACTATTTTGGTTTGGTGTTTTTCTGTTTTTGTTTGTGTTTTTGTTTATTCTCATTATTAGAGTGGGAACAACATTCTCTTGTGGTTTTCTGTGTCCTAAGGAGAAACAGAAGGCTTTCTGTGGTTGGCTGGGTGTACCTTGTACTTAGTGTGGTTCCTGGGAGGCCAGAGGACTTTCCTCATGGTCAGTGCTCTACTGTTAGCTCTCAGAAGACCCTGCAGGCCTGTTCTTCAGGTGGGGCTGCTTTGCACACACTTACCCCATCTCCAGAAGCAACCTACGGTTGCTGGTTCCCAGTTGTTCAGCTTGTGTGGGGTGGAGGGATTCTTGATTCTCCTTGTTCAACCTGATTTTTAATACATTTATTTTCAGGTAATAGTACTTATTATTTATATATTTCTTTCTTATTGGAGAAGAATCCCACGTGTCTATGAATAAGAATACATGAACAGAAAAGCTTTTAGAATTCATACATGTATAAAATTTAAAAATAAAATGATAAGTAAAAATCTTCCCCAAAAGTTAACTAAGCATGGAAAAGACACAAGAATATCTAATGAGAAGTCAAAATATAATTGGCGATATACATAGAAAGCTTAAAAATCTATCTATGAAATAGAAAACTGTCAATTTTTAAACATCATTTATTTTATGAGTTTAATTTTAAGAACTTTTAAAAATATATTTTCCATCAAAACCACATTTTATACTCAATTCAGTTAGAAATTCATTTGGGAATAAACCCATTTCAGATAAAATTTCAACAAGAAGCGTTGATGATTAATCATTCATCCTTTAATGTGAGTGAGTTAATTATTTAATGAGATTCATTTATTCTGTTCTGGGTAGCTCCAATTCCATCATGAGAATGGGACCCTTGGTGGAGGTAGGGTAGAAATGAGAACAGAATAAGCAGGGCGATTCGGATGCACAGCAATCTATGGTCCAGAACATCATTTTGCCTAGAGGGGGCTTGTGGGCTTTCTGAGGCTCAAGAGCAGAATGTGGGCATTTGGGTTTGGGGGTGTAGGGCCGCAGGCAGCAGAGAAAGTACAAAATATGGGACATGAAAGGTAACTAGGATATGATCCACTAATTGAATAGTTACACTGAGGTTGAACATGCCATGACATATTTCTCACACAATGGTTTACATATGTCTGTCTATAAAAGGAAAAACATTTCAATTGTGGTCTCCTCAGGTTGAAAAATATATGAGATGGAGGGAAGTGGCTTAAACAGAACTCAAAAATTTTTTTGAAATACTGAAAACCAGAATTTGGGGTAAAAGTAAAATCAAATGAATTATTTAGCAAAGCAAAGTGCTCTTCATGGCTGCAAGTCTAGACGGTACAAAAATATCTTAATAAAACTTGATAAATCTGTCAACAAGTCAATATTTTTTCAGTTTTATGTGACTTAAAAAAATCAAAATTACTCTTTTTTCCTTCTGAATGTAGCTTTGGATCCAAAGTCCTCAGAAGGCAAGGCTCAGATTTGTTAAAATACCTTGGGATACATTGTTCATGATTCTTCATTTAGGTTAAGTCTTGAGACTAACTTTTCTTGCTATTGTGATTATAATGCTTATATGGGTCTCAAAAAGACATGATTTCCAACTTCAAGAAAATCTATTATTTTAAAATGTTTGCCGTCATGACAGGAAGTTGCAGAAAAAAAGGCCTGTCTGCCTTTGGACAAATGCTATTCTGTTGATTTGTTAGGTTTTGGACAAATGCTTTCTACTGAGTTGTTAGAACAAAGCAAGTACCTGATACCTAGTTGTCTTCTCAGTCATTTCTTTTTAAGCAAGAGAAATTCAGTTACCTGAATGCAAGGATAATGACGGGAACTTACTTGCTGTTTAGTAGTCGATAAAAATTCCCTTTCATACTTTTCTTTACAGCTAAAAATGCATATAATGGAATTATACCATTTCCCAAAACAAAATTAGACGCATATTTATTTTTAGAATCTTTAAGAAACAACTCCATCTTTCTTCTCTGCAAGAGATCAAGTAAATCATAAAGCAAGCCTTAAAAACAGTTTTATCCAATGTGAACATGCACAATCAATATTTTTAATGTTCACTTAACTTTTATGCAAAGCGCCAGAGCAAACATCTGGTTGCTTTGTAAGGGATCGACATGTCTCCCTCCCCTTCATTCTTCCCCCTTCCTAACCCCAAACACACACAAAAACTTTTCAGATTTCTTGAGGGCCACAGCTGGATACAAAATTATGCTGAATATTAAAATGATAAACCACATCTTTCCTTTTCATGATGGGTGCTTATGCTGAGTGGTAAATATTTTGTCATGATTAAGTATGTCATAAATGGATTCACTTTGCAATGTGTTGACCAGCTTAACTTTTTCACCCCAGCTAAATTCATCGAAGTTTTGTTTAATATCTGAATTTTCTTCATTGTCTTTTCTGATGTTAAAGCAGCAACATATGGTGCTTTGCAAGAAAAGATAATTAGAATTTTGCCTTGCCTGCCTTTAATGCTCTAGTTTGTAAAAAAAAATAAATAAGAAAAAAGTTAATGGAATTTACAAATAATAGGTGCAGTAAAAATAAGAAAAATTATTAAGTAGATCAACAATTTAACACCATCATTTGTACATTTCAAGTTAATGAGAATAAATATAAATGTTCTGAGTATTTTTTTAGCAAATTAAAAATAAATCCAGATCTTTTCCTCCTACATCCAAAAAAAAAATTACAAAAAAATCCTTTTCATATAGGGTGACTGGAAGCCACTTGATAATGTCAATATATCTGTCTTTTGCAAAGACTTTAAGGAAATATGTTAATGAAATCAGGGCACTTGAAAATTCTTGCTAAGAGATCTAGAGTCTTATTAATAATGTCAGTACTTGGACATTTCTGGACCTCATATTTCTCGTTGTTGTTCTGAAAGGCCAAATATGACAACCCATGTTGGCAAAATGATAGTTTCATCATGAAATGTAACCTCCAATGAAAAGTTTAGTGCTTCGCAAATAATGCCAAGTCCATAGTAACTGTTCAATGAATTAACAAATAAACTAGGTTT
This sequence comes from Herpailurus yagouaroundi, assembly GCF_014898765.1. NCBI lineage: Eukaryota > Metazoa > Chordata > Mammalia > Carnivora > Felidae > Herpailurus > Herpailurus yagouaroundi. The sequence continues at coordinate 23,376,307 of NW_024412395.1, read as the reverse complement.
TTTTTCATAAAGTTTCCTTTATTAATGTAAAAAATAATTAGGCTTGAGAGGAGACTGGGTCTTAATTCTAGGAAAAAAAAACATGCTGTACCTCAGTCCTTCTTTCCCATCAGTCTTGATTTTTCTTGACTGCTTTCCCTCTTTCACTGTTATTTCTAAATCTTCTTGGTCATTCCTGACAAATTTTTACACAAAGTCTGTGTTTTGTATCTTTTCCTGTTTTTTTCCATTCTTTCTTTTTGCTATGGAAGTGTCCGATCTTGTCCGTGACCTGGCATCTTGGCTTCTGCTTTAAGAAAGCATGATTCTGAAATTATGCCTCTGTTGTTCTAGATTTTCACTTGACAGTACTTGATTTCAAGTTTGCAGTTCCATTCTCATGGCACATCTACACTGCCATACCAACAAAATTAACCTCTACCAGTCAGATTTGAAATCTCCCTCATGGTGGAAGAGATAATTATAATCATCATATTAGTTTCACTTCATTTTTAATTTTCTACTTAATTTGAAAATGGAGGAGAAAGCATTATGCCCCACTTCCCTAACCCTGCTCCCCATTTTGCAATTTCCATTACACAACATCATGAGCCGACAAGAACCACATAATTTTTATTTATCCATTCCTCATAAATACATGTTTCTATCAGGATTGGGAGGAGGTATTCTGGAGAGGATGTACCAAGAAGCTAATTAGGCCTGAAATTTGTGGCTCCTCACTTACATAGATCTGGTATTGGCATAGAAGGAACCCTAGCAATCTTGATCTTGTGTTTTTGGCAAACCTCAATCAATTAAGTCCATGGCCTCTTGCTATTCAGTATCTCTGTAGTCACTTTTCTCTTTGTGTGCATTGATATTAGAATACTTGTGGACGTTGTCAAGGATTAGCAATGGGGAAGCTAAAGAAAGGTGAAAGTATTGGGGGGATATTAACATATATCATGTTTGGTAGTCACTTTTGTATTTATTTAAGGTTATTGTTATCATCCCCAGTATACAAATAATTTGGGAATATCCTTTCTGACAGCTGTGTTGATTTACCTGAATTTGTGAAATGAAGGTTTAGATCAAGTGGTCTTCTACAAAATTAACTTGTCCAGTGTTATTTGCCAATGGAATTTTGTGGATAATGGAAGAGGTAAAACATTTAGAACATATAGAAGCAGAAACTAGTCTGTGGAAAATTCTTCCAATCATCATATATACGTATATAGCAAATAGTAGGAAATATATACATATGTATGTATATATTGATTATTTAATACATATAAATTTATTTGTATTTATATTTATAGTTATAAGAAGAGAAGAATTTCATTTTTATTTCTACTTGGTCAAAAGAGGTTTATCCATATCAATTATATAATTGATAATGTGAAGTTATCATTCCATACATTTTCCACTTTTTTGATGAAAATCACACAAAACAATTTTTTCAAATTTCCTATGAACATAGCCCACAGCCTTGTAGTAGTAATAACAAACACAACTTCTCTGGGTTAGGTTATGTCTTATAGATAGTCTAACATTCAATATAAAAATTAGTTAAGTGTGCTAGAAGAAAGAATAGATGATCTTTTTTTTTAAATGTTTATTTATTTTTGAAAGAGAGACAGACACAGAGCGTGAGTGGGGGAGGAGCAGAGAGAGGTGAGACACAGAATCTGAAGCAGGCTCCAGGCTCTGAGACATCAGCCCAGAGCTGGACTTGGGGCTCGAACTGATAAATCGTGAAATCATGACGTGAGCCGAAGTCGGGCGCTCAACCAACTGATCCACCCAGACACCCAATAGATTATCTTTCTATTCTATGTATAGATAATAACAAAATCATCATATGAAGAGACAATCAAAGAGTATGAGGCAAGAAATGTAGGAATGAAGTATTATAAAGTTATGCCTGCCTATCCATTTAAAAATGTCATTTTTCCAAAATCTGTTTTACTTGTGATAATTATCATATTAAAAAAATTTGTTATAATTTATTTTACAACCTGTATGAACAAATATCCTTTTCATACTTAATTTCATGTTTATAACTTTTTATTCATTTTCTTAAAGAAGCCTCCCAAAGTGGCTGAATAAAATCTGGATATATATTAACTAGGGGTTATTTTCAATGTCTTCTTATTCCTCTAGCACTATCATTTTAAATAATCTAATTGGAAAAATTTTCCATAATTATAAATAATGATAACTAAGGGACAAATTAATAAATGCTATTTAAGTGGTACAGTCAGTAAGTACATGTAGTTACAGAAGAGGGATTTACATTAACATACTAATGATCAAAAAAGAGGAAGCAATGTTCCACTGAAGGGAATCATTGGATATGTAGATAATTAATGGTCGATGTTAATAAAATTAGTAGTGTAGGTCAGTTTTCAAGTTCTTCTCACTTGCATCCTCAGAATTGAAGCCTATATCCCCAGGTTCTAATCTACCACTACGTACATAATATTGAGACTAGAGCATTAAAGATAAATTAACAAATTCTCTTATGAACATTTTGGGATTGTCTGCACATACTCCCTTCCCCCACTTCCATTGTCTTACACCCATACTCATAAGAGAGTGGCTAACTCACAAAACATAACCCCAGGGTCAGGCTACAGTTAACTGATTTAAGGGTGAGTGAGTGTATGACTCAACAATGGCCAAGCTTAATGTCCCATCATTTGTAACTACAACCGGAAAATTCCAGAATAATCTTGGCTAAACTAGGAATTTCAGAGGTATTGGTGAAATAAGTAGCAGAAAAACCTGAAGAGAGATAGAAAAAAGTAACAAAAGGAAAGATGCCAAGATGACAGAAGAAAGTCTTCCTAGGTTCTCTCAATCTTTTCTTGTATCTTGGTTCCAACCTTTGCTAGGGTAAAGTAATACTATCATAGATTCCATGAATACATCTGTATTAATTAGTATCCTTCCTGATAATCACCCTTTTATTATACATATGCATGGTCCTTATACCTGGTAGCACACTAGAATCACCTGGAGAATGTCTGGCCCTATCTGGGACAAATTAATTAAGGCTCTTAACTAATTTTCTCCTTACTATATAAAATCCCCAAGAATTACTTAAAAATAAAAGACAAACAATATTTGAGCTTCCACTTCTGAAATATCCCTCAGTGATAAGGCAAATAGAAGTCAGAATAATTTATATCACTTGACTAAGATTGACAAATGAATATGACCTATATTATAGATTACATTGTGTATGTGTGTGTATAAATAATATGTGTGTGTGTGTGTGTGTGTGTGTGTGTGTATAATGGATGTTTAGAGATGTGATTATGGAGATTTATAGACATATAAATAGACATATGTAGACATATATATGACCTATATTATAGATTACATTGTGTATGTGTGTGTATAAATAATATATATGTGTGTGCGCGCGTGTGTGTGTGTGTGTGTATATATACACACACACACACGCGCGCGCACACACACATATAATGGGTGTTTAGAGATGTGATTATAGAGATTTGATTTTAAAACTAGTAAAACAGGGGCACCTGGGTGACTCAGTCAGTTGAGCATCCAACTTTGGTTCAGGTCATGATCTCATTGTTTGCGGGTTCAAGCCCCCTGCTGGCTCTGTGCTGACAGCTCAGAGCCTGGAGTCTGCTTCAGAATCTGTCTCCCTCCCTTTCTGCCCCTCTCCTGCTTGTGCTGTTTCTCAAAAACAAATAAACATTAAACAAATTTTAAAAAATAAAACTATTAAAACACATAATGACATCAGCAAATGACAATTTTAAATGGTGATTATTGAATTTTAACATATTTGTTAGGTTTTGAAATTTTAAGTGTGTGTTGCCAACAAGTATCACAAAATAGAGTAATACTGTGATGAGGTGGCTTGCAGTATAGTTTGAGGGACTTGACAAGCATGGAGAATTCATAGACAGCATGCTATTCTCAATGAGTTTAAATACATTTATGCCAAGATATTTTGGGGAAGCTTATTCACACAGAGGATACTTTCTGCTTCAGTAATACATTCCCTAGTGCAAAAGCTCCCAATTCTGTTTGAATTCTCTGTGATATTCTGGCATGCACAGTAGTTTGGAGTGTGTGTGTGTGTGTGTGTGTGTGTGTGTGTGTGTGTGTGTTTTCTTTCATTCTTTCCCTTTTTTGACAAAAACCACATAAATGGCAGTGCACAAATCCCAATTACCTTGAACTTGCTAAAAACTGTCCATGGTGTTAAGAAAACAAAACAAAACAAAACAGAAACCTCCCTATTCCCTAATCATCCAAATGAAGAGATTTGAATATCTCCTGTGTATTGCTGAGCCTTCCCATTCTTCAAGTTTTAACTGACTTTATTGTGTTTCTAGGAGGCAGAAATAAAAGGAAAGAAAGGGGAAAAGTAAGTACTAAAAATATGTGAGAATCCATGCTCAATTTTTTCTTTTTTTACTATATTTTTGTAAAGGCATGAAAATTGAGCTCGGTTTGATTTTCAGTCTGTTGAAGCAAATTATTTTTCAAGGTATTTGTTTGTTTGTTTGTTTCGGTTTCCACAAATTATGTGCACATCTTTTTGGTCACAAAAGGGCATTAGGCAAAAACTCGGTATATGACCGTGGACTAGACTCTGCTAGCATATGGGATTGTTGCTTGTTACCAGTGTGCAGGACTTGATATGTTAACTAGATGTAATGCACCTGAGGACAGCACTCAGTTTACTGCAAGTCACTTAGCAGAATTGTGATCATCTAACAAATGATTAATAACATGCGCTTGGTTAGTCTTATTGAAAGAGTGTGATTTTGGAAAGTTGTTTGGTAAGTACCAGCTCCTTCATCTGTAAATGGAATAAAAATAATACCCAAAGCAAAGGACAGTTGTGATTATTTAATGAAGGTTTACCTGGAAAATCAGTGAACCCAGTGCCTGATACTATATACACACTAATCTCCCCCTTTCTTTATCTCTCTCACAAATATAGATACCACATATAAACATATGGTATAATTTATAAATTCTAAAACACATTTCTTTGTATTTTTTTAAATCTCTGAAATATCAGTGTGTCTTGTAGAGTGCATCTTAGCATTGTGGCATGGCTATATTGGTATTATCCCTTTTTTCACTGTTATTATGTAAAATACTGGTGTATCTTACCAGAAATAGTGCCTTGCATTCAATTAAATTAATAAATTTTTTGATCTTGTAGATGAAGTCTCCAATGTGTTATAACTGTATATCTTTTTATACCCTATATATAGAAATAGTATTTATCTTATTTGCATAGCTATCAACAGAACTTTTTGCCTTTAGCTATTTTGTTTTTTGCCTTTTCAATGTATTATATTGTAGAAGATGAATCCAACCCAGGAATTTCAACTGCTATGTTCCAAATGAACTGTGGCATGGATGAATAATATTTGCTAAATGAATCAGCAGAGTCAATAGAAATATAGAGTTATTTGCATTTTAATATATATTTTATTGCATTTGTTATGTATAAAACACCAACATACCTATTAAGAAACATGTGCTGAAGTAAAAAGAGCATGTGCTGGAAGATAGAAAGTCATGTTCTTAGCTCTGCTTGGAACTAAGGTTACTTGCATAAATCATTAACCTCTCTGAACAGTCATTTCCTCCATTTGTTAAATTAGAGTCTTAGACTGGTAATTGCTGATATTTATATGAGTCTATATTGTCCAAAATGGTGGATTGTCTCCCATGGACATCCTAGGTCGGACTATTCTAGTGGAGAAAATAGTTCAATGTCTTCATTGATGTGAAGATCTTGTTAAAAAAAAAAATCAGATAATAGACAGTTGTTTGGACGCTACCAAAATATTGAGAATTCTTTTAAAAAGTTGTACTCAGAGAAGTCAGTAGTCATAATATAATGTACTAGGATTATTCAAAGACTTAGTAGAGCTTCCATAACTTCTCACATCGTGGAAATACAAGTTGCCCTCTGGAATTAGAAATAGGGCAAGGCAATTTGTATTCATTTCTGTTCAATCAAGAAGGGTTCAGTAGAGGAGGCTCTATTTCACAAACCTTGTTATGAAAGAAGAAAGAATGTTAGTTTAATGCTCACACCCATTAAGTGTTCAGTAAACCATACTGTCTAGTTCACAGATAAGTGAAGCTATTTTTGCTCTAGTGACAGCAAGAGCAATGATATAGTATTAAGAGAGGTGACATTAAATAAGTCTGCCACTAACTTACTGTGTGACATTGGGCAAGTCAGGTCTCCTCTGGAGATAATGGTGATCTGCATTTCTTTTTAATTTATCTTCTGGCTCCCAAGGAACATATTGTAGATACATATTGGACAATTTGATAATTGAGATTTACTTTACACATGGTCCAGTGAGAGTGAAAAATGATTACTAAAACTAATAGGATAGAGAAATGAGAAGACCCAGGTCAACTGTGGTCATAACTTATCAAGAAAGGCCTTTGGAAATAGATAATATTTGAAGTGATGAAACCAAATTGGTGATACAAACTCTTCTCTGTAAACATTTGTAGACAATGTCAAAATGATCAGATATATGGTGAATATTCCTAGTATTTTGGCAAAGAGCAATTTTTTCACTTTTTTCACATAAAATTGTCCGTGAGAAATAATGAACATTGCCTCAATTTAATTTCTTGATTTAGCCGAAGCACCAAACTTAACTTAGTTGATGTATCAATTTCCAGTCTCTTCCTTTCATTCTTCTTCTCACCTACCATTTATTATCTCTAAAAGTTGGCAATATTAAAGAGAACGTTTGTAAGAAGATTAAATTGACAGAAACTGATCATATAGAAAGGAAGCAGCTGCAAAACCAATAAATATTAGAGTAGGAATTAACAATGTTTGTTAATGCACTCTTTACTATCTTACTTCTAACAGGAATCTATGCTACAAGTTATTTGTAACATTTAAATAGAAATTCAGGTTAATAGAACTAAAAACTTGGAGAGTATATAGTGTTAGCACAGTTTAGATTTCTACTGTATTATTTATTGGTTCTGTGATTCTGGGACATTATTACCTGGTTCAAATATCTGAAATAATGATAATATTACCTTTTTCATAGAGTTCTAAAAACTGATGTTGTGAATAAGCTCTATGAAGTACCACGTAAATAGTGTGTGCTAATAAGGAGTCGCTAAGAATTCAAACTTTGAGATAATTACAACTCATAAGCTGTGAATCTGAAGAAATTAAAAATAATCAAACCTTGCCTCTATGAAACGGCTATATGCATTTCTTAAGACTTTTAAACAGTTGAGCATATGGAACACAAACTCCCTAAAGCTCCCATAGGTTCCTTATCCAAAGGGAGTGATGCGTGCTATTGCAGACTGTGAACGGACATGTGCAAGGGTAGAGTACCTCACTGACCATGCTCAGGGCGCTGTGGCAGAACAGCAGCAGACAGCTGTTCTTTATTGCATTGAGTGACAGTGGGGTTTGAAGGGCATACCCACGAATCTGTTCACTTGGACAATCCTTTAAGGAATACAAATGAAGCTACTTAAGCAGAGACAAGTAGTGGACTCTCCCTGTGGCTGACTCTTCTGGCCTCTCCACAGCATGAGGGACTGATATTTTAGGTAGCACTCCTATCATCTCTTGATGGCATAACAGTGCATCACACCTCATGAATTAGGAGTTCCTGGAAAATATACTATATATAAAAGTATCTTTTACAGGGCCTAGCAGGTCTACTGTTTTTGAGTATTAATATTACATTAGTAGAACCACATACATATGAGTCTTTGAAAAGTTGTAGATATGAACTTAGTCACTTGCTTAGAGAATAGCTATAACCTTCATTCTCTTGAGCATTCATTTCCTAACATGTTACAGCTGTCAGCACTCAAGAAATATTTATGTAGTCTCCAAAATTCATATTCGGGGCTTTTAAGGTACATCATGAAATTATGCACAAATGCTTTAAAGAATAAATAACTCATGTTTTTATAATTAAAAAGTTGTTGCCAATATCAATTGCCTTTTAATTATAGTCTACTTTTTTTTATATAATTGTGTAAATCAAAAGGACTTCCATACATGTTAGTGAAAATTTAAAATTAAGAAGACAAGTTAATTCATCACCAAGAAGGCAATAATGAAGATTAAGGAGTGACAGTTGAGAGGCTACAAAATGACATGATTCCTTCTAATGGTATTTTTCTAGTTAGAAAAAAGACATAGATTGCTAAAGGGATGTTTTAAAGTACTTATAGAAAATTGATACATATATGCTCGTCTAGACTTTACTCTTCATATAAAAATAGGGAATTTAAGACATTTTTTATTTTGTGTTAGTAAGGCCCGTATTTCCATGGCTAACTATATTATTTTAAATCGTTAAAGATAAAAAATTAGAAAAATAAATTCTTCCAATACCATTTTTAACATTACATGTAAATACTTTTACACATTAGTCTATATTTACACAGAAAACTGGCCAATGTTGGCCACTTTTTCTCTAGATTTTCTTTGTATAAATAGCATTCTACCATGTTGATTCTACCTTTTGTTGAAGAGACAACAATCTGAGCCTACTCAGTCATAGTAGTAACCAATCCTAGGCCTTGACAAGGAATCCTTAAAGTCTGTCTATCTTGTAAGAAGAACAAGCATATGCTTATTTCAAGCTTATTATATGCCCAACATTTTGTTAGGTGCCTTGGAGAATACAAATTTTTGGATTCTGTATATTTTCAAGTAGTTTAAAGCTTAATTGAAGATGTAAGTGGTGTAGGTAAATCACATATGAAATATACATGAATATGCTTGATTGCATATAATTTTAAAAAATCGTTTATAAAAGTTAGAGAGGGATGAGATAACTGGAGAAGATTGATTTTTATATAGTCAGTGACTAAAACAACCAGAAAAAATTTAAAGCTAATTTTTATTTTAAGAAATTATTATTTTTTTTCAATATATGAAATTTATTGTCAAATTGGTTTCCACACAACACCCAGTGCTCATCCCAAAAGGTGCCCTCCTCAATACCCATCACCCACCCTCCCCACCCTCCCACCCTCCATCAACCCTCAGTTTGTTCTCAGTTGTTAAGAGTCTCTTATGCTTTGGCTCTCTCCCACTCTAACCTCTTTTTTTTTTTCCTTCCCCTCCCCCATGGGTTTCTGTTAAGTTTCTCAGGATCCACATAAGAGTGAAACCATATGGTATCTGTCTTTCTCTGTATGGCTTATTTCACTTAGCATCACACTCTCCAGTTCCATCCACGTTGCTACAAAGGGCCATATTTCGTTCTTTCTCATTGCCATGTAGTACTTCATTGTGTATATAAACCACAGTTTCTTTATCCATTCATCAGTTGATGGATACAGGAGTACTGATGCATAGGGGCACTTGTACCCCAATGTTTATAGCAGCACTCTCAACAATAGCCAAATTATGGAAAGAAATTATTTTTAAGTTTATATTACATAAAATTTTGTTAAAAACTGATACATTTAAAAACCAACTATATGGTGCAATCTTTATAAAAGGTAAACTTGGCTTTATTCTGCTATTGAAAATGTTTAGACACCAGGGGCACCTGGGTGACTCAGTCGGTTAAGCATCTGACTTAGGCTCAGGTCATGATCTCACGGTTTGTGAGTTCAAGCCCCATGTAGGGTTCTGTGCTGTCAGTTCAGATCCTGGAGTCTGCTCAGGATTCTGTGTCTCCCTCTCTCTCTGCCATTCCCCCGCTCACACTCTGTCTCTCTCTGTCTCTCAAAAAATGAATAAATGTTTTAAAAAAATAAAATAAAATGTTAAGAAACCAATAATGGTTTGATATATTAAAATAACTGTGAATTAATTTTGGAGGGAAATTCATTTCGATGACCATCTCATTCATTCTTCCTGACATAGCCAGGATCTGAAAATCTCATGGAATCTGTTTTTTCATTCGTTTTTAAATCTCAGTCGTTTGGTTTTGTTTTTTTGATGTGTACTTTGCTCCCTTGCTCTTCGATTTGTTCTTTGACAGTTGTAATTTAAAGGTAAGACTAGGGGCGCCTGGGTGGCGCAGTCGGTTAAGCGTCCGACTTCAGCCAGGTCACGATCTCGCGGTCCGTGAGTTCGAGCCCCGCGTCGGGCTCTGGGCTGATGGCTCAGAGCCTGGAGCCTGTTTCCGATTCTGTGTCTCCCTCTCTCTCTGCCCCTTCCCCGTTCATGCTCTGTCTCTCTCTGTCCCAAAAATAAATAAACGTTGAAAAAAAAATTAAAAAAAAAATAAAGGTAAGACTATAGGAAGAAATTTAAAGCAAATAAAAAGTGGAAAAATAAATCTCTTATTTTTAAAAATAAAAAAATGAAGAAACCACATATCAGAATAAGAGCCACTGATAGTGTTTGAGATATGGCTAATAAATATTTAAAATTATTTTGCTAAATACATTCAACTCAACACAGCATATTGCATGCTGCTGAATCTTTCTAATCTTTCTAGAGTCATACTTGTCTTGATTTCCTTAACTGTTACAAAAGATATTTTCTTAATGCATATATATATATATATATATATATATATATATATATATATATATGTATATCTGCTTCATACAACAATCTAGGGACCTGGACTCCTTCTAGCCTGTAGCTTTGTCTTCTTTTATATCCTTAAAGTTCTCTCTCCTCAGCTGATAGATAGGAAAAGAGAGTGAGCATGGAGAAGGGCCACCTGCTCTTACCCACCTCAGCCAGGAAATGCATGTGTCACTTCCACCCACATTCTACTGGGGAGAAGTGGTGTTATGACACAACTTAGATACACAGGGCAACAAGTGTAGTCCAGCTGCCAATCATATACATGAAAAATACACATTGGATGCCAGCAGTCTTTCTGAAGATCTAATCAAGATTCACTTGTTCAAATCCAGGAAACACTTTAGGTACTTAAAATAATGTCAGTAAATTGAAAAGAAAACCTACTCCTCCAGGCAGGCAATGCATAGCTAAAGAGAGTTTGGTGGGAGAATCAGAAGAAATCATGCAGCAAAAAGGCTATCATTGACCCTAAATCAAAAGATTTGTTTTCTGGTACATAATCTAACATGTTAAAAGAGGAAATAGAAACATTAAAACAAATAAATTAGAGAGAAACCAATTTCCTTTATAGAAAAAAATTCTATATTTAACTCATAAAATAATCTTTCTTTCAATATCTGTGATCAAAAATGGGGAGGGGAAGTATAATCACATAACATCTGGGTACTACTCGGCAGCTTTCCTCAATCTTTGAAATTTTTACTCTCATTTATGAAAGAAAAATGATTCAAAAATTTATGAAAGAAAAATGATTCAAAAATAAATATAAAGCAAACATCCTTAATTATATTCCAAAAATTCTTAATTAGCGTCTTCAAACTTCCTTCATCAACTGTAATTCTTAGAAGGATCATTTAAAGCAAACTTAGTTGACTTACAAGAGGGAAAACGAGGGAAAGGGGGATCAACTCTAAGTGACTGAAAGATTGAGCCTAAGTTCCCCTTTGCGTTAAGTATCAGTTTAAGTAGTTTACGAGGGAAGAAAGAGCCATTGCTGCCGCCTGCCTAATGTTTCCACTTCCATGTAAATGCAGGAAGTGTTTGTGTGTGAGCACATGTGTACCTCTTCTAGGAGAACAGGGGAAATAGAAGGGAGAGAAGAACTAGGGAAAGAATATCGAAAGTGGCAACTTACCTTTAACTGAATTTATTTTTTTTCAACGTTTATTTATTTTTGGGACAGAGAGAGACAGAGCATGAACGGGGGAGGGGCAGAGAGAGAGGGAGACACAGAATCGGAAACAGGCTCCAGGCTCTGAGCCATCAGCCCAGAGCCTGACTCGGGGCTCGAACTCACGGACCGCGAGATCGTGACCTGGCTGAAGTCGGACGCTTAACCGACTGCGCCACCCAGGCGCCCCACCTTTAACTGAATTTAATATGTCATCCTCTGTAGGTTTAAGCATTTCCATCTAAAAATTGATGCTTTAAAACTAATATATTTAAGAAATGAATAAAAAATATTTTTTTCTAAACAACTATAATACTATTAAAAAGCGTGATATAACACTATTACTTTTAAATACGCATAGTAATTTGAGTAACATTTCATATTGTTATCCAAGCCCATGTGAGTGGAATAATAAATCTCATTTGTAATTAGTAGCATTCAGTTAATTTTCTAAAAAGTCACTTAGAAAAATCTTATAATTATGGTTAAACCTTTTCCTTACAATATTTTTTAAACTAATGATTTGACTTACACTTACTTTCTTTGTAAATTATGTAAAGCTAAAATATAACCTATCCAGGATTGATGTACCACAAACAAAGTTGCAGGTGCTTCGATACCCTGTATCTCATCACTTCTGTACACTGTTTTCACCACCCCCTCCACATGGAAAGGCTGTGTCAGCTAAGGTCCAGTTAGTTGTGTTCCATGGCCTAAACCCAACAAGAAGAGCTTGGGTAAAAGGAATCTGGTGCACCAGCTTCTCCTTAGTGAAATCCTCACTGTTGACTTCCAGTTCTGTTTGATGTAATTCAGTCTCAGAATAGCAATCACATCATGTCCATTGTAAAAACACACCCAAACCCTAATACATGTATTTGAATAGCTGCTCTTTTGTATTATCTACTGTTGTGAATTAATTATGCTATCCCTTTCTCTTTGTGATGATAGTTGAAAGAAGATATTAGTGTTATATTTAGTTGAATTTGTAATTGCATTACACTGAAGAAAGCATTACAATAAATTACTCTGTTTACTCTTTGTCTGATAGTTTTAATAGAACACTCAATTGCAGGGGAAAAACTTCATTTAAATTATCTGTACTGTTTAAATTCACTTGTTTCTGCTTTAAATCCATGAAATATCTTTAGTTTAATGCTACTTAAATTATTTAAATAGTTTCTGTGCTTTAGTTCTGGATTTGTTTAAATCCGTAACTCAATATATTCAAAACAAAACACATCATCTTTTATCCCAAGCATCTTTCCCCATACTTTTCTATTTCTGTTTGTTAGGTAGCATGGTGCCCCATGTCAACTCTGACCAAAAATTCAGTTATGTTTAACTCTTTATCTTGACTTATTCTTTCAATCAATTGGCAAGACCTCTTGTTTTTTTCTGCTACAATGCCTTCCACCCTTATTTCTTTTTTCTTCCCTAGTTCATTTCCTCAATACCTCTCAGTTACAATAGTGTCCTAGCCTTTTATATTCTCTCTCATCTCTTCCTTCTTCTCATAAGATAATGTTCTCAGATTGGTCCTATAGGTATGTGATGTGGATCATGACACTTCAAAACTAGAAAAATAGAGACTCTTCAGCAAATTTAAAGCCTGTGCATTAACCTCACTGAATGCGTACATTGTCTTATATCATCTAACAAAATTGAGCAACATATCTTTAACTGATCTATTTCTAAATATTATTTTGTACCAGTATGACATTTATGAACTTCTTCCTATAAAATAACCCTTAACAACAAGCCTGACAATAGCATTAGTGAATTGTTCTAATAATGAAGACATTGACATACCTACATTAAGTTATGGAGAGGACATGCTAGCACAAACCTTTGTGATAAACTATTCCATTGCTTTTTATCTGACACAAAAATGTTGCTTTATTAGATTATATGTCATGTAATATGAGATTCGTAACTACTCATGTTTTTAAAAAAGCATCATTATCATCATCCTCATTTTTTTAATACTTGAGATGACTTTAATTTACATTGATTCTATGCAGACCAGTAATGACCAACATAACCTTCTTTCATGCTACCATAGCTCTAAGCTTTCCTCAATGTTGCACATTGTCTTATCCCAGAAGCAATCTCTGAGACAGTTTAACACTGGAGAAGTTTATTAGGGGGTTTGACTGAGATCCATACCTGTGGAGGAGAGAGGATGAAACCATGATTGAAAAGAGGGAGAAGTAAGTAGAGTTGTGATTCAGCCTGCAGAAAAACCTGCATTGATCTCCTGAGGAGTGCGGGAGCTAGATTGGCATTTCAAAGTTGGCCTGAGTTGAGCGAGGGGCTGAGCCTTTATTCTTCATGTTGATCAAGCATAAGATGTCACATGCCCCTTTAATGACTTTCTACCTTGGGAGCAGTAGCTAGATGGTCATTGGGGAGGGCTTAGGGCAGTCTTCCTCCAGCTCTCCAGCAGTTGAGAACATAAATGCTTCATTTCCGGTAGGATATGTCGATGGCACACCACAGCATCCACCTCATGATAAACAGTAATGATTCTACATGTTAGGAGGCTTCTGCCATACCTAAGTTATGGTGCCCTATAAACACCATCTGGACTTGAGGGAGCCCTCTTCTGATGCCAACCATGAGACCATCCACCTGTGAAAATCACTGTCTTCTGAATCATTAACGTATGGGATGTTGAAATCATGATCATTTAAATAAGAACTGCAAATAATCAGACTTTTGGAAGTCACATCCTTAGCTTATTTTACCAAGATGCATGTATGGATTTATTAGATTAACTTGTTGACATATTGAAAAGGCTGAGAGTTTGCTTTTAAAGGAAGAGAAAAAAATACAAATGTCAGTGGATGGTAGGTTATCATCAGCATCATATTATGAAAGCAGCACGTTTGAACTAGAAAAGCAATGTTTTCTAAGCCAGCCCCATCATTTAAGGAAAAGGAAGCACCAGAATTCCACTGTCTGCCTGTGATAGTCAGGATAATAGCTCTCTAAAGATGTACAAGTCTTAACCCTCAGAATCTGTGACTATGTTACCATATGTAGCAAAAGGACTTTGCAGATAGGGTTAAAGTTACAGACCTTAGCTAGAGCATTCTAAATTATTTAGGTGAGCCCAATTTAATCCTATAAACCCTTACACACAAAAAACAACCCCAGTTAGAGAGCTGTGAGCAAAGAAGAGGAAAGAGAGATTTAAAATGTCAGAGGGACTCTATCCTTTGTTGTTGATTTTGGAGATGAAGGAAGGGGGTGACAAGCCAAAGACTGCAGGTGCCTCTTGGAGCTGGGGCCAGCTGTGAGCTGATAGACAGCAAGGAAGTGAGGACCTTAACTCTACAACTTCAGGGAATGGAATTCTGTCAACTATTCAAACGAGCAAGGAAATAGACAATAGACTCTTACCTGGAGCCTCCAGAAAGGACATGGCCCTGCTGGTGCCTTAGTTTTAGCCCAGTGAGACCCATATTAGACTTATGACCCACTTTCTTACAACTGTAAGAAGGTAAGTTTGTTTCCTTTAGGCTGCTAAGTTTGCTGTAACTTGTTATGGCAGCAGTAGAAGACTAATACAGATCCCCTGCGTTTCTTTAAAACTGGATCAGACAGCCCAGTGGGATGTGATAAATTAAAGGCAAGGGTGGAGAGGTGTGTTAAGTGGATAAAAGCAAAGGAAGTAAACACATAGAGGGAATGTTAAAATGAGAAGGTACTATTTAAATGTGTTGAATGGAGTCGCTAACAACAAATTGTGTATTCACTATTATTTTGCTTAGATATGTTTTTGTCTAGAAGCAATGATGCTAGTTACAGTTCCACTGTTTTACTTCTGGGGTGTTTTTGAGCAGGTGTTTTAGATGAGTATTGCTTTTGAAACTGTAGAAAACCTGTATGGGGTGCCTGGGTGGCGCAGTCGGTTAAGCGTCCGACTTCAGCCAGGTCACGATCTCGCGGTCCGTGAGTTCGAGCCCCGCGTCTGGCTCTGGGCTGATGGCTCGGAGCCTGGAGCCTGTTTCCGATTCTGTGTCTCCCTCTCTCTCTGCCCCTCCCCTGTTCATGCTCTGTCTCTCTCTGTCCCAAAAATAAATAAACGTTGAAAAAAAAAAGAAACTGTAGAAAACCTGTAAATTTGTGAATAATATTAATAGTAACAGAACCAAAGAACTTCTGGAAGGCAGCTTATTGCTATGCTTAAAAGCCGTGTTGCCATTTCATTGTCTTCATACAACAAGCAGGTATATAGGAAGGAAGGAAGCAATAATTTTCACATCATAGTTTTATCAGCATAACTAATCTGGGGTCTAAAGACATGCTAGAGTTTTTCTTTTTTCTTTTTTTTTTTTTAATTTTTTTTCAACGTTTATTTATTTTTGGGACAGAGAGAGACAGAGCATGAATGGGGGAGGGGCAGAGAGAGAGGGAGACACAGAATCGGAAACAGGCTCCAGGCTCTGAGCCATCAGCCCAGAGCGTGACGCGGGGCTCGAACTCACGGACCGCGAGATCGTGACCTGGCTGAAGTCGGACGCTTAACCGACTGCGCCACCCAGGCGCCCCTAGAGTTTTTCTTTAAATAATATTAGAAACCTCAGGAAGCTAGAATTGTTACACTGACCTACCATGCAACTTATCAGTAACTGTCTAGTGACTCATTTATGGATTTGCCAAAGGATATAGTATATTCAGCTGAATGAATACAAAATGTACAGTTTTTGCTTTCTGTAACTCATCTAAACTTTCATCATCTGTCCCCACATCATATGGGAATTGGAAAACACTTATTTTATTCCAATTTGGTAAATTCAGTACTGTGCAGTTAAAAATAAACAGAAGCTCAAGTTCTTTCTCTCTGCCTAAAAATGCTCCCTTACTGTTAGTTCTCTGCTGTGGCTGTTCCAGCTCAGCATGTGACAGTGTGGCTGAGGTATCCGACGTGTGTCTCCTGCTAGAATCCCCTTTGGAAAAGGAGCACTGAATTTGGCTTCTTCTTCTGCCTCTCTAGTAGAGTTCTCTATTCTAAGACATAATCCCACAGAAGAGAGGCAGAACATAGGAGTGTCACCACTTTTCTGCCTGCCTTCTCTATTCTTGCAAATCTTCCAGGATGTATATATTTTTAATGTTTATTTATTTTTTGGAAGGGTGTGGGGGCAGAGACAGAGGGAGAGAGAGAATCCCAAGCAGGCTCTGCACAGTCAGTGCAGAGCCCAATGTGGGACTCGATCTCACAAACCTTGAGATCGTGACCTGAGCCAAAATCAAGAAAGAGTCTGAGGCATAACCAGCTGAGCCAAGCAGGTGCCCCAAGTCTTACATATTAGAGGCAAGCCATCCACTTTTTCTGTTTCTGTGTGACTCAGGTATCACAGGTCATATTGTCCTTTCCCAAGGATGTTTCACTCATCTCCTTTACTTCGTGACTGTAATTTCAGGAGAACAAACTGAGAACTGGATTTCTTAGGGACGACAGGAAAAACATACCAAGATAATATTTTCAAAATACTTTGACCATTACTCTTCCTCTGTAAGACAACATTGTGTCCCAGCAAAGGGTGTTTATACTAGTTTGAACTTCATCCACCTTTCTAAGATGACTGGATCCATCCTTCTAGCAGAATCTTTTTTTTTTTTTCCCCAATCAACTTGTCCTGCGGTATACATGGGCAAATACGGCTCCTGGGTAAAGTTTTGTCCTCTTATCACTGAGATGACTCTTCATGTTCCCAGGAAACTTACCTTCCTCCCAGTTCTGGTCTCTACCGCACCCATATTTACTCCTTTAAAAGAAACGAAGTCAGGTGGATCTTGCACAAAAGTGGATAAGAAATTGCTCCTGTTTAAAGTTATTTGATGTGGCTGCTGCTCCCCACCTCTGATTTCCAAGCATCTTCTCTCCTCCCAGATTGTTGCAACTGTCATTGACTATCTGGTTCAAGAGGGAAATGGGCCATAAACTTGTCCTGCTGTTCCCTTCTTCCCTTCTCTCACCAAACTGTATTTACCTTTCTCTCACAAGGTTGTAGCCCTGACCTTTCTTACTTAAATTGACAGTTGAGGGAAGAGTTAAAGTTACCGTTTCCTGGATTTCTCACTGACTTAGTTTGGCGTGGTGTTATTTTGCTTTGGGCATGCGGTGTGGAAGGAACTGCATGCTGTGCAAGGTCTTTTCTATAACTTAAGGGAGAGCAACTTTAACAGCATTTATACACAATAGATTGAAGTAACCTGCTAACCCCCATAGAAACTGAGGCGGGGGGGGGGGGGGCCTGGGTGGCTCAGTTGGTTGAGCGGCCGACTTCCGCTCAGGTCATGATCTCACGGTCTGTGAGTTCGAGCCCCGCGTCGGGCTCTGTGCTGACAGCTCAGAGCCTGGAGCCTGTTTCAGATTCTGTGTCTCCCTCTCTCTCTGATCCTTCCCCGTTCATGCTCTGTCTCTCTATGTCTCAAAAATAAATAAACGTTAAAAAAATTAAAAAAAAAAAAAAAAGAAACTGAGGCAGGGAATGGTAGAATTAGTCAAAATAGTAGAAATGACATCAATTTGTTTAATTCAGCGATTTAACTGATTTATTTAGTCTTCTGGAAAGTGGGAACCAGGATTCTAAAATTAAAGTCCTTAGCTATAAATTCTTGTTTGCCTCTTACTGATTTATGAACACGGACAGGATAGTTTCCTTCTATGTAAAACACCCTCTAAGAATATCCATGTGAAAGAGCTGTTGTGAAGGCTAAGGGGAGCATTACATGCAGAATGGTTGGCACTTGGCACATAATAGGTGATCATAATGTCAGCGTGTTGTTGCCTGTTGCATTGTTATTGAACCTTCCTGAGACTTTCTTCAATGATGTGGGTGGAGCACATTATTTCCAAAAGCAGCCTCATTTAATTTGAAGCCCTCCATTTTCTTTTTTTTTTTTTTCAACGTTTATTTATTTTTGGGACAGAGAGAGACAGAGCATGAACGGGGGAGGGGCAGAGAGAGAGGGAGACACAGAATCGGAAACAGGCTCCAGGCTCTGAGCCATCAGCCCAGAGCCCGACGCGGGGCTCGAACTCACGGACCGCGAGATCGTGACCTGGCTGAAGTCGGACGCTTAACCGACTGCGCCACCCAGGCGCCCCAAAGCCCTCCATTTTCTATAATGTTCTCATAACTATGTCATGTCCACTTATCTGTAGTTTATAGGCGTGCCCTTGGGAAGCCCACAGACGAAACTGTCTCCTTTCCATGTACCTACTTTTCATATTGTTGAAGAGAACTGGGTAACTCCAGTAAGTGCCCTTTCCTCCAAGGGAAACATGCTCAGGTCTGTCAGTCCACACATGCTCGGTCTCTATGTGTGAGCTCTGTTTCTTTTGGTTTCTGTTATCCTTATGGTTACTCTTTATTGTAGTTGTTTGCTTTTGTGTTTATTTTTTTTAACTGTTCCTCAAAATCTCTGGCTTACAGAATAGAATTCATATTTCAGACATTCCCTAAGAAGCACGGATGAGACTCTTGGGAGGTGCCATTGCTCGTCTGGTTCTATTTGTGCTGGTGAACCGCTGTTATTGCTTTTGTGTTATTATTGCTGTTGAACCACATTTCTGACTTGTAGTGAATTGGCAGTCCTTTAAGATTATATATATTTTGTGCACATGTGATGCTTTTGATTAGCATCTCCCCGTTCTCTATCTCCATTTTGATTTAGTCG
This sequence comes from Herpailurus yagouaroundi, assembly GCF_014898765.1. NCBI lineage: Eukaryota > Metazoa > Chordata > Mammalia > Carnivora > Felidae > Herpailurus > Herpailurus yagouaroundi. The sequence continues at coordinate 23,356,874 of NW_024412395.1, read as the reverse complement.
ATCCAAAAAGCACTATCTACAGATATAATGAATGTAGTACATTCCATATAAGAGTCTATGGCTTCACACTTGAAGAAAAATAAACGGCAGATGAGGGAAAAGAAGAATCATCCATTTGCATGTTGTTTTGTGGTTACTACTGTGCAGTTGGGTTCATTTTACTGGATGGCCTCCCTTTCTGAGTGTCCTGGCTCCTTTCATCTCATAGCCAGTCAACATTGTGAGCATCTGCCTGTCTATTGGCCTGAGGACAATCCATCCCATGTTTAATCCAATACTGTTGTTAATAAAGAGCAAACTTATTAGCTATCATGTGGTGCCATTCATTGTTTCACTCAAATGCATTCTTGAAATTTGATTTCCTTACATTTCTCAGAAGAGAGGCTCAGAAGTTGGCTAGTGTGACATTGGAGGGAGTGGAAATTTGGTTGGAACTAAATGCTTAGACCACGCTTGGTTTGATGTGGTATCCAGAAAAAGATTATAATTAAAGGGATCACTTATAAAGTGCACTGCAGAGAAATGTGGTAGAAAGTAGAGAAATGTGCTTAAAATTGCACTGACTTATAATTATTTCATTATAAGATCTTCTTGTCTTTTTCTGCTTAGAATTTATTAGAATACTATCCTCTGTGGTATCATTTAAATATTTGTTTGTATGGTTCAGATTTTTCTAATAGTGCCAGAGGAAATTCAGATGAAAAATTAATTCACTGTCCTTGGGAGACATTTAATCTGGTAATCTGCTTTTAGTACCTTTGCAAAGTTTAATAATCCCTGCTGTTGGAATTATAAGACTCTTATTCCAAATACTTTAGGAAATCTTTAAAAATTTGCTTACTCAAAACTCAAGTGTTCAACTTTAGAATTGCATTCTCCATTGCTATAATTTCAGATATTATTCCTTGAATATGTTTTGTTCACAAATTGTGATATGATATGTTATGTCAATACCATAACTTTTATTCTTTTTATGTAATTAAAAATTCTAGTAGGGTTGTGTTGATAGAGTTTGGGCTAAACTGTATATATCCTTCAACTTTCTTGCACATATATGCATGGTCCAATCCTATGCCACTTTGTGGTTATTATTAAGCTTTTTTCCACCTGAATTATATTGAGGTGTATCATAGAATTTATTGTTCAAAGATGCTTTTCCAAGTAGACTGGGTCACTGTAAGTAATGATTCTGGGATAACCTGGAGCTCTTCTGGGGAATGTTGAATGTAAGATTGCCCTATTTATAACACATGTTCATTTCAGAAAAAAAAAAAAAGAAAATACAGAGAAATGTTTTAAAAATCAGTCACAGTCCCTTAACTTCTTTTTCCTTCTTTCTCTCTTCTGATAAGTATTCACATATATTGCTATGCATATATACGTATACATGCAGACATACATACTCATATACATATTTATACATACATATGCACATATTGTATGATTGGAATCATACCATTACAAGTTCAAAAACCATTTCAATGGCTCCATATTACTCTTGTTGTATGAATGTTTTCAAATCCTATTTAATTCCTCCATGTGGAATAGTTAGGTTGTTTTCAGCTTTTATTATTCATACCACTGTGATGATATCCTTGCACATAGCTATTTGTTTCTGGCATTTATTTTTTTATAACGGGGTACTAGAAGTAGAATCATTTAACCAAAGAGTGTTAATATTATAATGTTTTTAAACACGCCTTTTTACATCGATTTTATGAAATATGTATGAACTGGCACTATTGTCAGTCTATGAGAGCTATTTCACCACACTTTTACCATTACTAGGTCGTATCATCATTTTTATCTTATCATTAGTGAAATTGTAATTACTTCTTGGAAAAGTGGCAAAAAAGTTTTAAATTCAGTTAAAACGTCAAACTGCACTTTTAAGGTTCTAATTTCCATGAAATTTGTTCCAGATGGCTCATAAGTTAGCTAGCGAAATGAAAAACAGACTATTTTAACCAACTTTAATCCACTCTTATGGTCCAATTGAATTCAATAGTTTACAACCAAGAACTTACAAACTGGAAAGAGAATCTGTTTTTCAGATATGACCTTTAAAGGAGCACAGTATCCCCATGTTTCTAAGGCAGACTACTCCCCCATTTCTGGTGTTTTCCTCCAAGATATGACAGATCAGAGCTATATTGTTAATATTCCTTCTTGGAACATATTTTGATTGCCAGTTGCCACTATATCGGGTTTTGTTTGTTTGTTTGTTGAAGGCATTTCAGTTAAGAGACACTTATCATCTCAAAGAATCAAGTGAAAATGAAAGATATACATTGCAGCTTGTGTCTGTTCCCAAAGTCCCTTCACCATCTTACAAGGAAGCAGTGCTTTGAAACATGTGCTCTAGAGTTAAATTGCACATTTTTAAAAAAGCCCTTGCATTACTCCTAATTAACTGAGAGAATTTAGGCATCTTTTTAAAAATTTTTTATTTAAATTCCAGTCAGTTAACATACAGTGCAATACTGCTTTTAGGAATACAATATAGGGATTCAACATTTCCACAGCTCCCCGTGCTCATCGTCAAGTGCACTCCTTAATCTCCACCACCTATTTCACCCCATCCTCCTACCCACCTCTCTTGTGGTAGTCATCAGTTTGTTGTCTATAGTTAAGAGTCTGTTAGAATCCTCTCTCTCTCTCTCTCTCTCTCTCTCTCTCTCTCTCTC
>NW_024412395.1:23278356-23353787 GCF_014898765.1 Herpailurus yagouaroundi | reverse complement strand
ACCCATCCCTCCTCCAACCCAGCTCCTCCACCCCGGCTCTGCTTGTTTGTTTTGTTTCTTAAATTCCACACATGAGTGAAATCTTTCTTACTTCTCTAAGCTTAAGTTTTTCTGTAAGGAAAAGAAAGCAAAGAATAATATAACAACCTCCTTTTATAAGGATTATATGCAATGATTTCTCTTCCTGTTCCTGTTTCTTAGAAGTAAGCAAATCCTAATAATCTATAACAGAAGTATGTGTGGGGAGAAAGGAGAGGTAACATTTTTGGCTTATAATTAAGTATGGACTTTATCATTCTTGGACCTGATGTACTATGTTATTTTTGAAAAGAAGGTCCAAGAGCACTATAAATGAAACCAACATGCGGTTAGATTATGATATTTAAAAAATACTGTCTAAGCATTGTACGTTCTTATCCAAAGAATAATCAACAGCAAAAATTAATCATATTAATTTAGTTTTTATGTTAAATTGTCATGAAAAGTAGTGTTTAGGAAATTTCCCCTACACACTAATACTGTTCTTTACTTATCTTTGTAAGTGTATTAATAACAAAAGAACTTTAAAAAATATATCTTATTTAAGAAGAGCATTGTTCGTTTGTCAGACATGGTTTCCCTAGGCGGTCTCTTTGTTAGTGATCATATCTGGAAAACATTATAGCAAAAGTAGATCCTGTCATAAAAGTATAGACTTGGGAAAATCTGGCTTTTTGTAGAAAAGAATTGTGATGTCAGGTCAAGTTGCTAAAGGAATATATAGAATCAGTTTATAAAATGATTCAATGTATTTTTTGAATGCAGATAATTCACTCATTGATAACTTTGTTTTTTGCAATTTTCTGGGAAAATTAGACTTTTTGGAAAACTACTTGCATGTATGAGTGGGTTAGGCCTAGAAGCATAAAACCTGTGAGACTCAGTTTCAGCCTGTGGAGAGAGTAGAGAAAGAAAGGGAGCATAATGTAACATTTTGAGTTTAGAGAAATGGGAATAATTAAAAAAGGTGAGCCAACTTCAGTAACTTTAGAAACCCTGATCCTGAGAATAAACAAAAATATTAAAAGCCTGTGGAATTCAGCAATCATAGAAAACACAGTGGGATCAGAGAAACTGCTAGGTCGGAGTCTAGTCTATACAGAAAAAGAATATAGACCTGAAAAAGCCTGTTAAAACATTTTTTAAAAGATGGTAGAGAAATTAAAAATTATTTTATATTTTGAATTTATTGGTGGTTTGCATTTGACATTAAACCTGTACTTGATGAATATTAACTGTTGAAGAGTTTAGTTATAGAAATATCAAAAATTGACTGTTCAGTGGAAAAGAGCCTGGATGTTAAAACTTCCAGTAAATAAAACACAGACACAGAAGATTGTTTCTTCGGTGTTTTCTCTTATGACTGTTTTTTTTTTTTTTTTTCCTCCAGCTTCATTGAGATATAATTGACCTGTAACATTATATAAGGTTAAGGTATACAACGGGTGGAATTGATACACTCAATGTATTGTTGAAATGATTACCACCATAGCCTTAGGTAATATTTCCATCACATCACATGATTACTACTTCCTTTTTGTGATAAGAACATTTAAGATCTACTCTCTCAGATCTACAATTATTGTTAACTGTAATCACCATGCTGACATTAGATTTCCAGAACCTACTCATCTTATAACTGGAAGTTTATATCTTTGACCAGTCAATATCTACCCATTTCCCCCACCCCCTAGACCCCTGGTAACCACCATTCTATTCTCTGCTTCTATTAATTCAGCTGTTTTAGATTCCACCTATATGTAATATCAGAGGGTATTTGTCTTTCTCTGTCTCACTTATTTCACTTAGAATAATGCCCACAGGATCCAGGCATCTTGTCACAGTGGGCAGGATTTCCTTCCTTGTTTTGGCTGAATGATATTCCAATGTATATGTATATCACATCTTTATCCATTTATCTCTTGAAGGACACATATGATCAATGCTACAATAAACATAGGAGTTTTTCATACCTTCTTGTATGGTATTTACCCTAGAAAAACAAGTGTTTGCATTTAGTCCTTCCTTGGCTGCATACCTCTCCTTAGATTTCAAGGTAGGTGGTTACTCTTGGACTCTGTTATCAGGCCTTTAACTGTTCTCAAGGTACTGTGATTTTGTAGATTACAACTTTTTGTTGTTGCTGATGTTGTAGTTGTTATAAGGGTACATGGGAGTGGTATTCTTTCTAGTTTTCTCCATCCTAAGTAGATGCTAACAACTTATAGAAGTTTGGGGGTTGGATTTTTACAATTTATTAATTTTTAAGTGTCTTTAACGTCCTTTTGGGTTTTGGTTTCTTTTTGAACAATTTCCTGGTTGGAGTTATAATTTGTCCCTTAAAGACTTTTTATCCTGAGGCAGTAGATTTCAATCCAAATGAGGAAATTAACTCCTCTTGGTTAACTTAAGGAGATTTGTAACTAACTTTAAAGAGAAATCCCATATGAAACATGTTCAAATGTGGTAAGGGATTAACTTAGTCTGAATTTGTTTATTTGCTTTGGTATTTGCTGGATAACTGGGAGTTTATTTATTTTAAACTATTTCAAAGGGTTTTAATACTTTTATTTTTGTTGATGCTGTTTCCTGTTTCATGGGGGAAATGATGGAATTATGTTCCTGAAGAAAACATTTTGTATTAGCAGAGATAAGACCTACTTACAGGACTAAGGAATAAAAATGATCTTATAAACTGCATTTTATTTTGTTCACTGAATTTTATTTTCAAGTAAATACAATAATAATGTTTGCTTCTTGTCCTTACTCTCAAGGATAAGGCAGGAAAACCCCAAAGAGTCTTTGAAGAACCACAGAGTGAATTTATGAATTCATTCCTTCAACTAAGTTTGTGTTGAGTATATGCTCTGTACCTAGGACTTTAACACACACTTGGATACAATGGTGAGCAAAAGGAAGGTAGTGTCTTTGACCCTGTTTAAGCTCAGATTCCTTCTAATTAACCCTGAAGCTCAATTAAATATTGATTTTTTGCAGGAGAGCACTTCTTTAATCATATAATCACACAAAATATATCTCATTACAAATTGTGAGCATCCCTATGAACAAAAATTGTAGGCTTTCTTGAAATAGTGTAAAAGAACACTGGACTGGGGAACCTGGGTGGCTCAGTTGGTTAAGCATCCAACTTCGGCTCAGGTCATCATCTTACAGTTCATGGATCCGAGCCTCGTGTTGGGCTCTGTGCTGACAGCTTAGAGCCTGGAGCCTACTTCGGATTCTGTGTCTCCCTATATCTCTGCCCCTCTGCTATTCATGCCCTGTCTCTCTCTGTCTCTCAAAAATAATAAATAAAAGTTAAAAAAAAAAAAAAAAAGGAACACTGGACTCAATTTCCGGGGGTGGAGGGGATTGTTAAAAAACACAGCACTGAGAAAATTACATTTAAAGTGAGATACAGGGCAAGGTACCATATAGGCAGAAACTATCTAGAGAAAGTGCTCTAAAATATGTATAGAAGTGCCCTTGAGTCTTTGAAAACTAAACTGTGCGTGCAAAGGATAAGACTCAGCAAGGACAGGGAAACAAGCCATAAGGTAAACATTCCCCAAATCAAACACAAGGCTAAAGGACATTTAAGTTTTAAACAATAAGAATGAGAAAACCTTGTTGGATATCTGAGGCATTCAGCACAGCCCTGATTTAATCATCAGATGGAGGGGCGCCTGGGTGGCGCAGTCGGTTAAGCGTCCGACTTCAGCCAGGTCACGATCTCGCGGTCCGGGAGTTCGAGCCCCGCGTCAGGCTCTGGGCTGATGGCTCAGAGCCTGGAGCCTGTTTCCAATTCTGTGTCTCCCTCTCTCTCTGCCCCTCCCCCATTCATGCTCTGTCTCTCTCTGTCCCAAAAATAAATAAACGTTGAAAAAAAAATATTTAATCATCAGATGGAACTAACCCCCCAAAAAGGTGACTCCAGACATGCCCTAATAAAACCTGGAAACATACTTTGGAAAGAAAGCCTGGAAAAGCTCAAACTAATGTATAGTAACCTACTTGTCTAGTTAAACATTATTATTTATGGGATGATACCAAAAAAGAGACACCCAATATAGAATATTCACAATATCCTAAAACTGAATAAAATAAAATAAAAATATGAAACAACAACTCATAACACATTAAACATTAGGCAATGAATGGTGATCCCTGAGATATGAGAACCAACTAGGTAGGCCTTTTATTTCACCAGCTCACCACCTAGAGAAGTTTTCCAGGTCACAGTGCAGGTAGAATGCTCTGGCAGAGCCTCCTTGAATTGAGGAAATAGAGTTGGCAGTCCAGGGAAGATAGGGCAGCTAGAATTGCATGGCAGAGTAGCAAAGCAGAGAGACACAAGGACAAAGAACTCTGGGGGTATGCAGAAAGTATTCAGTTGATTACCTATTAGTACATGCATTTAAAGAAACCACCTGTCAGGCGCCTGGGTGGCTCAGTCAGTTAAGCATCTGACTTCAGCTTAGGTCATGATCTCACAGTTTGTGAGGTCAAGCCTCGCATCAGGCTCAGCATTGACAGTGCGAAGCCTGCTTTGGATCCTCTGTCTCCCTCTCTCTCTGCCCCTCTCCAGCTCGCACTCTCTGTCTCTCTCAAAAATAACTAAACATTAAATTAAAAAAAAATAATAAAGAAATAAACCACCTGAGGCCAAGGAAAGACAGTCTGAAAGAAGTGAGGAAACTGTATGCAGTATTCAAAGGGTCCCAAGAATGGTAACAGTTTCCAGCAGCCAGAATGGAAAGCTTCCTGTTTCACCTAGAATTATTACAGAATTAGCATTGTTCTTGCCTTAGTAGTAGAAAAAAAAAGTTATACCTAAAATAAATGCTTCTCTAACCCCACCTAGCAAAGCTAAAAAAGCAAGACCTGAAAGGGCCATAATATTCAATGTAGTACTATTGACATCTTAATAAATTACTAGATAAATTTTATTTTATTTTTGTTATTGCTTGGGGTCTGTCCTGAGTAATGTACAATGGTTAGCAGCATCTCTGTCCTCTACCATTAAAAGTCACTTGATCTACTCTCAATGTGACAATCAAAAATTTATCCAGCCTTTACCAAAGTCCCCTGACGGGATAAAATACCCCTGATTTAGAACCATTGGCCTAGAGAAAATATTTAGTGGTTAAGTAGAAACAGGTAAGATATTTAAGATACTCAAGTCAAACTTTTACAGTTGAAAAATATACTACCTAAGATGAAAAATACACTAGATGAGATTAGTGGCAAGTTAGATATTACATAAGAAAAGATTAGTGGATTGAAGATAGACCAATATAAATTATCCAAGATCAGAGCCTTGGGGAAATAATAAAGCATAGGTGAACTATGAGAAAATTTCAAGTGACCATACATGCAATTCTTTAACACAGAACCCTTTACCTAGTGATATCTTTCAAAAAGCAACATGAAATAAAAAAAAAAAAATTCAGGAACATGATAGTTGAAAAAATTTATCCCAGCAGACTTCCACTATAAAAATGTTAATGCAAGTTCATCAAATGGCAGCAAAATGCTCCACATGAAAATCTGGCCTCCGCAAGGGAATGAAGAGCACAGGATATGCTAACTGCATGAGGAAAAGGCTTTCTTTTCATTACATAAATTTCTTTAAAAGATAATTAATTGTGTTTGGAGAAAATAAGAACATAATTGTGGGGTTTATAACATTACAAAGAAATAAAAGGCTGACTATAATAGCACAAAGCCTGAGAAAGGAAAAATATAAAGTATATTGTTTTAAGGGTCTTATTTTATTCATGAAGTAATGTAATATAACTTGAAGGTATACTGTGACAAGTTAGACATGTATACTTTTTATAGCATAAACTATAGTTTATAGTTTATAGTTTATAGTTTATATGTATACATATATATGAATACATATACTATATATAGTATAGTTTATAGTATTATATATAGTGTAGTAGGGTTTAAATAGTAGTATAAAGCCTAAAATAACACAATAAAGTGTTACTGCTAATAAGCTTACAAGGAGATAAAAAGGGATCATTAAAAAAAAATACAGTCCAAGAGAAAGCAGAAATAGAGGAGAAAAGGAATAAAGAACATATGGGATAGACAGAAATTCAATAGAGAGATGGTAAATTTAAACCCAACCATATCATTAATGACATCAAATATAAATGGCTTAAACACTCCAATTAAAAGTCAGAGATTTTCATTTTAGATATAAAGCAAGATACAATCCTCTGCTGCTTAAAAGAAACCCATTTGACATAGAAGGAACATAGATCACAAGTGAAAAGATAGAAAAAGACATGATGCTAACATTAGTAAAAATAAAGGAAGTTGAACAGGTTATATAAATATCAGATAAATAGATTCCAGAACAAAAATAAAGATACTTTCCTGTAAATAAAAAGGGGGAAGGCTCCTTATAACATATCTATACTATAAGAGATGTACAAGAAAGTCTTTGTTTGAAAACGATATCAGCTAGAAACTTGAATGTACACAATGGGTTAAATTATGCTAGAATGGTATAATATGTAGGTGAATAAAAAAAATTAGGGCCACCTGGGTGGCTCAGTCAGTTAAGTGTCTGATTCTTGATCTCCTAGTTCATGGGATTGAGCCCCACCTCATGCTCTGTGCTGACAGCGGTGAGCCTGCTTGGGATTCTCTCTCTCCCTCTCTCTCTCTGCCCCTCTCCACTCATACCCTTGCTCTCAACAATACATAAACTTAAAAGAAATAAAATGTAATAAATTTTCCCTTAATAATCTTCTAAAAAGAAAATTTTCCATTAATAATCTTTTAAAAAGAGTTATTTAAAGGGAAAACAAAGACAATGTGTTACAGGATTTATAAAATATAAAGAAATAAAATGTGTTATAGAGATGTCGTAAATGATGATATATAAAGTGGATAAATGCTCTTTGAAGTTGGATTTTTTTTTTAATTTTTTTATCTTTATTTATTTTTGAGAGAGAGAGTGTGAGCAGGGGAGGAGCAGAGAGAGAGGGGGGACACAGAATCTGAAGCAGGCTCCAGGCCCTGAGCTGTCAGCACAGAGCCCGACGCGGGGCTAGGACTCACGAACCTTGATATCATGACCTGAGCCGAAGTCAGACGCTCAACCGACTGAGTCACCCAGGTGCCCCGAAGCTAGACTTCTAAGTTAAAGATGCATATCTCAAGCTGCAGGATAACGGCTAGTTAGTAAGAACTATAGTTAACACAACAACAGAGTGGACAAAGTGAAATAATAAAAAAATAAGTAATCGTAAAGAAAACAGACACTGAGAAAAAAATGGGATGTAAAGGAAGATCATAGACTTAACTAAACAACATATACAATCATTTTTAACCTAAGAAGAATAAACACTTCACTTAAAAGAGTTTGTCAGCTTGTATAAAAATGCAAAAGTCAACTATATGCTACTTACCAGACACTCACTCTAATACAAGTTAAAGGAAAAGGATGGAAAAAGTTAAACAAGTTTTAATGATAGGATGAAGAGTATGTATTAGTAATAGACAAAGTAGTTTGGAGGACAAGGAATGTCTCCAGAAATAAAGTAAGATGTTTTGTAATAATAAAAGCTACAATTCATCAAGAAAGCGTAACAATCCTAAATGTGTAATGTACCCCATAAAAGAGCTTCAAGCTACATGAAGCAAAAATTGATGGAACTGAAATTAGAACTGACACAGTTCACAATTGTACATGGAGATTTGAACACGTCTCTCCCAGTAAGTGATAGGACAAGTAGACAGAAAATCAGTAGGCATATAGAAAACTTGAACAACACTGTAATGCAGTCTGACCATTTACAGAACACTCTACCCAACAATGGTAGAATGCACATTCTCTCCAATTTCACATGAAACATTCAGTAAGGCAGACCATATGCTGGGCTATGCAAGTCTCAAATATTCACTTAACTTTCTTATGAAATGCATTTTGTGTTCATGTTTATTTCATAGATGAAGAAACTGAAAGAAAATTTAAATAAATCACTTCACTGTTAGGAGGCTGAGATGGTATTTGAATATGGTGCTATTTCAGAGCTCATGAGCATCACTTTAAGTTATTTAAAATATTGCCCCAGACCACCATTTTCACGTCCTGTGATATTGATGAAGTAGACATATTCATAGAGAATAACTACCGACTCTGATAAGGTGGGCTGGCTTATAAAACTCTAGGTAGGTTTGCCTAATAAATTCTTGGGTTATGCCTCTTGTTCTACCCTAAGTATACTGGTTTGGAATGAAAGCACCGTGGTCTCAAATCCAATAGGCTTCTTCCCTTACTAAATTAAAGACAGACTTTTAGAAATTACTGTATTCTGGCTAGTCACATGAACAAAAAGTAATGAAGAATACTGAGCAAAGCCTGATCTGATGAGACTGACCCTGAGAAATTGTCATCCCACCTACGTGAGAGAAGGAGGAAGATGTTTGGCCTCCTTTCTTGATGAAAGGAATTCTGGACAGTTCTTTGAACTATTCTGAGAAAGAAAGAGAAAGCCAGAGAGGGGTGGTGGTGTTGGTGATGGAAATTAATTGATTAATTGAGAGAGAACAAAGTTCTGTTCATTTGGATGAGTTTTTAAAGAGATCCAACCATTACCATTAACTCTGACCCTTTTCTAATGTAGCCCTTACTCTCTAGACAATAGAGATTAGAATAGAAACATCCCCTAATCTAGCTCTACATCCTGCTTCCATAGCACAGCTACCATCATCGACCTTTAGTTTTTTCCTTCTTTTATTTGTGAGTAGCTATCAATTATAGTAAGATACACATTGCAGTATAAGGCAGCAGCCTCCAGAGTAAACACAACATGACAAGATGGTTGAACACCAGCAAAATGATCAGATTTGAATTTAACTTTTGGAAGATTAATGCTCTGGAAATTAAATTGCCTACTCTTAGAAGGGCATAAAAAAGTAAAAATTCCAAAGGTGCATTGGAACGAGAAAATGAAAACATTTAATATAAATAGTGAAACATTAAAACTCCACACCAATCTTTCCGGAGTACTAAATTGGTGCTGCCATGGAATACAGTCGCGTTGCTCTTAACACTTAAAGAGATAGTTTCACTTGAAGAAAACAGCCTTTAAGTTGAGTTAAGTTATATGCCTTGACATTGCCCTGTATAACAAAGCTTTTTTACATGATATTATTTTAAGTTCTTTAAAAGAAAAAAAAAGTTGCATAAATAAATCTGTTATTTCGCCATCTAATAATATTTAAATTTTGTAAAGATGACTATTTAAATATTTTTTACACACAGCATCAAACCCTAATAAACTTTTTAATTCAAAATATTTTTTTGGAGAATTAAAATATTTTAAAGACATTTCAATGAAGTTTAATTTTTCTACTGAAAGAACTTATATATAATTAGAAAAGTGATTATCGGGGTGCCTGGGTGACTCGGTGGACTGAGCATCTGACTTGATTTTGGCTCATGTCATGATCCCAGCTTCCTGAGATGGAGCACCATGTTGGGCTCCACACTGACAGTGGAGCCTGCATAAGATTCTCTCTTCATCTGCCCCTCTCCCCTGCTCATTCTCTCTCTAAAGATAAAAAAATAAAAAAAGAAATATGATTATCTCAGCAAGACTTTTGTTGACAGCAGGAAACAGCTCTACATTTGAAGCACACAGAATTTTCTGATTGTTAAGCCTTATGGAAGTATTTTTGTTAACTTTCTATAGCTCTCTGATGATTAATTTGCAAATATTTTCAATATATATGAGACGAATGATAGAAAACATACAGAATTATAAAGGCATTAAATTTCTCTTTATTCTCCTTCCAGTTAAGAGGAAAGGATTTGTCCTCACCACACTTATTTCTTCTTGGTCTTCCATAATTTCTCAGTTGTTGTCAAGAAGTTTTTTTAACGTTAAGAATGTGCTCTTGATGAGAAAGACTTCTTTCAAAATTCAAATTAATTTTTTTGTCTGTTGCATTAAGTTTCTCGAATCAGCTCTGTGGGAGCCTGGAATAGGTTCTGGGATGACTTTATACAGGTTACACATAAATAATTCCATTTACAACAGACTTAAAAAAAATTTGTACTATTATAACTGCCAACCATACAAACACTTAGAGATATACCATCATTCCTTTCTATAGGAAGTTTCATCCCGTGTTCAAGTTTAGAAGATCAAATTAGAATTCGGTATATATAGGCTGGGGGCATCTCACAGATAAATTCCAGCTGCAAGCCACGATAGTGAGCCTAGATTTAATGTTTGTCTTTCTGGTTGACAGAGTGAGTAATCTAAGCCTGAGTTGACAGTAGTGACCCTCCACTAGAACAAATTGATATATTAGCAAATTCTTCTTGGAGTTAGTGTGGACTTCTCAGTACTTCTCAGGCAAGGAAAATAATCTACTTTTGAGGAGTATTAAATAAAAACCATCAGAATAAAACCTCTTCACGAATATTTATTTTTGTGTAAGGCTTCCTTGACCCTTCAATAATAGAAATGACAGGCCTGAAATATAGTACAATCCATCCTGTTATTAAAATCATAAATGGGTGGTAGATTGAGAGAAAGGTGGTAAGAGGCAGAATTTAAGTAATTAATAGATCGTTGTAAATTCATTGTCATGAATCCTTGCTGGTTTGAGAACAAACATGTAATAATATGTTAGGTGTGGTGATAATCACAAAAATAAAAATTGACAGATTGGGGTTCCATGCTAATTCTTAGAATAATATCCATATCTGTAGTTCCTGGCATGGATGTCAAAGGTTTTGTTTTTCTAATTTCCAGAGTAACAAACTCCATCTGGGATACAAACTCAAGCTGTGTTTCTTTGCACCTCTTACTTTGATAATAGTCTTTATAATCCTTCTCTCAGAATGTATATACTCATTTGGCTTAGCATTTTTGCAAATTTTTAAAAAGTTTACTTATTTATTTTGAGAGAGAGAGAGTGAGCAGGGGAGGGGCAGCGGGAGAGAGGAATAGAGAGAATCCCAAGCAGGCTTCGCACTGTCAGTACACAGCCCAATGCAGGGCTCGAACCCATGAACTGTGAGATCATGACCTGAGTCAAAAATCAAGAGTTGAACACTCAACCCACTGAGCCACCCAGGTGTCCTGCATTTACACCATTTGAGTGAAGTCTTAAGTGTAAAATAGGAACGTATAAATATAAACATATATATTTTATTTGAAAGCTCAAATCTAAGGACAATGTGCCTTTCACAAGTAGGAATCGTATCTTTGTATGTTCACATTAAAAAATGAAAGTTCACTCATATGCTCTTTATTTGTCATGATATATGTCTTCCATTTTAATACTCTTTCATATGTTTGTAACATAAAAACCAAGGAATACATTGGTTAACTAAAAAATTATTATGAATTATAACATGGATATGGAGAGGGTTTTTTTCCCGAAAAAATCTTGACAAAAACAAACGAATATTAATAATGTGATTTTTAAACAATTAGTATGGAAAATAATACACATTTTATTGTTATATGTATAAACAGATACTTATAAATACAGTGTTGGTTTATTGTTATATCGTTATTATTATTATTTACTACAAGTCGACTGAGAAATTTAAGAAAGTAATCTAAGTCCACTGTTTTATTCTAAAAAGCTTTCCAATGGATGCTTTAGGATGAGTGCCTATACATCCTTTCTTTCCCTTTTTATATCTAAACTACTATATAGGGGCGCCTGGGTGGCTCAGTTGCTTAAGCCTCTGACTTCATCTCAGGTCATAATCTCACAGTTCGCGAGTTAGAGCCCTGAGCCCCTCATTGGGCTCTGTGCTGTCAGCACAGAGCCTGGAGCTTGCTTCAGATTCTGTGTCTCCCTCTCTCTCTGCCCCTCCCCAGCTCACAGTCTCTCTCTCTATATCAAAAATTAACATTAAAAAAAAATTCAATAAACTACTACATAGTGACAATCTATTTTCAATACAGTGGCTGAATAATTGCATGAAAGCCATCAAAAGAAGACAGCTAAGTTTACTCTGCTGTATTCATAAAGGCAGAAAAGCGAACCGATACATTGTAAAAGATTTTCAAGAAGAGGGGTTTGAACTGAAAGGACTTTCTGCTTTATTTTCATACTGCTAGATTGGTATCTTTTCTAAGAACCCACACAAAACAACAAAGGATGCAACTCACATTAAAAAAAAAAAAAGTGAACTTTTTTTTTTATGTTTCATGATTGTGGGATTCTTTACTTTTATAGTAACACCATTGTTCAACAAATAGCACTCTGGTACATGACCTTTCCATTGACTGGTTAGGTTTAATTTCCATGAGGTTTCTCTATAACGGATTTCTGCAATATTTTAAAACTGGGTCATAAGCCTTATTAAATTAGATGTTCTAAAATACTTATTAGTTACTTATTGCCACATAACAAAATTGCCCACAAACTTAGTGGTTTCCAACATCACATTTATTATTTTATACTTTGTGTGGATCAAAAACCTAAGTATGGCTTAACTGAGTCCTCAGTTTAAGGGTCTCCCAAAAAGCTGCTCAATAAGGTGTTACCTAGGGCCATATTCTCAGAAAAAAAAGCTTGAGTAGGGAAAAATCTGCTTCCAAACTCACTTGAAGTAGTTAGTAGGATTCCGTTCCTTCAAGGCATTTGGCCTGAGAATTTCTTTTCCTGCTGCTGGTTGCCCAGAGGCCACCCTCAATTCCTTGTCATATGTACCTCTTCAACTTGATTCATCAGAGCAAGCACACGGCAAGAACAAGAGAGAGAGTGCCATTAAAATAGAAGCTACAGTCTTTTATAACCTAATCTAAGGAGTTACGTTTTTGCAGTATTCTAATCATTAGAAGCAATCACTAGGTCCTGCTCATGCAATGGTGTGGATACATAGATACCAAAAGGCAGGGATATTTGGGAGAATTTTGGAAGGATACCTGTTACCCTGTAAAACCATTTTGTATATTACTGAAAACTATACTACTATGCCATGCTTAAAATAAGTTTTTCAGAATAAAAACTACTTTTGCTTATTTAAAAAAATGATAGGGGCACCAGGGTGGTTCGGTCAGTTAAGGGTGTGACTTGTGATGTTGGCTCAGGTTTGTGAGATCGAACTCTGTGCTGATGGTGCAGAGCCTGCTGGAGATTCTCTCTCTCCCTTTCTCTATGACCCTCCCATGCTCAAATACACACACTCTCTCTCTCTCACACAATGAATAAGTAAACTTAAAAAAAAATTAAATGATATAAATGTGAATAGGTTTAACAAAACAATTAATTGGATGGTTGCTAGTACAGTGTTTTCTTGTAAGAAATAAATATGGACATATTCTAATAATATGGGAGGTAGGTAATTATGCATGTTTTTCTCCTGAATGATGTATGTGTTATCTACCATACAAGTAGAAAATTGCTGATATCACCACCATTTGCTCAGTAATCATTTGCTCAGAATGACAACGTAATTTTTCAAGATTTCAGAGTTTCTAAGAGCTTTCCAATTTTGTTATATTCTAGAATTTCATTCTTGCATTTTAGAACATTAAAGAGCGCCTGGGTGGCTTAGTCAGTTAAGCTTCCAACTTCAGCTCAGGTCATGATCTCACGGTTCATGGATTCGAGCCCAACATCGGGCTCTGTGCTGACAGCTCAGAGCCTGGAGCCTGTTTCAGATTCTGTCTCCTTCTCTCTCTCTGCCCCTCCCCCGCTCTCACTGTGTCTCTCTCAAAAATAAATAAAACATTAAAAAAAAGAGAGAATTTTAGGACATTGAACTGCTTTTTTAAACTAAAAATAATAATATTTATCCTTATTTCCAACATTTTAATTTATTTTCCCAACATCCATTCATTGACATGAATGAACCGCCCCCACCCTCACCACTTTGCCACTTACATACTCTGGACTGAATGTGCCATGTGTTAAGAAATTTTTTTCAGACTATTTTATTATATGTAACTATCTAATTAAAGCACATCCCAAATTATTACTTATGGCTGTAATTGGCTTTGATTCCTCTTCAGGGCTTGCCCAGGGCAGCCAGCTAAGCAGAGGAATATAAACTTTTAGATTTGCATCTTATTTCTTGCTTCATTAATTTCATTAACTTCCAAACTGATGAATTCTTAGAATTAAAATGTCATTTACATTTAATATCCAAAATCACTTTCTTTGCATAAACCTTTTAATTGTATTTTTGGGTTCTAGTTCTAAATTGTGTTTGTCAAAGTCTTAATTAGATTTATGTCATAGGATACAGAAGTTAACTCAACAGTAACAAGCTCGAATGAGAAGGTTTTCTTTAGAAGGACTTGGGAAGTGGCTTAAAATATTTGTTATGCAACATAGATTTTCTATACTCTGTAACTAAAGTTGTGTGTCTAAGACGGGTGAATGGTGTACATGGGTAACTATTGATTTATATGGAAAGATCAAATCTGGACACCTGAAGAAGAGACCTTTCTTTTTTCCAACAAGTACAGACTGTGTGGGATTTGTATGCAGTCTCATTTAGTAAGAGAAGATTTCATTTCGCTGTTTACTTACAACAGTGACAAATGGTGGCCAGAAGGAAAAGCAAAGTATGTAATCAATCTTAACACCTTTGTTGTTTTCTTGAGAGAAAAATAACCAAAAAAAATTTTAAAAAGCCAATTAAAGAAAAAATATCTGTTTATGTTATTGATGACGATGGTGATGGTGATAATGACATCAGTGATAATAAAAACAATGAAAGCTATCATTGCTACTCTTTAAAAGGACACTAAAGGGGCGCCTGGGTGGCGCAGTCGGTTAAGCGTCCGACTTCAGCCAGGTCACGATCTCCTGGTCCGTGAGTTCGAGCCCCGCGTCGGGCTCTGGGCTGATGGCTCAGAGTCTGGAGCCTGTTTCCGATTCTGTGTCTCCCTCTCTCTCTGCCCCTCCCCCGTTCATGCTCTGTCTCTCTCTGTCCCAAAAATAAATAAACGTTGAAAAAAAAAATTAAAAAAAAATAAATAAAAGGACACTAAAAATTAGGTATTAGCATCACAGTCTCATAGATGAGGATATGTGAGGTTTACAGAGGACAAAGATTTTGCCTAAATTGACACTTCTAAAAAATGGCAGAATAATATTCAAATCCATTTCAGTTTCTTTAAAGTCTGGGAACTTCTCAGACTTGATGCTGCTCATCCTGAAGACACTCAATGCCAGTGGTAGTCACATGGAGTTCAATTGTTTATTCTCTGTACCTGCAATTATATAGAAAGTCCAGTTCCTAAAATCCTCTCTGAAAAGTGCTTGGAACTTATATCCTCACTCTTTTAAAAGAAAGAATTTGATGTTTTAAAGCACAAATATAACTCTCCTAGCAGACACTATAAGTCTACATAGTGTGGACATGTTTAAAAAAAGGATAAACCTACTGTGAACATTCAAAGAGTAGCAAATTTTTTCTTATTAAAAAAAAGATAAACTATGTAGTGAATCATAGACTGCAGCTCCTGTCACCTGACTTAAATTCCAAGTCTCAACAAAATTAATCAAAGTATGAGTACACTCATTCAGACCACACATCCCCGGATGGACACTTACTGGCATTATTATGATTTTAACATGTGCTGATTTGGTTCTTGCCAAGAGAAGACATTAAGAGAACGAGATTTGGAATCACACAAACATGGGACAAATCCCAGCTTTGCCAATGGCCATGTGACTTTATATTTAACTTGTTAATATTCCTTTTTTTTTTTTTTTTTTTACATAGAGGGATTAACTAGAATGGACCTCATTGTGTTATTGTGCACAGTAAATGAATAATGTCTGTATAAATGGGCATTATCTTTCTATTATCTTCCTTGATATTGATGTCAGAAGACTACCAACTTTGGTTTAGAATATGACCAGATGAGATTACTTTTTGGTGGCTCTCATTTATTTACTGAACTTTATTTATTTGAGATCAGTCCTTTGCCTTGTTCTTTGCTAGGCACTGATATGGAAGGGGAATAAAATACCCACTCTCTCCCTCCAGCCACGTTCCTTTGTCATCCTTACTCCCAACGGCCTACTGGCTTGACATTTGAGTGGGGCTTAACAAGAAGCCAGAATAATAAAAGACTGTTGGAGATTAAGACTGTTTCTTTTTTCTTCTCCTTCTTACAATCTAAAAACTTTGAAATGGGGATGGACGTGATCCTCTTTAGAAATCATTCTGGCTACTGTAAATGAGATGTGGGGAGAGTGCCCATGGACACATACATCAGTAAAGACTCTAAGGCAGGAGTCCAAGGAAGAGATTACAGTAGGCTTGGCAATGTCAGTGACAGTGGAGATGGAGAGAAGGTGATAAACTTGACATAGAGAAGCAAGGCAAATTGGCAGATCTTCTAATAGATTAGATATGTGAGCACAAGTAGAGGGAAGAAAATAAGGATGAATTAATGCTGATTTGGGGAAGAGGGACTAAGGTTAAATTAGCTTTGCATGGGAAAACCAAGAGATCAGTTTAGGACATGCCAGGTTTGAGATGTTTATAGTATATATCCAAGCACAGATGTCAGTGAGGTGTTGGCTAGAAGAAAATGGAATTCCTAAGAGGAGTTTGCACTGACATAAATTTTGGAATTTTTATTAGGGTGATTAGTTAAAAGTCCGTGGAAACAATAAAGAGGCATTGTACCAAGCCTTCAGAAAATTCAGCATTATCAAGGTCAGATAAAGAAGAGGGCAACATTTGAGAGGTGTCTAGCAGAGTGTCTAGTACATATTTAAATGTAAATAAAAGGTCTTTAGTAGTAATAATTTAGAACTATATTTGTGCTCACCTCAGATATCCATACAAGATGAATACTATGCTAAAAAGTAAAGCAGATAAATGTATCTCAAATATTTTAACCATTTGTAGTTACCCCCACTGAGTTATAGTTGTGTTTGTAGATTACATTAATGATTCCATTGATCTGCTAATTGAGTTTTGACTTATGTTAATTTTCCCATCTTTTATTTCCTAGAAATTGGTTACTTGTACTTTGTGCTACTTTTAGTACCTACACCACAGTAGAGTTTTCTGAGCCAAATACCTCTTTTTGTGATTTAGCTGGGCAAGAAAGACAACATTACAGTGATGATAAGAAATATATGGGGTGACCTTCTCTTTCTTCCCCCTGCCTTCTGATTTCCAGCTCTCTGAATGCTTTCATTTGGAATGTAAATCTGCTTTTCAACAAAGGCGCCTTTGATTAAGTTCTATAAGTTCTTGGGTGAAATTTCAACCAACTCTCAAGGTCTTTGGTAAATTTTTACATTATTTAGTTTTTCAGCTGTCTTCAACCTTACTAAAGGCGAAATCCTTATGAATCCTACATTTTTCTGTTTGGAATACTCTGTCACTTGCTCTTCATTTTTGTACCTATATTTTAAGTCTAGGTGCTTCCCCCTACCCTCTATTTTTTTTTTTTTAAGATCTAGAATATTTTGAAGAAGAGTATTTATTTTGGTACGTCTATGAATGAAGAAACGTAATTAGTGTTCAGAATTGTATTCTTGTCCATAATTTCTAGATCTATTCATTAATGTCCTATTTGAAGATATTTCTGTCATATTTTAAACTGCATGACTGACAGAGAAACTTGGATATAACAGAGTTTTCCGATGCTGAATATAGATGACATGGAGCATTTGCTCAGAGGTCTTAGAACACAGATGTCTCAGCTGTCATCTTGGGCCAGATCCTCACTTGTTTTGCCAAATGCACATATCAATTAAATGGAGTCAGAACTTTCTGCAATATTACATTCACATTCTGGCTTACTGAATACATCAACATTAACATTTTTGGGTTGGTTTGTGTTTTTCCTTTTGAATTATCTAGGCATCCTGTCAGTCATTGTTTTTTGTTTGTTTGTTTTGATTGACTTTATCCATCTTTTAAAACTAACACAACTTTTTCATACATCCCAGAGTTTATTTTAGTCCACCATTAAGTTATACTGATACAAGATTAGTTTTAGAGAAAATAAGGAATGCTAGAAAGAATATCATTACCCAAGCCACACTGAACTGGTTTTGTGCCTTTTCTTTGCATCATCAGGTTGTATCTAATGGCTGTTAATTTTCTAATTCTAATAGTTTTTCCTAAGATGCTTTTGCATTTTCTAAGCTTACAGTCATATCTCCTGTATCAAATATTCATATCAAATTAACAGCTATATTTCTTTGTTTTTATACCTAATAATTTATATATCTTTTTGTTACTTTATTGCTGTCAAGTGGTAAAATGTTGAAAAGTTCATCGATAGTGAATATTTTTGGTCATTTCTTATCTTGAGGAGAAATCATTTACTATTTCAATTAACTCTGAATTTTATAGAAGGCTTTTTTCTAGACACTTTAACAGAATAAGGAATTGTTCTTCCATTTCTACCTTTTTAAGATTTTAAAAAATCATACATACATAGGTCTACAATTTTTATTACAATTCTTCAGTAAGATGATCATACATTTTTTCTTCTTTAATCCATTAACATAATGCAGTAGGCAGAACGGTGGTGCCCCCAGAAAGTACAAATATGTTGTTACATGGCTAAAGAGACATTGCAGATATAATTAAGGTTATATACCTTAAAATAGAGAGATTATCCAAATGATCTCTATCTGACACGTGGGCACTTAAATGCAGAGAACATTCCCTGGCTGGGGAAGTAAGAACGACTCAGCCTGTCATTTTCTGATGGTGGCCACATAGAAAGCATGATGAGGCACACCAGCAGCCTCTAGGACTAGGCCCTGGTTGACAGCAAGGAAACAGGAGCTTAAGTTCCACAACTGCAAAGAACTAAATGTAACCAAGAGCTTGAATGAATTTGAAAGTGGATTTATCTCCAGACCGTCTGGAAAAGAACAATGCCCAACATTGTGATTTTAGCTCATGCCAAGCAGAGGACCCAGATGGACTATACTGTGCCTGCTCCTCTGACATATAGAACTATGAATGATAAATCAGTATTGTTTTCTGCCACTGATTTTGTCATAATTATTATGAAAACAAACAATATTATGAAAGCTTTCACACGTAGTAAAATAAATGGACTGTTTTTTAAATTTTAAACCAATGTGCATTTCTGAAATAAGTCCAAATTATTTGTGATGTATTATCCTTTGTATGTATTGCTGGATTTAATTTGCTATTACTTTGTGATTTCGGTGTCTATAGTCATGCTATAGATAATGGCTCGATCTCCATAATTTTCCTTTTTTGGTTAACATTTTTATCAAATTTTGATATCAAGGTTATTCTGCTCCCATAAAATGAGCTGAGGAGTTTGAAAATGTTCCTACCTTTTTTATTCTCTATGGGTTTGTATCATATTGGTATTTTTTTCTTTCTTATTTGTTTAGAGGAATTCATAAATGAAGCCATTGTGCTGTGGAGAGTTTCTTTGTAGAAAGAGTTTTAGTAACAAATTCAATTTCTTTAATTGATATAGAATATCCAATTGTTTTATTTCTTTGTGTCTATTTCAGTTAAGGTTTATTTTTATTATTATTTTTTAGAGAGAGAGTACACACAAGTGGGAAGAGGGACAGAGGGAGGGAGGGAAGGAGTGAGGGAGAGAGAGAGAGAGAGAGAGAGAGAGAAAGAGAGAGAGAGAGAGAGAGAGAGAGAGAGAGAGAGAGAAAGAGAGAATTAGAGAGAGAATTAGAGAGAATCCAAAGCAGGCTCCACGCTCAGCCCAGAACTTGATGTGGGGCTTGATTCCACGACTCTGGGACCAACACCTGAGCTGAAATCAACAGTCAGATGCTAAACCAACTGAACCACCCAGGTGCCCAAGGTTTTTGTTTGTGTTTTTGTTTTTAATTGTCAATTTCATCTAAATTTTAAAGTAGAATTACATTAAGTTGAATATTTAAATTTTAAATTTTGGGAGGATCTCCCATTTCCCATTCCTGAAATGGACTAATTTTTGTTTGTCTCTTTTCTCTTTTATTTGTTTTCCTAAGGACTAATCCATCTTATTACTAATTTTGAAGAACAAACTTTCACCCTTGTTAATTTTTTCCTATTGTGTGTTCTATTTAATTAATTTCCTCTTTTATCTGCATCATTTCTTTCTACTTCCTCTTGCTTTAAGTTGATGTTCTTTTCTATTTTGAGATAGAAATTTAAGTCATTATTACCCTTTTTTATGTCTAACATTAATTTAAAGCTAAAAGTTGACTTTAAATATGGCTTTCCTTTTTGCATCTCACACATTTTAATTTGTATGTTATATAGGAAGGGACATTCCTGGATTCCCTGCAGTAAATAGTGGTGACTTTATGCAGGGCTGTGTCACTCCCCTGGAACAAAAATGTAGTGGCCTGAGTGCCCAGGTACTAGACTCATAGCCATATGTCAACAATTCAAAAAGATAGACTGTGATTGCATGTTCCCATTAGAGTAAATACTACAATGTGCTGGCGGCCAGAGAGACTAGAAAAGGGACTTGCAAACATCTGTTCAATGGAACTGAGATGCAGAAAGGGAACTTAGAAAGCCATAAGGCAGATTCCTGACAGATGTGGTCCTTGTAGGTCATCATGTTTACCAATCCTGGCCTTGGGAAATCCAAGCAAGGCTGCGGTCCAGAGTAGAGACTGGACATAATTTGCACCCAGTGCCTTATGTGACAAAATTGCAGCCATCTCCCAGTTCATGTCTGCATGTCTCAGAGTTTGAGTGTTATACACCCAGAAAGATGCTTTGGTACTTGGTTTGTTTGTGACAAATAAGTATCCATTGGCTGCTTTTCTTCACAATCTCTTTTTTCTCCCTGTATGTTTGCAATTTGAGATAGGGGATGAATTGGTTTTTGAACAGGAAAGGAATTCAATGCTAGGGCTAATATACAGACATGAATTTATCATGAAGTTACTAAAAACTTAACGGATTTCAGTTAAGGGAGAGTTCAGGCAATATATTCACATGGCCAGTTTTTTTGAAATTATAAAAAAGAAGATATTTTAACCGTAATCAGTTTTAGAAACTTATAAATATCACTATCATAAGAGATAATATTTATTAACTTCCTAACTTACCCGTAATTTTTTTAATCCTTTGACTTCATACTCTAGATTTATTCCTGCTAACATGTTTGATTGTCTAGAAGCTATGATTTCTCCATCTAAAAAAGTTTTGTGCTAAGATCCAAGCAAAATTTCAAACACTGCATTAAGAGAGGATAATGCAGTTTTAGTTAAATTATGAGTAATACCTTTGAATATACAGTGTCGTTAGACAGGACCCTGCCAAGATTAGCAAGAGGTGACACAGATTGACATTTATTAACATGTTCACATTCCTTGCTATTTTCTTTCCCCACCCCCACCCTCAATAAAGGAGTTTTGCCTACACAACAGCTACCCCATCCCCCCAAAAAACTCTGAAAATAATCCCTAAATTGAGTAAATTAAGGGATTTCAGGATTGTCCCCTTGATGTTGTCTCTATTGCTGTTCTTTTTATAGTTCTCCACTGACACTTGTTCATACGGTAAACCAGGATGACTTTCGCCTGGGGAAATCGCATGACACTTTATTGAATTTCAGAACTAACACAATGGGAGATTCACAAAGTCTGAACCTCTCACTTTTGTCCTCAAGTGTGAGGGGGTGGCTAAATATTTATTACAGGCTTATGTTCTATGTGACTTTGTCTTTATATGTGGTCATATACAGAGCACTCCTTCCTTTTATCTTTCCAAGTCACAGCCAGATAATGGATAATATGTCAGATACCTGGTTACCATATACCTTTCCCAAGTCCATTCTCTTCCTATACCTTCTCAATGGAAGAATGGTATGATTGTAGGAAAAAAACACACAGGAGATTTCAGATTTTGTGAAAGTAAGCAAGTACATATTAACACATATAGTCTTTGATAAGTATGCAAGTTAAATGTGTGCTGTTACATGTAATCTTAATATCTATGGAAAATCATCCAGATCTGATTTGCCAGTCCTAGCAAAAGATATTTAGTCTATTTCCAAAAACAAAAATAAAAACAAACAAAAACAAAAAACAAAAGAAAAAAAAAGAAAGGAAAAGAAAAAAAAGGCAGGAGAGAAGAAATATGTGAATATAAGACATGCAAGCTGGGAGTTGTGGATAGAGATTTTTACAGAGAAGCTTTTGAAGTGAGAAATGAGAGAGGTATTGGGGTATGGGAGGTCTGTCAAAAGTAGAGGAAAATGAAAAGAAATTTAAAAACCATCGCTCTGGGCTATTTGTCACCTTCGTGATGTTTTAAGAAGTACAAGTCATATAAAGGGCTTGAATTATTATGAATTTGTTCTGTTTTCATGGGCTGTGTCATTTTAACTGCAACACTGCCCTGGGTTTGAACTGTGTGGGTCAGGGCTACAGAAGTATTTGTATGCATTAAATTTATAACTTCCCTATGTATCAGGGAAATTTTGCCCTGTGATGTACTATTAGGTTTTCACAGGGTACTCCTCTTAGCCACTTTTCTTAGCAGTGTACTTATTAACTTCTACACATGTTTCCAATTTTCCCATGAGCCCTCCTATGCACACATTTAATAAAATTAGCCCTTACATACTCAGGTTTTATCTCTAGAATTTTTTGCAAGAATACACAGTAGGCAGGTTATTATTGTTCTGGAACTTACATTCTAATGTTATTTATAACGTTTCTAAAGTGGAGATTTTAATTAATTGGCTACTCCAGCAACTGAGGAAGTCAGGCTTCTCTCATAGCTACTGGTTACTGAGAGAGTCTAATTCATTTTTACCACTATCCAATGGGATCCTGCAAATTTATTTCTAAAAAACATAATAAAGTGGAAAAAAAATCCCATCTTCATTATTTCATGAGAAAGTGTTGGAGGAACAGAAAAGATCCCATAAGCAAAGGGATAATATATAGCCTAAGCTATCTTTCCAAATAATTGATCCTCAGCCAACAGCCTAATATGAAAGCCACTGCTGGACCAGTACTGCCCAGCACCTCTCTTATCTCAAAGAGAAATCAACAGAGATCAAATTGTTTTAGTTTGGTTCCTCCAAAAAGCAGGCCTGGAATCAAGGGTATGGATACATGTATTTCATTTGGATGTGATTCAAAGAAGACATGGAGTGGTGGAATAAAGATGAGCTCAAACTCTCTGGACACTTTTCTTTTTCACTAGCTTTATGATTGTTTAATGTGGGCTGGGGAATGACTGCTTTGACCAAAGAGTAGAGCAGGAATGTATGATAGAAGTGATGCCGCATAATTACTCAGACTAAATACAAGAATCTTTGCTGCTTTTGTCCCAGTATTTTGGAACAGTACCTCTGGGGACCCCAGGTCAGCAAATAAGAAGTCAAAAGTACACAGGGACTGCTATGGTGGAGAGGCCCCATGTTAATTCTGTAGCACGTCTTTCCTGCTGTATGTTCATGACCCTATATATAGCCAGAGAATGCTCTTAGGCAAGTTGGGGAAGCCAATAGGATGAAGGGGGAACTATTCGTAGGTGACCTTTATAGTAAGATTAGAGAATACAACCAATCATGTAGATTTCAGTTCCCAAATGTTTTGCTGAAAGATCTCTTTGAGTGACTTTCCGTACATAGTTTCTGACTCTGTGTATAGGGTTTTAAAGCTTATTATTATCCTGAACTTCATGCTGGGTCAGAACCAGAAGAGAAACTATTATTGGCTACATATGAATTTGAGCTCCATCACAAATCAACAAAAGAAAAATAAAAGCCATGGAAGTCATATGTAAAATACAGATATGACCTGTTGTTGCATCTTGGACAGACAAGATATAGGGATATACCAAAATAGTAAGATTACAGAGACTTCTTTCAGGTAAGTAGGAAAAAGGAGCTAGGGTCAATCTGTCTCAGATCCTTGACTTTCTTGTGTCTGTCAAACTTTATGCTTAAAGCTGATCTTTTTTCCCCCATCAATAAGGACCAAGTTCTTTCTGTAAGGGAGGGTAATATATGATGGGGGAGGGTACAGGAGATTTCTAAGGACATTGCTGATGGATGGAACTATCCCAGAATTATCACAGGGGTTTATGAAGGATTGCCAAAAAGGTTACAGACCTCCTGCTGGTCTTACGTTCTTTTTCTTTTAATTTTTAAGTGCACTAGTATAACCTAATGAAAACAATACAAATCACTGTATTGCTGTCTCCCATGATCAGAAAAATGAGAAACCATGTCCCCAGCCAGTCCTCTGGCAGTCCCCTGCGGTCTCTAAGGTCTAGAGGTAGTCATTACACACTAATTTGTAAGAGAATATCTTCAACAGCTTATGGGTCCCAGAAAGACTGGGTAATTCTTCTGAATGTGGAGATAGAGGCAGCATTTCCATTGCAGGGGCTCAGTGAGCACAACAGTGATGATATGCTCAAGAGTACCCTCATTGTGCCAAGATCCTACTAAGATCAAAATCCAGTAATTTTCCTTTGGTACAGTTGAATGGAGCTAAAGTTATGATTCATTGACTCTACTTATACTCAGATGTTTGATTTTACACTTTATTCCAGCAAGTAAAACTACTAATTCAACATTGAAACCAACACTTACATCATATTAGAAAATGGTTAACCTTCTAAGAATGCACTTGACTGGCTGGTGACTATCTGTGGGGTTTCTCACAACATGACACATGAAAAAAAATAATAAAATGATGTCAAGAAAGATTTTCCTGGGAATTCTTCTAACTTAAGTATAATATTTTACAAACCTAATGGTAATACTGTCTTTTAATGTAGATACCTGAAATGTTACAGTGCCTTGTACACACTAAAACAGTTAAGAAATACAGCAATGGCTTCTTTGTGACTATTTCTAGTCACCAGGTATTTCTTACCTTGGTATTACCTCTTTTCTAGTTTGTGCTTCAAAGAATTCAGCTCACCTTGCCATTTAACAACTTTTCTATTGCATAGTATAGATACAATGTAGGTGTCTTAAAACAAATTATTGGTTGATCTTACCTTTTTAAGTTAACTTTAGTCGCTGATGTTGAATCATGTACTTGTTACTGCTTTTGTTGTCTTGATAAATCCTGAAGATTAACTTGTTTCTTTCATTTTCTTCTCAATAGACCATTTGCTTCTTTCTGTTATCCCTTTGTTTTGTCTGATTTAATGACTATTTTGTTGATCACTTGTCTGCAGTTTCTATTGCTCCCACTGTTCTTTTCACTTAATTATTTGAATGATTACACCATTTTCTCTTAAAATAGAGATTCATTTATAAAGTCCTGTCAATTACTGTCTCACACCTTTAAGGATGTTTGTTATAACAAGTAGCAAGATTTATTTCAGATTTCAGTCTCTCTCTCTCTCTCTCTCTCTCTCTCTCTCTCTCTCTCATTCTCTCTCTCTCTCCTGATAAAAGTCTATGAGAATGAGTACTGAAACAATAGTGGATTGAAAAATATCATTTTGAAAAATTGCGGCCCTATTTTTGTTACTAATAACTGTAAAAACTCAACTAAGAATCAATCACAAAATCCAGGACTTAGTTAATATGCAAAGATATGGATGATGAAATGAGGCAAAAATACAGAATATAGAGGCTAAATTGAAATATTCTAAACCCAAATTTTTAAAATACACACAAAAATATGTGATTGCAGCATTCCTAATTTATTTGAAATATGTATCTAATAAAACTCAGACTTGTAAATTTCTCAGATAAGTATGTAGTACTGAGATTCTTTATATAGGCATAAATACATGAAGAGCTATATGAGTAAAAAGTTCTTTGATTTGAAAAGCTTCCATGCCATTTCTAATCACTGAAAAGCAAGAAGTTATGGGTAGTGTATTAGGGAGATTCAGCCTCTGTCTAGTTCATAAATATTATATGTCTACAACTTTGGGGTTGGTAGAAACATAGAAATATCATGTCTCACAGTTGAAATTCCTGGTGGAGTATATCTATTGCAAGCCACCAATCTACTCTACATATTGCTTCTATATGGTAGAGGCAACTCTACCATTGCTTGAAGCAGGTGCTGGAAAAAAGCTATTCAGCCAAGCAAATGTTTTTTCGGGCCTGTTGTATCCAAGCTGAGACATGATTAACTCTGTCTTATAAAATGTGAGCAAAAATAATGAGTATCACTTCTTCAATAGGAGAGTTATGTTCTATGTGTCTTTCTCATGCTTTTCCCTCACATCATGGTAAACTTTTTGGCCCCATGTGGAAGAACTCAGCATTATAAAATGCAAGGGGTCAGAATGGCTAACATTAACAACTCAGGAAACAACAGATGTTGGAAAGGAGGTAGAGAAAGGGGAACCATCTTGCACAGCTGCTGGAAATGCTAACTGTTGCAGCCACTCTGGAAAAAACTAAAAGTAGAACTACCCTATGACTCAGCAATTGCACTACTAGAAATTTAGCCAAAGGATACAAAAATGCTGATTTGAAGGGGCACATGGACCCCAATGTTTATAGCAGCACTGTCAACAATAGCCAAATTATGGAAAGAGCCCAAATGTCCCATCAACTGATGAATGGATAAAGAAGTTGCGGTGTGTACATATATATAATGGTATATGTATGGTGTGTGTGTGTGTGTGTGTGTGTGTGTGTGTGTGTGTGTATACATGTAGTGGAATACTAATTGGAAATGAAAAAAGAATGAAATCTTGCCATTTGCAACAATGTGAATGGAACTGGGAGGTGTCATGCCAAGCAAAATAAGTCAGTCAGAGAAAGACATATCATGATTTCAGTCACATGTGGAATTTGAGAAACTTAACAGATGAACGTAAGGGAGGGGAAGGAAAAATAAGTTACAAACAGAGAGACAGGCAAACCATAAGAGACTCTTAAATACAGGGAACAAAATGAGGGTTGATGGAGGATGTGGGGGTGTCAGTTAAATGGGCGATGGACAATAAGGAGGGCACTTTTGGGGATGAGCACTGGGTGTCATGTGTAAGAGAAGAATTAGTGGGTTCTGTTCCTGAAGCCATATATGTATGTATGTATACTGTATGTTAATTAACTCGAGAATAAAAAAAAATGCAAGGGTTCTGAATTGTTGAGTCTGGTTGGAGGAAAGCTAATAAGGTACATCAGTTCAGGTTGGTACAGTTTTTCTGTAAAAGACCCATTTTGTAAATATTTTAGGGTTTGTGGACAACATATCTGTCACTCCTCTTTCTTTCTCTCCTCCTCTTCCTTCTTCCTTTTCTTGTTCTCCTTCTGAGAGACCTTTACAGATGTAAAAATCAGTCTTAGCTTGTGAGTCATTTACAGTCTGTGGGACAGATAAACCCATGCTTCTAATTTGCTAATCCCTATATTAAACCACTGAAATTCAGAGGTTTTGTAATAGCTATGAGGATATTCAGATCAGTGCACTCTGTAAGAGGGGCTGGCAAACTTCATCCCCAGGCTAACTGTGGCCTGTGGCCTGTTTGAGTGCATGACATTTTATTTTGACACAGCTAGAACCGTTCACTTCCATAATCTTTACAGCTGCTTTTGCACTACAAAGGCAGAGGAGTAGTTGCAACAGAGGCCACGGTGCCCACAAAGACTATAATGTTTGCTCTCTGTACCTTCATGGACAAAGCTTGCTGACCCTTTTGCTAGTAACTTTGATAATAGTTTCCTCCTATCTAAAAGTATGTCTTCATTAATACGGCAGTTACAACTCTCAGGGCAGTTTGTTTTTCAACTTAATAGAAATTTCTCTCTCACGTTAAGACAAAATCTCTTTTCCTTTAATATCTACCATTGTAACCTCACAGAATAAGATGTTCCTCTTCTACAGAGAAGCCTCTCAAACATCGGGGTACTTCTGAGAAGAGGAAAATGAAGTACAGTAAAATGAAGTATCATTTGTTTACCACAGAGAGGTGTAGTTTACTCTCTTTTCCTTATAATTCCCCAAAATATTTGTTAGAATCTGAAAATGAAACAACCAGTTCAGACTTTCCTCAATTTGAGTGAGTTCTTCATGTATAGATCTCAAATTTTGAAAAAAAAAAAGGAAATATTTTCAGTTTTATGTTTCTACTCTGAGAGATGTTGCATATATTCCTTGTTGCAGACATTTAGGATGAGATTGTGTCATGATTAGCATTCAGTAGTGAGCCTGTGGGGTCAGACAGACCTTAAGTCTAAATATGACTTCATCGCTGATAAACAGTGTGACTAAGTTTCTTAAGTTGCTTATGGTTCACTTCCCTTATCTGTCAAATGGAAGAATTATTACTTAGAAACACTATCATAGAAATAGGTGTGTTTTGAAGATTAAAAGACAAAATGTGTGTGTAATGTTCTGCATCATTCCTCACATGTCACAAATATTAAGAAAATTGTATTTATTATGGTGCTAATGTATACTTTCATTTCTTTTGAAGATAGGCATTAGAAATAGTCTTGCATTGCCATGTTGTCTGCACATACTATCACTAAGGAGCACAGTGTACGGGTTTCAGAATTTGTATTGAATTCAGTTAAAAACCAAGCTAACTGTCTTGCACAATTCTTTAGTTTTTTATTTATAAGTTCTACAATACAATTGTACATTTTTTTGTACATATGCATTCTTAAAAATTTTTTTTATTTTTTTTTAACATTTTTTAATTTTATTTTTGAGACAGAGAGAGACAGAGCATGAACGGGGGAGGGGCAGAGAGAGAGGGAGACACAGAATTGGAAGCAGGCTCCAGGCTCTGGGCCATCAGCCCAGAGCCTGACGCGGGGCTCGAACTCACCGCAAGATCGTGACCTGAGCCGAAGTCGGACGCTCAACCGACTGAGCCACCCAGGCGCCCCTGTACATATGCATTCTTAAACATATTTAGTGTGGCTATTGTAAAGTTTTAAGCTGTGTTGAGAGCACATACAGTCCTGCAGACCATCTCCCATTTGTTGCCTTCATTATTCGTCAGACTAAAAGGAGAGCCATAGATTCTTGGAATGAATGAGAACTTAATCTAATGATACTCCATCTAAGGCATAATAGCTTTAACAACATTTATTGTATTCAACAAATATTCACTGAGTGTCTGCTCTATACCTCAAAACAGTTCTCAAATGCATTCTCTTGGAACATTCATTCTAATAGGAGAAATACAATCAACAAGTTACAATAAATAAACAAGGGCAACATGGTAATGAGATCAGGGTTACTTTTCTGAGAAAAAAGAAGCCTCTTACCACTATGGCTCAGCTCAAACATTACCTCCTCAGAAAGAAGATAAATGCAAGAGCACTCCAAGCTAAGAGAACTGAAACTAAAAACTCCTTCTTGAGTCAAAAATGATGCGTAGGGGGAAATAGCATCAAGTGCTAAGACGTCATCTTGGCATGGCTTAAAATTACTTGTTCCAACTGGCCTGATCAATAGAAAATCCTTTCTGTCAGAAAGTATGTCTTCCTTTACCACCTTCCAGTTGTTTCTAGTTTAGTGTTTTAGAATTGTGCAATAATAGAAGTCTAACCCTTCTAATATTTGTCTTCTTATTTTTTTAATTTTTAAAAATTTTAAGTTTATTTTTGAAAGCGAGAGAGAGCAAGCATGGGAGGGGCAGAGAGAGGGGGGGAGAGAGAATCACAAGCAGGCTCTGCACTGTCAGCACAGAGCCCGATGGGGGTCTGGAGCCCACAACCTGTGAGATCATGACCTGAGCCTGAAGTCAGAGTCAGATGCTTAACCGACCTAGCCACCCAGGTGCCCCAATGTTTGTCTTTTTAATACCAAACTTCCTCATTTGTTTTCAATATTGCAAGGTAGTATAATAGGAAGTGTTCTGGCTTGCTTTGTTGTTAGATAAACACCACTTCTGATGTATATTAGTTTGGTACTCTTAGGAGAATTACACACTCTTTCTTAGCTACAATTTTCTCTTTGGTAAAATAAGGAAAATCGTCCCCAGCTTCCAGGAATATTGTGAGGATTAAATGAAAGTACAAAGATCACACCAGAAACACAACATGTGTTAAATGGAAGATGGTTATAATGGTAACAGTCATTACATTCTTTTACCCTTGTTTTATGGCAGCTCTCCTGTTTGCCAAGGTTCCTTTGAAAGCACAGGTCCCAGAATTTAATATAGAACTCCAGGTAGGGTTTGTTGAGGTCATCAATTAAAACTATTGCATTCTTTGTCCTTTATACTTCACTTTTATTTTTTTGTAATTTTTTTTTAATGTTTATTTTTATTTTTGAGACAGAGAGAGACAGAGCATGAACAGGGGAGGGTCAGAGAGAGAGGGAGACACATAATCTGAAGCAGTCTCCAGGCTCTGAGCTGTCGGCATATTGCCCAACATGGGGCTCGAACCCATAGACCATGAGATCATGACCTGAGCTGAAGTTGGAGGCTCAACTGACTGAGCCACCCAGGCGCCCCTATACTTCACTTTTATAATTGAACTCTAAAGTGCTTTAAATGTTTTTGGCAAGTACAGTAAAACCTTGGTTTGAGAGCATAATTTACTCTGGAAACATGTTTGTAATCCAAAGCGCTTGTATATCAAAGCGAATTACCAGAACATTGGCTCAGTTGTGATCATGTGACGTTTGGTATCACATACTGCTCGTGTTGCAAGACATCACTCATTTATCAAGTTAAAATTTATTAGACATGTTTGCTCATCTTGTGGAATATTCACAGAACAAGTTACTTGTAATCCAAGGTTTTACTACATAGGATACTTATATTGCCCTCACTCTAAACAAATATTTTGATCTTGTTTGCATATGTTTGCCTTTTTCTCCTTTTATGAACTGGAAGTTAGATTTCTTTTCTTTTATTATTATTATTATTATTATTATTATTATTATTATTATTTGAGAGAGAGAGCACGCATGAGTGGGGAGGAAGAGCAGAGAGAAAGAGAAAAAAATGTTAAGAAGCCTCCATACTCAGCGTGGAGCCTGACACAGGGCTCAATCCCATGACCCTGGGATCATGACCTGAGATGAAATCAAGAGTTGGATGCTCAACTGACTGAGCCACCCAAGCACCCCTAGAGAGTTAGATTTCTTAAACTTAGATGGGAGCAACATAAGACAGAGGATAAAATACTGGCCTTGTGGCTACATCTGGCTTCCAATGCTGGCTTTGTACCTGTCTGAACTAGAGCAAGTTGCTAAAGAATTCTGAGCATTTTCCTCATTTGTTGAACATTGATATTAATAATTACTCTGCAGGATTTTGTAAAGATTAAACAGGATAATATATTTAAAATGTTAACATAAAGTGTAGGATATAATAATAGATTGATAAATGGTAGCTATCATTAACATTCTATTAAACTGTAATTTGTTAGTTTAATTGCTACTCTAAATAAGTATCTCTCTTTTTTTAGATCCTTATTCTATAATCTCTATATATGTTTTCTACCATTTTTGAGTCAGGCATATCTACCATTTTACTACGTTTATGAGTACATGATTAATATGACTTTGAAGAGATCAAGGCTAAGTGTAATGCCCCGGGATAATCCACAAAATTTTTCTCTATATGTGAACTAATCCACAAGTGAATATAGACAGTCAGCCATTGCCAAAGATACCTTTATTCTTTCAAGATGCATAAAGTGTTGGTTTGTATATAGTCCAGCTTTCCTTGAATTGATATGTGATTATACAACAGATGGGTTGAGTAGATATTATTGTATAAATTAACTTTATTATCCTTAATTGGTGAAAAATGTTAACAAATTGCTATTTTTAATGACTGCTTTTTATTATTATTATTTATTTGCACAAATCACACTCTCATTTATTTGAAGTAAATAGCAATACATATTAATGGTCATTTTCTTGAAATCCCTATGGCCTTGCCGTTTGCAAAAGTTTCTGTTTAGTCTTGACTATGGTCAAAGCCATTCTTTATTACAACAAATTGTAGTAAAAGGACATATTCAATAAAACCTTTCTCATTCTGCTATGTAAAATTGCATGGGCATATTTTTATACATTTTCATTTGCTAAATCCCCTATCAGAAGGCGTCAAGCCATACTATTAGATTTTGATGTAATTTATGTCAGTACTTACAATTTCAATAATGACTCTATTGACAAGTAGTGCACTCTGGCACTTTGGGATTTGGTAAATGAGACGGGAGACCCATTCCAATTGTACCATAAAAGATAATCATAACTTTTACAAATGTATAAAAGAATAAATTGAAGTGAAGTTAAAGGAGTCTAATTTAAATTCTGTAAATGTTATTAAGCAATAATAATTCCAGATTTACCCCATCCTACTACCTTATCAAGATGACAGCATGCAAAATTCTGTTCTAAGGGGAAAAAATCAGAAAAATAAAAATTTTGAGAGGGAATATAGTATATTCTTGGTTTCAAAATAAAAAAGATGATCACATTGATTCTTTTGTTCATAATTTTTCTTCCTTGTAGAGACTCTTAGGAGACAGTAAAAGTAAATTTATGTTGACATTAATTTTGCAGACATTTTTCAGTAATAATATATATTTTTATTTCAATTTTAAATGCAATTCAGTTTTTCAATTTTGAAATACAGGATGTCATAAGTATTGGTAATTAGGTCTTAAAGGGGAAAATTGCTTTGAAGATGTTAATTTTAAAATCTACATGGTTTGCTTTTTGATCTTGTTTTTATCTTGTCATTTGCAATCATTTCATCAAATCCTTATTTTCTACTTTAAAATAAAATGTTAAAAAAATGAACAGTACTGAAGATTTAAACTTGAGACCTGATGGGTTTTTATATATTAACTTACGAATCATCTTTTTCCTTTTAAATTAAAATTAGTTTGAATGTGATTTAATAGTTTATAATTATGTCTTAAGATATTCATAGCATTGCTGGGCAAGCAAATCCATTGTTAAGGCTTATTGGTATTGATATTGGTATTCTGATTTAATGAGACAATGTATGGTATGTATGGTTTAGGGAGAGATGAATCTTCTTTTTCTTTAAGAAGAGGCTACAGTTTTCTATCAAGGCTAATTTTGGCTTAGATATATCTCAACTGAATGGTTTTTAACAAAATGTGCTAGAGAACATGAAATCACACACTGTATTTAAAAGGAAGCCACAAAGAATTAATATAAGCTTTATTGATTTGAAATTCTATTAGCTTCATTTTTTTAAATCATTTACTTATTTGAATTAAATAGATTTCAGTTTTGTCTTTCGTTCATTGAGCACCTTAAAATTTATTAAAAAGAACTGTTGGAAGGCTGCAGCTTATAGGTAAAATATGAGATATAATAATATTGGATAGTTACAGTAAATGGGCTCCCTTGAATTTGTAAGGTGAAGAAGTGAGTCACGTTCACTGTTGCAAACCTGTTCACCCAATGAACTGGGCATATCTAGGTGTACCACAACGATTTTCTGAACATATCAATGAATGAATGAATAAATGCTAACAAATACATTCAGCAAAATATTTCCAGTAAAGGTAGCCTTAAATTTTCTGTGTGTGTGTGTGTGTGTGTGCACATGTACGCATTTTTAGAAGTAGAAGATGAAGAATCACTTTCATGATTTTCCAAGATGGTGATGTAAGATGTAAGATGCTCCTGGACTCACTTTTCTCTAATGGACACAACAAATCTATACAGCTACATGCAGAGCAATTCCTCTGAAAGAAATCTAGAAATGAGGTGAACAACACCTACACATAGATGATTGAGAAGATACCCACATAAGTGGGTAGGAAAAACTGAGACACACTCCCAGCATACACCTGACCCCTGGCACAGTGACATACTATTGGGTAAAAAACTCACAACTCTCAGCTTCTCCCTGAGGCATGAAGGGTTTGAACCCAACATCTAGCACCCCGACTTTTATGACTTTTACCTGATTGTTGAGCCCCCGAAACACCTAGCTTTGAAAGTCGACAGGGCTCACACACAGGAGACCCACAAGACTGTAGTAAAGAAGGAAAGAATACTTATCAGGCTTCTGAGGACTTGCTGTGGTTCTCCCCACAGGGCTTAGCCTAGAGGGAGCATATAGAAATGCCCTTCTTGTAGTCTTTTCTTGAAAGAGCCCTATTTCCATACTTTAAAAACTGCTACCGGAGGGTTGGGCTTCTAACTTAGCACACATTTAGGAATCTGGCTGCAGTTCTCCCTAGAAATCAAGGAGGAGGATGTGTGCTATCTCCACATTGTCCTTTTACCTCACTGGTGTCTCCTGGGAAGGAGCTTATGCACATGTCTGATGCCCTCACTTTTGAAGCTGCTGCCCTGTGGATGCACTCCTTGATTGCTTGGCTTTGGCCCAGTGGGGCTTGTGTTTGAAGGTCCCACAGCTGCTCTATAGCAGCAACAAAAAATAGTTCTTAAGCAGTTACCCTCCCAAGGCACACTACAGAGGGAACAGATAGAAAGGTCCATTGCCCAGTATTTTCTTGAAAAGATTAATTGAATACTTTAAAAACTACTGCCTGAAGGTCCAGCTTCCAAACAGCCTGCATCTATGTGCTGACTAAGACCTTCCCCTTTGGGAAGACTCTTGGCACACTCTCAACTACTGAAAATTATTAAAAATAAAATAGGCTGCTTGGACAACCACAAAGGTGTGAGAGACAACTAAGAGCTAGGGAAAGGTTGAATGATAAGGTTCATCTCTTACACAAGACCACTCCAAGCCTTGGCAATGTGGCTGTTGTATCTAATATGCAGACACCAATACAGAGAGCCAAGGAAATTGAAGAAACAGAATATATTCAAAACAAAAAACCAGATGATTCTGATAAGGGGTTCAAAATAATGGTCATAAAGATGCTCACTGAGGTCGGGAGAACAATGCATAAACAAAATGAGAATTTCAACAAAGACAGAAAAAAATACGAAAGTACCAAACAGAAATCACAGACTAAAGAATATAAGAATTGCACTAAAAAATTCAATAGGAGGGGTCCAAGAGCATACTAAAACAAGTATAAGGAACAGCAAACCCAGTAGAATTCATCCAATCAGAGGAGCAAAAAGAATGAAGAATTTAAAAAGTGCAAAAATATCTTAAGGGATTTATGGGTCACCATTTATAAGAACAAAATTCATGTTATAGGGGTCTCAGAGGAGAAAAGAGAGAAAAGGGAGCAGATATTTTATTCAAACAAATAAATTGCATCAATAATAAATACCTATGAGTACATTTCACCAACGAGGTGAAATATCTGTACACTGAGAACTATAAGACATTGATGAAAGAAATTGAAGACAAAAAATAGAAAGGTCTTCCATGTTCATGGATTGGAAGAATTAATATTGTTAAGAAGTTCATACTGCCTGAAGCAATCTACAAATTCAATGCAATTCCTATCAAAATTCCAATGACATTTTTCACAAAAATAGAAAAAATATTCCTAAAATTTGCATAGAACCAAAACCAACCTTGAGTAGCTAAAGCAATCTTGGGAAAGAAGAACAAAACCAGAGACATCACACTTACTGTTTTCAAACTATATTACAAGGCTCTAGTAATCAAAGTGATGTGGTTTTGGCATAAAAACACACACATAGATCAATGGAACAGAATAGAGAGCCCAGAGATAAACTCAAGCATATTTGGTCAATTAATTTATGACAAAGAAACTAAGAAAGTACAATGGGGAAAGGATAGTTTCTTCAATAAATAGTGTTGAGAAATTGGACAGCTACATGCAAAGGAATGAAGCTGGACCACTTACTTACACCATTGAGAAAAAAATCTACTCATATGGCTCAAAGACTTGAACATAGACCTAACATCATAAAATTCCTAAAAGAAAACATAGGTGTAAACTCCCTGACATCAGTCTTGTCAATGACTTTTTTGTATCTGACATCAAAATCAAAAGGAACAAAAGCAAAAATAAACAAGTGGGACCACTCCAAACTAAAAGAGTCTGGGCAGCGAAGGAAATTATCAACAAAATGAAAAGGCAACCTATTGAATGGAAGAAAATACTTGCATATCGTATATCTGATAAGTAGTAAATACCCAAAATACATAAAGAACTCCCACAACTCAATAGCAAAAAAACACAAAAATAACTCAATTAAAAAATGGCAGAGAAACTGAATAGACATTTTTTCCTCTCAGAATAAATACAAATGGTCAACAGGGACACAACATCATGCATCATCAGGGAAATGAAAATCAAAATCAAAATACTGC
This sequence comes from Herpailurus yagouaroundi, assembly GCF_014898765.1. Lineage (NCBI taxonomy): Eukaryota > Metazoa > Chordata > Mammalia > Carnivora > Felidae > Herpailurus > Herpailurus yagouaroundi. The sequence goes on along the minus strand of NW_024412395.1, from coordinate 23,317,612 downwards.
CTCATACCAATCAGAATGTCTATCTTCAAAAAGACAAGGGGAAACAAAGTGCTTGCAAACGTGGAGGAAAGGCAACACTTATGCACTGTTAATGGGAATATACACAAGTACAGCCACAATGGAGAACAGTATGGAGGTTTCTCAAAAAATTAAAAATAGAAATACAGTATGATCCATCCATTTCCCTTCTGGGTATTTATCAGAAATGAACAAAATCACTATCTCAAAGTGGTCTGCACACTCATGTTCATTGCAGCATTATTTCAATAGCTAAGGCATGGAAACAACCTAAGTATCCATTGAAAGATGAATAGATAAATAAAATGATATTGTGTATATAATATTTATATATTATAATAATATATATATGCATTGTATTGTACACTTTAATACAATGCTATTGTGAATTATATGTCAATAAAAATGATATCAATAAAAATGGGAAAAAATCAGTTTTGTTTCTGATTTTTATTGACACAAAATCTCAAAAAAGTTAAATGATTGAGGATGAAGGGAAGAGATGGGTGAGAATATAACAAATTCAGACTTAATATTAACTCACAAGCATTTACACCATGACATACTATACGCGTGTCCATTTCTCTAAGCTTCCTTATAGCCAGTGCAATGAGAGAAACTGTTAACCTGATTCTCAGTCTGTAGAGAAAACTGTCCCTTCAGGGGAAGCTGAAGTTTTCCTGAAACTTAGACCCAAGCGGAATTTCTCCCATGGGTCATTAAATAGAATTCTCTGACCTGAAACATGCTCTATTCAGATAGAATGTTTTGTGGTGTTGTTTCTCATGGTAAACATAAAATAGGCAACACAACAAATGTAATTTACTTGAAATTTGGTCTAGACGCACTATGAATTATATTTTTATTTTTGATTAATTAAATGTCCGGAGTAGGGGTTTTCCCATATGTTCTGCAGATTCCAAGAGATCCGCGTAATTGTTTTAGAGGCTTCCTTCAGAGCGATGAGGCATGGAGCCAATAGAAGTGGAAGCAATACAGGCAAGAAACACTTGGGTTCTGTGTAAAATTTAAGAAGTGCTTCTACTTTCATTAAAAAAAAATGGAAAATCACGGGAATAGAGAAACGTTAGACTTTTGGAGAATCATTCTGAAATTTTTGCAAAACTCAATTCCATTTTTTTTTAAATATAAAACGAGGAGTTGAACGTTTAAAGCTTTGTCTACATGATCAGACAGGTTGCAGTGCTAATTAAAACAGAGCTTTGTGTTTGTCAGTTTGATTGTAGACAAAGTGATTATCCTCTTAGAAAATGAATGCCCCTAACCGAAATACATTCCAGATTGGTAGGGTGACATTTTTTATAACTCATCTGCTGAGACCAAAAAAAGCATTCATAAAAAGAACCTATAATTTTTTAAAAAGGGAAACCAGTGACCAATTATTTATTAATATTTGATAAGCAAAAGCCACTTTGTAGACTGAGAAATCGAGAGAACAATGGTATACTTTTGAAGCATTTGTTAATGCAGTGTTCTTTTGAACTGAAACTGCACATAAAAATGTCTGTGTGAAAGACAAAAGAATATATAGGTAATGGGAGTGCCTGGCTGGCTCAGCCCATACAGCATATGACTCTTGAGCTTGGGTTATGAGTCCAAGCCCCACGTTGGGTGTAGATTTTAATTTTAAAAAAGTAATCAATATACCAAAGTGGAGTATTTAAAAATAAAATAATATATAGGAAACAACAGAGGAGTTTGATGCTTAAATAGTAAAGGTTTATAAAATATAAACGTGTTTGTATACATGTAAACACGCATGCATGTGCATAGCCACATACATAAAATGTATTTTATATGTAGTATATATTCATTCCCAAATTTTGAAAAGATAAAGAAGGTAATAAAAATAATCCACAGGTAACCACCAATGAGAAGTATTATCTCTTACATGCACTGTTACAATCCTGATTTTCTATGTATATATCTATTTTATAGAGTTGAGATTTTCTTTTTAACACTATTTTTAAAACATAAAGATTTTCTTTCATATTAAACATGTATGAACATAATTTTTTTTTAAATGTTTTTTTCAACGTTTATTTATTTTTGGGACAGAGAGAGACAGAGCTTGAACGGGGGAGGGGCAGAGAGAGAGGGAGACATAGAATCGGAAACAGGCTCCAGGCTCCGAGCCATCAGCCCAGAGCCTGACGCGGGGCTCGAACTCCCGGACCGCGAGATCGTGACCTGGCTGAAGTCGGACGCTTAACCGACTGCACCACCCAGGCGCCCCCATGTATGAACATAATTTTAATGGCTATGTGGCATACTATCCCATGGTTATAATTTACTGAATAATTCCCTTGTTTTGTGGCATTGAGCTTTTATGATTTTTAAATGTTTATAAAAACGCCATTTAAGGATTTTTTTTAGTATTTGTAGGCATTTTTGTGTTCCTGTTGTTTTCATGCAGTGCTTTCTGAAAGCAAAAAATACTGGAATATAAATCAAAAGTATTTATTAGTCATTCATAGATACCATTCAATTAATTTCTGGGAAACTGTAATCCTTTATAACACACCTGCTATGCATCAGGATACCCATTTCACTGCATGCTCATCAGCATTGGATGTTGCCCATGTTAGTTTGCACATTAAAAAAGGGGGTGAGTAATTTGTCTTTATACTTACAAGTAAGGTAAAATATACTTTCAAATTATATCATTCAGTTCTAGCTTTTCTGAACTGCATGCTAATTTACCCATTTATGTATTTGAGTCTTAATGATTATCTGCTCATGAGTTTCTAGTTGTTTTAAATAGTAATTTTGAAATTAATGGAAAATACATTTTTAAAAGAATTGGGAAATATTTTAAAGATGCCACTTTGAGTTAGGTTTAAAAGAAATATAATAATAAAGTTTCCATTGCATCAAGATAGTGTAACTTTTACAACGTCTACATTTTTATGATCTAACATGTGGATAAATGAATGTCTTGAGCTGTTCCTCTGTCATCTTCCAATTTCAATAGCAAAATTCTAAAAGATAAAGAGTAATAAATACTTTTAACATGGTCACAATTTTTGTAGAATGTACTAAACTGCATAATATTTGCATCCAAAGTTTTCAAAATCTGTTAGTGCTGACTTTCTGTCCTTGTCTCTTCTCACTTCAAGAAATACTCTTGAAATAAAATGCATCACGAATTATGGCTTTCCCTAGATGAGGTCCAATTTATTCATTTATAGTAATTGGCTCAATAGAATAAAACAGAAGCATAATTAAGGCATTGGCTACACCAGAACGTCTGTATCTGTAGAATAAAATATTTGAGCTGTTACCCATTAAGTTGGCATGAATACCCAAATGCTTCTTTTTTTCCAAGATACAGTCAGTGATTACAAATATGTATCTTCAAACAAATCAATTCCGTGAGGAATAAGTGGGGATGTGGTAAATGAAAAAGTGTATATGGTTAGATAAACAGCCAATTCTTTGCATCTTTGAAAATCCAATTCAATGTCTTATTTGAAAAATTATTAAAGAAGTAGTACAATGTAGTGGCTAAGATTATGGTTCAAAGTCAGGTTCCTTCAAGAAGTAACTGTAGAAGCTTAGACAAATTATGTAATATCTTTTGGCCTCAGTTCCTCAAGGTCAATAATCTACTCAGAGTTGTTTTATATCTCCATGCAGGAATTATGCATGCAGATGAGTTTATTCTTTACAAATGTGGTCATAGTAAAAAGCAAACAGATTTTTAATGTTCCATAAATAAACGAATATTGAAATGTGCTGGAAAATGCATCATCAGTATAAGCAAGTTCTTGGGGCACCTGGTTAGCTCATTCGGTTGAGCATCGGACTCTTGATTTTGGCTCAGATCATGATCTCACAGTTTGAGGAGCCCCATGTTTGAGGCCCACAGTTTGAGCCCACAGTTTGAGGAGCTCAGCTGGGGCTGAGCCCCAGCCCCATGTCTGGCCATGCTGACAGAGCGGAGCCTGCTTGGGATTCTCTCTCTCCTTCTCTTTCTGCCCATCCTCCCACCCCCTGCCCGTGTACTCTCTTTCTAAATAAATAAATAAATAAATAAATAAATAAATAAAAAAGAATAAGCAAGTTCTTTGGAAGTGGGTATTCATGTTAAGTCATGTATGAATTTAATTTTTCCAAGATGAAAATAGATTTGCTATCTTTGCTAGAAATTCATACTTTATTTTGTTTCATATATGAAATATAAGTGTGAGTGTGTCAATATATATGTATACACTTTCAGCTGGATGGAGGTGGGAGATATTTTGCCTTTTATTTCTTATTTTATTATAATCCCATGTATGTTATATACTCCTTGAGGCCAGAATTTTTTTGTCTTTTTCCAGACCAGAACAGGGTTCTCTAGCATGTCCATTAAACCTAGCTGAGGAACGCAGAGTTACGAATGGGCTAATATTGATTAATGAAGAAAACTGTAGCCATAAATGAAAAGTCTTAGCTGTCAGGAGCATTTCCTAAGCTGGAGGTAGTGAGTTCTATCAATTCTCTATCATCAGTTATAGTACTTCATGAAACATGGTAGTTGGGTGAAGAAAGTGGGTCATATTACTTTATATTCTCTGAGAACTTGCAAGTTTTAGAGCATCTTTCTAGAACTAGTACTATCTATAGCATTACTTTGAAGCTTCAACTTAACGCTGATCTTGTCCAACCCACCTTAATTTGTTTCAAATAAAACGGAGCCTTTGAAAGAATAGCTTGTGAGACAGAAAAGGATTAATTATACCAGCAATTCAAAATGTGCTACCTTCTAAATCAGTGAATCTCTTTGTCTTGATTATTTTAACAAGGCTTTCTTCATTTACATAACTTTCTTCTTCCTGCTGTCAGTCCAATTACCTTATTTTCTTGTTTTATGACTCTGCTAATAGGTACATCATTTATAATTTATGAAACGAGCTCCCCTATTCAATTTTATTTGTTTTTGTATTCATCTCCCTTTTCCTTAAATGCCATTTGGAAATCAGGTATTTTTAATGAAATTGTCGCTTTCCTATCAATATGACTCATTCGAATTCTCACTCAGTAAAAGCTGAGGCCACTGAGACCTTTGTGTTAGTGCACCCATTTTAAAAAATGATTTAATTTTGACTTGTTTTAAAAATTAATAGCAGCACTGAATTTCAGGCTGTAGTCTTGTAATTTCATGTTTACCTGAAAAAAAAAAAAAAAAGCTGAAAAGTGAATGGCCTGATGAATACTATGTTGGCAAAAGAAAAGATATTCTAATTTTCAAGACCAGACTAGCTCTGTGTGGCGTGGGTAAACCAGCTTTTCACTTCAAGATCTGTCACACTCTGGGCTGCCTGAGACTGATTGAGAAAATAATTTAATAAATGAGTCGCCAAAGTCAGGGGCGCTGGGTGACTCAGTCAGTTAAGCCATCCAACTTCGGCTCAGGTGCTGACAGCTCAGAGCCTGTAGCCTCCTTCAGATTCTGTGTTTCTCTCTCTCTCTCTCTCTCTCTGCCCCTCTCCCATTCATGCTCTGTCTCTCTCTGTCTCTCAAAAATAAATAAAAACATTAAAATAAATAAATAAATAAATAAATAAATAAATAAATAAATGAGTCACAAAAGCAAGTTCAATGAACTTTAAATGAAAGGATGTGAGAATGGATTTCCTAGGGCGAGTCTGTCCCATGTCACCAGGACAAGAGCTGTCTGTCCCCAGGAGTGTATCTATAAAGTGTCTTTCTGGGAGGGGCTGTGCACGTGTGCTTGAGAATGGAACTCCATGATTAACCACACACAGTGCCACGCCCACTGGCCCTTCCTTCCTCCTGCATTTGAAGAAATCACTCTCTATTTGATGACTACCCAGAGCAAATACTCACAAATGTATTCAGATGAATTCAATAAATGTATTTAATTTGGATCCTAACATTCTCCAAAGTCAAAACTATTGGTTTTCTTTCCCATTTTTTAACACTTGGTTTGGCGTGATGCACCCTAAGGAAAGTATATTACTGAGTTAAGACACTGGAGACAAGTGTAATAAAAATGTTTTTCCTTTTCAAATTCTGTCTTACTGAATGAAAAGGGGTGGGGGAATTAATAAAACATGTATAAATCATATTTTCACAAAGGAACCTCCCAATTAAACTGATGGTAAGGCATAACAAAATGCAGAATTGTGAAAGAGACCAGGGGCTGAAAAATTCTGGTCTTCTCAATAGATTTTCTCAAAAAGCTTTTGTGATAAGTCTATCTGTCAATCAGAATGAAAATAAAAAAATAAGGACTGTATGGAGTTTAATCATTTATATAGCAATTAAGTTAATCAGACACTAACAGTATATTATAAAAATGTTTTCTTGTTATGTTTTTTGAAAAAATATATTTCTCTGACCCTTGAGAAAAAAAGAATATTGTTAAAACAACATTCAAATATTTTAAATATTTTTCAAGTAGACAGAAAAATACTTTTGTCCTTATAACGGCTTGCAATTCCTCATCAATTTCCAAATTTAAATAATTCTAAAAATTAAAGTAGGCTTTTATTTGGATCTTTCTTTTCTCAACTGCTGTAAGCAGACTGTACCAGGGGTAGGGGAAGACAGAAAGGGCATTTTCTGTAAAGTAAAAGTTCTAATGACAAGGACATCTGCTGTTTGCTCCCAGGTATGCATGAGTCTAGAGTGTTCCAATATTGCTTCTTTCATTTTATTTCCTGCTCTCAGATTACATGTTTCAATGGTTTCTAAAACTTTTTCCTCTAACAAAGTTTTGGAAGAATGTGAATGTATACAGGGAGGGTTTGCTGTCTGTATGGGTGTAGCTCATCTGACTGTGGGAATCATATTATGCTATAATGAAATGTAAATATGTGTCTGATGATACATTTATAGTTAGGACAAATAATATTTTACTCTTCCACGTTTAGTTTTGAGAAAGTGTTTGAAGTTTTGTCAAGAATATCTTTGCTTTTGGGGTACCTGGGTGGCTCAGTTGGTTAAGCCTCTGACTCTTAATGTCTGCTCAGGTCATGATCTCACAGTTCATGAGCTCCAGCCTCCAGTTGGGCTCCTTGCTGATGGTTAGGAGCTTGCGTGGGATTCTCTCTCCTCTCTCTCTCTCTCTCTCTCTCTCTCTCTCTCTCTCTCTGCTGCTCCTCTGCTTGTGCTCTCTCTCTCTCTCTCTCAAAAATAAATAAACTTTACAAAAAGACTATCTTTGCTCTTCTTCACATACAAACATGGTTTTGATTTCAACTCTGATGCTTATTTGCTGGGTGAATTGCTTGAACAATCATTTAAGATCTCTGAGCTTTAGTTTCTCCATCCGTAAAATGGGGATAATAATACCCATCCTGAATGATGCCTTGAGGACTATGGAACATCTATATTTAGCATAATGCATAGTGTCAAGGAAATCCTTTACAAATGGTATTCATTATTTTTTGTGGTGGTGTTTTTTTAAGGTTTTTTTTTAATGTTTTTTTTATTTATTTATTTATTTTGAGAGAGAGAGAAAGAGCATGAGTGGGGGAGGGTCAGAGAGACAGGGAGAGAGAGTCCTAAGCAGGCTTCACACTGTCAACACAGAACTCACTGCAAGGCTGAATCTCACAAGCCATGAGATAATGACCTGAGCCAAACTCAAGAGTCTAACACCTGACTGAGCCACCCAGTTACCCCATAAATGTTTATTTTTGAGAGACAGAGAGAGAGGGTGACAGAAGATCTGAAGCAGGGTCTGTGCTGACAACAGAGAGCCCGATGTGGGGCTCGAACCCACGAGCTATGAGATCATGACTGGAGCTGAAGATGGACACTTAACCGACTGAGCCACCTAGGTGCCCCTGTTGCGGTATTTTTAAATGAAAATCTTTAACAATTAAAGATATCAACTAGCTGGACTACTTTTCCCACTTGAAGTTTTCTCCACCTGTTAGCAGTCAGCATAGTGATTAAGAATGCACACCCTGACTTACATAGTTTGTGTTCAAATTCTGGTTCTAACATCTATTGTGTGCTCTTGAAGAAATTCTTAAGCAGTTTTGTGCTTCAACTATAAAATGAGAATGCCTTAGTTCTTATTACCTTATTTTTTTTTTAATTTTTTTTTCAACGTTTATTTATTTTTGGGACAGAGAGAGACAGAGCATGAACGGGGGAGGGGCAGAGAGAGAGGGAGACACAGAATCGGAAACAGGCTCCAGGCTCTGAGCCATCAGCCCAGAGCCCGACGCGGGGCTCGAACTCACGGACCGTGAGATCTTGACCTGGCTGAAGTCGGACGCTTAACCGACTGCGCCACCCAGGCGCCCCTCTTATTACCTTATTTTATGGTTGTAGTGATTAATGAGATAAAACAAATTAATAATCAATAATCAATAAAAGTACTTCCTAAAAAATACATCCTTGCTAGAATGTAGGCCATAGGAGAACAGAGGTCTTATTTGTCTCGTTTACCACCACATCTCTGCCATCTGAATGACACCAGCACATTCAGTGAATGACAATTTGATGAATGAAGAGACAGTGCCAGTCACACAAAACAGTCATTGTCTGAATTAGCATTCTTCACATGTTCTTTCCTCCAGATCTGTGTGTTCTCTTCACCATCATCTTTATACTCCATTCCCAGCTTTCTGTTCTTGCCTATGAGGGGCCCCTTCACTGAAAAGATCTCTTTCTTTCTCTCCACCCCAGCATAACCAGTTCTTTGAGTTCCATATGAAGTAGAGCCTTCTTAAAGAAGCCAACCTTCTAGTTTGTCTCTGAGGTTTTGAATTCTGATTGTGTTCACTTGGTATTTTATGTATTTTTGTTAACTTCCTTTGCCTAAAGTATGGTGTTGGGAGATGGAGGAGAACTTTGTCAACTTTGTACCAATGACTTGGTTCATGTGTTAGTTTTCTACTGCTGTTGTACCAAATTAACACAAAGATGGTACCTTTAAACAAAATGAAGTGTTTATGTTATAGTTTAAGAGTTCAGAAATCTGAAATGGATCTCACTGAGCTAAAATCAAGCAGTCAGTAAGGCTATGTTCCTTTCTGAAGGCTCCAGGAAAAAATTAATTTTCTTTCCTTTTCCAGCTTCTAGAGGCTTCCCTCATTCCTTGGCTCCTGGCCCCCTTCCATCTTCAAACCTAGAAATGGGCAGTTGAGTCTTTCTTACATCACATCACTCTGATATGGACTCTTATGTATCACTCTTGCATATTTTAGGACACTCGTGATTACTTTGAGCTCACCTGGAATAATCTAGGATAGTCTCTGTAATATAAGGTCATCTAATTAGCAATCTTCATCCCATCTGCTACCATAAATTTAATGTCTCTTTCATGTAACTGAATGCATTTACAGGTTCTTAGAATTAGGGCATGGGCATTTTTGATAGATCATCATTCTGCCTACTGTAGTTCATTATCCTTAATATTCTCCTTTATAATTATCTAGGATTACCTGACTGAAAGCTCAGTTCTGCCATATCTCTGGCACTAGTTTGTTCATTAGTTAGGAATGATTTGGGCTCCCGAATTCTAGCATTTAAACAACTCAAACATCTGACTCTTGAGATCTTATTCTGTTTCTTTGATGAAGGCCTCACCTGGCAGCCAATTTCCCACACTGGTGGCACTATTTCAATTCACCTAGTCCGTGTTTGTGCCTAATATCTTTAAGACTAATCACTCCCTTGTTCTAGAGTTTTCCTCCGCAGAGTGAGTTCTACCTTTACTCTCTCCACTGTGATTGGGACTCCAATTCATGTGACTTCTGTATATGACTGTTTTCAAACTCCTACCTACGTACTTTGTTCCTAAGTATCTGTCAGAACATGTGCCCGTGTGGTTTTCTGAAGTGAACCACCTGCTTTGATTAGTATCTCCTCTATTACTGTGTGTCAAATTCTAGCTTAAGGTGGCTACAGACATTTTGGATTATGGTACCTGAAACTTTCTGATTGGTGAGTTCATCCAGACTTAAGAAATTCCTCACCCCCCCAGATGAGTCATTGCTAGTTTTGTTTGTTTGTTTGTTTGTTTGTTTTTGTTGTTGTTGGTTTGGTTTTGTTTCTGTTTTTGTTTTTGGTAGAGGGGAACATCTTTAAAATTCTCACTATAAGGAAAATCTTTATTTTTTGGCCGTGTGTATATCTCTCTCTTCCAACTTAAAGTTTCTTCCTTTGATTCTGCTTTATCAACAAATTTCCACCCACTCTCTATCCCCAGGTTCAGGAGTACTAGTAAAGCAAGAGAGGAATCTGGTACGCAAAATTTAAGGACAAATCACCGACAGGATCATGCAATTGCGAGGTCAGCCTTTTCACTTACTGAGAGTAAGTGTCTCCTTAAATTTTGCATTTAAGCTCTCTCTTGCCTCACGCTAGTCTAGGCTATCGCTTCAACCTTCAAATTTAATTACATTTACTATTAAATCTTTACTCTCTCTACTCACTGCCTCATTTGTCATCATAGGGGGAGAAAAAGAAAAGTTACACTGTACCCCACAAAGGAGTGATCCCTCAGAGCATGCTTCCAATGGGAGCATGATTTGTCAACCCTGACCTCTCACCATGACTTGTCAACCCCATCTTCTTCTCCCATAAATTATCACCATCAACTTCGCACACCACAACCCATCATTCCTGACTTCTCCAACATGAGCTTCCAACCCCAACTTCTCCTACTATGACCTTTCACACCTGACTTCTCCTACTATGACTTCCATGTTTTTCTATTAAAACATTTTCTGCATTTTCTTTAGGGATGTTCCTTGCCAACACTGAAATTATATTGTGATACTTCTTTGAGATATTTGTTTTTTAATTTTTTTGGCTGAATTTGAGATTTCATGGGTAAGAGAAATAAGAGAAACCACCATCAATTTTAATTCCCCCAGAACTTGGAAAGTCAGGATAGAAAGCAGTTCTTTCTATACCTTCCTTCATCTAGGTGACTTCCTCCATTCTGTGCTATAATAAATCTCCCTGTTAAGGGCCCCTGCTGTACTAAACTTCTACAGTTCCCTCCATTTTTCTGTCACTTTTTATTCTTCCCCTGACATTAATTTGCTCTAATGAAACTCTTTGGGCTTTGTGCTTATAGAATTATTTACACAGGACAGAGACCCAATATGCTGCCTGTCTGTGAGATTTTCTCCAGGGTCACGATGTCCTAAATTTTACATTAGTACTGTGATAAAAGTAGATACTCTTATTTAGGTCAATTGATAGTGTAAGGATGGTAGCCTATTTTTTTTTTTTTTTCATTCTAGGACCATTTTAATGATTCTTATCATGATGGACATATTTCAGTTATTGACCATTTATATCTAATTTAAATCCTTCAAATTTGCCTTCTCTCAGGAATCTATAATTGATTTATTGGGTGGGGGTCACCTGGGTGTCTCAGTGGGTTAAGCGTCTGACTTTGGCTCAGGTCATGATCTCAACATTCGTGGGTTTGAGCCCTGCATCAGTCTCTGTACTGACAGCTCAGAGCCTAGAGTCTGCTTTGGATTCTGTGTCTCCCTTTGTCTGTTTGCCCCTTCCCTGCTCATGTTCTTTTCTTTCTGTCTCTCAAAAATAAACATGAAAAATTTTTTAATTGATTTTTATTCTAACATTAAATGTTGTAAGTTAACCCCATAGTGACCCATAAAAATGGTGAGGTATCTTCATCAGTAAAAGCAGAATTACTTATTAATATATCCCAAACTCTTTTTTTTTTTTTTTTAACTTCTCTTGTTTGCATGATTTGAATGTCAAGCCTATGGTCATGAACTGACATGACCTGATTTCATAGGTTCTTAATTTTCTGGTCATGTCAGTTCTTAAGTAACATCAAAGCAACATAATTTTCCTAAAATTTCTAGGGAGAAAAAAAGGGCATGCAGCATGCTCTTACTTCAGAATTCCTTCCTTAGATATTTTTACAGTTGCAAAAAAAAAAAAAATGGGGAGGGAGGAAGAAAAAAGAAATAGCAATGCTCTTGTTGGGAGAAAAGATCTTGCATATTCAGAGATGCTTCTAAAAATGCTCAGAATACAGAAAATTATATTTGATAGTTACCTTTTTAAAGGTTTTCTCTTTTTGATGCTATTTCAAGTGTTTTGGGAGAAACTCTCAATTAAATGTTAGTTGACATGGAACACTTTTGCATCTGAGTTCAGTCAGAGAAGCATGGCTATTGAGTATGAAGGGACCAAATGACTTGGAATAAGATACTGCATAAGATGGGAGAAGTGGAAATCTGGTGGTGAATTTAAAGAATAACAGGAAGGTCATTAGCCCATCCTCCTGAAAACCAGTTCAGGTGAATGACTCTACACTTTCAGCAAAATCCAAAGAGCCAAGTACACCCAGGGGCCAAAGAGGGATGACAAAAGTGGAGCTCAAGCAGAGGTCTTTGGAACTTGGCCTCTATTGGTGTTATTTGTGTGTGTCCACAGCCGAGCATGTGGGGTGAGCCAGGGCCCCTGCTGGCCAGCAGAAGGGAGAAGCACAGATGGGACATACAAGAAAAGAGCATTTGTCTGTCATTGCATCTGACTGCAAACACCCTCTGAGAACAATGTAGCTGCATGCACATCTCTCAGATCTTGTGCACATTGCTTTTGGCCCACTCTGACCTAGATGCACAAGGGAAAGAGGGTCCTGGCAAATGTGGTCTGAGAACCTGGTTAAAGGGCACCATCTAGCATGCTCTTCCCTATCTCTTGCTAGTCCTTGTTGTCTCGAGAGTGCACCCGTGGGCAGTGACAGCAGACACTGCCAAGTGCACTGGCAGAAGCTGTGTTGTGGGTTGACCCGAAGGGCACCAGGAGAGGTCGAATCTGTGATTTCTTTTAGAGACAAATGCAAATTGTACCCAAATACCTTGAATTTATGCGTAATTTCATGAAGAGATTTAGTCATTTTTGCCACTTACTTCCTGTGTGACATGGAGTTAATCTGTAAACTCTCTGTATCTTGGTTTTGCTTTTTTAATATGGACTTAATATTACAACTATCTGTCTTAAGATAGGTTCTCTGGGAGGAGATATGGAGGTGAGTTTTTGCGTAAAAGTAATCTATTAGGAAGTATTCCCAGGAAAAGCTGGCAAGGGAATGAAGCGGGGGCGGGGGGGGGGGGGGGGGGGGGGGCAAGAAAGAAAGGGGAAGAATGAATTATCAGTACAGCATAGAAGAGGGGCTGCTTCAGGCCCAGAGGGGGTCTTTGATGACAATGGCTTCACCTTAGAGTTGACAAGGGGACAGAGAATGGGAGAATTTAGCCTCTTCACCGTTAGTCATGGGTTAAGACTATCCTGGGGGAATCTCTGTAGAACTTGCTTCTCCCTGTGAACAGGCAAAACAGTCTGGCAGCATGAAGGCAGGTCTGTCACAAAGAGATACAGATAGTGGCTGTTGATAGTGACCACAGGGAAGCCAGTGTGCAAGAAAATGGTAAGAGGATTTGAGAAAATATGCTTAGAGTACTTGATATCTGCTATAATACTTGAAAATATTTTTGCACAGCCTTAATAAAAAAAAACTATAAATATTTAAAATACATAGTTAGGGGTCGCCTGGGTGGCTCGGTTGGTTAAGCGGCCGACTTCGGCTCAGGTCATGATCTCGCGGTCCGTGAGTTCGAGCCCCATGTCGGGCTCTGTGCTGAGAGCTCAGAGTTTGGAGCCTGTTTCAGATTCTGTGTCTCTCTCTCTGTCTGCCCCTCCCCTGTTCATTCTCTGTCTCTCTCTGTCTCAAAAATAAATAAACGTTTAAAAAAAATTAAAAAAAAATTTAAAATACATAGTTAGCTAACACAGAGTAAACACTCCATAATGTGTAACCAGTGGTAAGAGCAGCAGAGGTAGAGGCATTGTTGAATGGAGGTTATCCCAAACAAGCCACCTCATATCATCATGTAAGAAGAGGAAATTATCATTGACAAGACTGGCATTGTCAAAAATAGGAGTGATGTTGGTAAAGATATGCATGCTCAATGAAAATGTGACTCTGTGGGGGCAAAGTTGATTCTGACTCGGCAAGTTACCAAAATATGCTGTCAAGCTATTGTAATTTAAACACTTTAGTGTTGCCATGGGAATTGACAAGTAGATAAATGGAACACAATACACTGCAAAGCAGACCAGCAAATATATAGCCATAAATCCCATGTTAAAGGAAGAACATTAAAATGGTAAAGAGAGGATGGTATTCCATAAATGGTGTTGGAATTATTGGGAATCCATTTGCAACTAAAAATTTAATTTCGGGGCGCCTGGGTGGCGCAGTCGGTTAAGCGTCCGACTTCAGCCAGGTCAAGATCTCACGGTCCGTGAGTTCGAGCCCCGCGTCGGGCTCTGGGCTGATGGCTCAGAGCCTGGAGCCTGTTTCCGATTCTGTGTCTCCCTCTCTCTCTGCCCCTCCCCCGTTCATGCTCTGTCTGTCTCTGTCCCAAAAATAAATAAACGTTGAAAAAAAATTTTTTTTTAAATAAATAAATAAAAATTTAATTTCAATTTTTATTTCACACAATGTATGGAAATAAATCTTAAGTGCAATTATGATAAAGATATTTAAGCATTAAAACAAAATAGAAGAATCTTGTGATGAGATCTTCCAGAATATAACAAAATCCAGACGTCATCATAAAGATTCATGGCAGATTTTACAACTATTTGTTTTTTTTTTTTAATTTTTTTTAACGTTTATTTATTTTTGAGACAGAGAGAGACAGAGCATGAACGGGGGAGGGTCAGAGAGAGGGAGACACAGAATCTGAAACAGGCTCCAGGCTCTGAGCTGTTAGCACAGAGCCTGACGTGGGGCTCGAACCCACAGACCGCGAGATCATGACCTGAGCCGAAGTCGGCCGCTCAACTGACTGAGCCACCCAGGCGCCCCAACAACTATTTGTTTTTAAACAAAGTACAAAATAACATTCTGGTATAAAATATTTGAAACATATGTAGCAGAAAGAGGATTAGTATCAAAATGTGTCATAGGTGTGCCTGGGTGGCACAGTCCGTTAAGCATCTGACTCTTGGTTTCAGCTCAGGTCACGATCTCACAGTTTGTGGGTTCGAGTCCCATGTTTGGCTCTGTGCTGACAGTGTGGAGACTGCTTGTGATTCTCTCTCTCTCTCTCTCTCTCTCTCTCTCTGTCTGCTCCTGCTCTCTCTCTCTATCCCTTTCTCTCTTAAAGTAAACCTTTTTTTAAATGTATAATAAATTCTGGGTAAGAACATGAGAAGAAAATTAATAGATGAGAAATATGGATTGTAATATACCTAAAAACAAATACAAACCATTAATCAATATATGAAAAACTCAAATTCTATTGTAGCAATGAAAGAATATGAGATACAATATTTTCATCCATCAGATGAACAAAATAATAAAGTTTGTGGAAAGCAATGACACCAAAGTGGTAAAATAGGTAGTCTCTTACTTTGCTTCCTTCACAAGAAGAACAAGTAACAATTATTCAAGAACATACACCCTGGGAGAATACGGGGTGAGGCTAAAGCACCCCTATACCTCAGGGACCAAGACAGACTGCATTAGAGAGTAAGAGGCTATAGGCTGACCATATTGACCCTCCCCCAGCACAGTCAGCACCATGGGGAGAGAACTCTTCTGAGCCTCTGGTTGCTCCTCTGGGAGAAGAACCTGGGAGGGACCACCAGCCCACTCCAGCATTGGGTTTGCTTTATGGGAGCCCCTACTCGGATCTTGCACAATGGGGATTGCAGAGGAATCTGCAGGGCCCAGCAACTGGGAATCTGACTGTAATAGAGAAGGTAAGAAGGGCTTGAAACAACCAGCACATGAATCTTGGCAGACCAAGCTTGTACCTGCAATGCTCGAGCAGTAATCTGAACCAGCAGTTTTGCTCATCTGCAGAACCAAGTCATGGGCACACTCTGACCAGGGAACTCAATGGGGTGTAGATCTGCCAGATTCAGATCCTCAAACTAGGAATTTTGCCAGCTCTAGAGTCTGGTTTGACCATGCTCAAAGAGTAGAGTCACAACCCCAACCTCTCTGTAGAATGTCTTCCAGCCAGCCCCATCTGACCAGAATGGTTGGTGACAATTCCTAGAATCTGCTGTCCAGTGATGCTCCATCTGAAAGGTGGGTAGGCAGAACTGACAGCCCCCAGAGCAAAGCCAGTACCAAGCATGGAGGGTTCCTGTGCTACTCACAAGCAAGGGAATTAATTCATAGCCAATGCTGAGGATAGAGCCAGGCCCCTCCAAACCAGAGCGCCTATTTGGGAAATTGAGAGTAGTCTGGAGCAACCCTTCCCCACAAACTCCTGCTGCCTTACCACCACCCAGGCAAGGGAGCTGAGATGTAGCCCCATCCATATGGAGAGTGTCTTCCGGCCTCATCTGACCAGAAGGGATGGAGACAGCTCTGTGCAGCCGACTGGTGTGGAAGCCTAGAGGAAGGCAGATAGAGCCAATAATCTGCAAAGAAAACCAGTGGCCCTGATCAGTCTGGGAACTTGGAGTGTGGGTTGGTTTGAGTTAAGACAACAAAGCTTTGTTGGCTTTAGAGCTGCTTCTCCTGGTGCACCCAGGCAGGGAATCTAATTTATAGGCCTACTAATTGCTAAATACAGTCTTCTGCCTGTCTGACCAAGGAACCTAACCAGAGCACCCAGAAGGCTACAGAACCCATTCAACAGCCCTATGTATGTGTGGCTCTAGAGCAGAGAGCACAGCCTGTGGTTTCCCCAGTCTGCAGAGAAAACTGGTGGACTCACCTACCAGGGAATTTAGTACACATTCTGGCCTGATTTGAGTTCCCAAGCAAAGAGCTGTATAAGCCCTGGGTCCCATCCTGCTTCCCCACCAGAGTAGGGAAGACTCATTCATAATCCCGTCTATTACTGAATATAGTACCTAGTCCTGACCATCTGGTAAACTTCACCTAAGAGTCCAGGTAACTGTAGTACCCATCCTACATCATTTGGGTAAAAAACCAATCTAGGCATCCTATCTAGCTATTCTCACTGAAAGGACCACCCCCTGCCTTCCCTGTCTTCAGAGCTAGAACAGTTGCCTCACCTGAAATAGACCATAAAAGCAGGTCCCACCTGTCCAATCACATTACGGGACCAAGAAACCCAAACTTAGATAACTAGTGAAGAGCAGTATCAGCTGTTTGCTTTAACCTATAAAGTCTGGAAGAGGACCTGGACCATCCAAATGCACATATAGAGATATTTTATTACAGCATTGCTTTTAGTAATGAGATTTAGAAATAATCTAAATACCCGTTAATCTTTTAATCAAGGAATAGAATGCACTCGTCAGTGTAACAAACCTACTTCATGCATTTACAAAATGATCTCCAAAACATAGTAAGTGTAAAAAAAAACAACCCTTAAATATGTTAACTACAAGGTTATTTATTTATGAAAATACAAATGAATTTGTTGATCTGCATATGTGTAGAAACATATGCTATCTGCTTGAAGCACTCACCACACTATAACTGTTTAGAGAAAGAGACAGCTTAGGATCTCAATAATTTTGATGATTTGAAGCTTATGATAAAATTTGATAAATGATGGCTGCTGGTTCAAATTGTCGGCCAAATAATGTTTGGCTACCACAATGCTCTGTTTGGTTAGTTTTTAAATTGAGCAGCCGTTAAATGAAACATCATGAGAGTCACATAAGAAATCATGATTGTCAACCTATTTTAAAACTCAAATTTGGCAACAAAAGGCAGGAATTTGGCAAGACATGTCAAATTTTCAAGCCAACCACCATTCTTATTAGCCTCTTTACTCCATTTTTATTAAAGTGTATTTATTTATTTTGAGAGAGAGAGGTAGAGAGTGAGTGGGAGAGGAGCAGAGAGAGAGGGAGAGAGAATCCCAAATAGTCTCTGTGCTGTCAGCACAGAGCCCAATGCAGGGCTTGAACCCACAAACTGCGAGACCATGACTTGAGCCAAGACCAAGAGGCGGATGCTTAACCGACTGAACCACCCACGTGCCCCTTTACTCACTTCTGTTATCTGCCTAGCACCTGTAGGTTTGGGGGCATAGTTTCTTTTATTATTTTCACTATCATCACAACTATATTTAATATCTAAAATCCTCAACAACACACTTTCTTGGATTCTAATGTTCTGCTAGAACTGATGTCACATCTGCAAAATGATTAAATCACCTGCCCTAGTAATTTCTTTTCTTGGTGGGTGCTTTTCTTTTATACATAGTAGTAACACCAGTGTCCATTATAGTGTGCGAGTCACATCATGCAGCTTCAGGGAAAGAATTAATGAATGAAAGGAATAAGTGAAATCAGTGGCTGTGGAAGGGAATAAAGGCAACTAGCTAGTTCTTTAGTCTCATGAGCTAAATGTTATCACTAAGCTAAACAACTGTAGTTATGGTAGAAAACTCTAGAACAGTTGGAGTCTTAGGAGGAAACCTAATGTAATTAAGATTCCTTAGGTCTCTGTGTAGAGAGAGTCTTTTTTGTCTAGCTACTTAGAGAATTGTGCATTACTTGGTTCCTGACATAGGTTGGAACTAATTTGTAAGAACAACTATAAAGTCAAAGCCACTACTTAGATAGTCCTGTGGTAAGCCTAAATGATTAGGTCAGAATCCAAGCCCATAATTTCTGTTTTCAAAGATGAAATGAAGAGGTTGTCTTATCTTCTCTTATTCTGGGAATCTTGGGGTTTAACTTGAAAAGTAGATGAATTTGAAATAATTCTATTATTCCACTAACATTCCATAGTCTCAACTGATTCTACAAATACCTTGACAATGGGGTGTTTCCTTTCAATTAGAACTAATTGAAAACCCATATGTCTTCTAATTTGCCTAAGACGTTTCCTATATGTAAAGTATAGTTGACTTGGGAAATGAATATACAGAAACGCAAGATCCTTTCACTAAAATTTCAACTTTTATCTGAGCATTTCTGAATCCAGAGAAAGCAACTTAAAGCATGTGATGTATATTTTAACATTTTCTTTTGATCTGTCACTTGATCTTTTTCTTTTGAGCTAAATGGCCCAAGCATACACACAGGGAGACTTTCGAGAAAGTGAAGTCTTATTTTTAATTAGAGCAAATGTGTTAAATGAATATAAAGTAATTTGAATACTTGAGAGACCTCTTAAATCTCTATCAATAAATCTGGGACTGCAGCCGGCCTATCTGTGCACCATAGATTTAGTTAAGGTTGGGCTTGAAATACGACAGTGAAATGAATTTGTTACTAATGCAATCAAGTGTTTCAGTAATTCATGAGAAAGTAATTCCTCAATGTACATGACTCACTTAATAATTTAAGAGTTTTCAGACTTGATAATAGAACCAATGAGCTCTTCATGGATTAAAAAATAAAGAAATTCACTACCTGCCCCAAGTATTGTATTCCTTAAATTTACTTTAATTATCACACTATTTATTCTGTGGAATAAAAGTTTGTTTAGGTAATGGTCTGTTCTTCTCTGCTTTTTCTATAGACTCCACACAAAAAGTCTTATTTTCTATATAATTAATAATCAATTTGGTTCTGAGTATATATATTCTGCATTTGAACAAAGTATTCAATCACCCAACTAGTTGGATTCTCATCATTTTTAACACAGATTCATAGCATGTGGGGATGTATTTTGAAGACCAATGATCCATGCAAAAGAGATATATGATCAGGGTTTTATTTATTTATTTATTTTTTTTTTTAAACTCTTCAACGTTTATTTATTTTTGGGACAGAGAGAGACGGAGCATGAACGGGGGAGGGGCAGAGAGAGAAGGAGGCACAGAATCGGAAACAGGCTCCAGGCTCTGAGCCATCAGCCCAGAGCCTGACGCGGGGCTCGAACTCACAGACCGCGAGATCGTGACCTGGCTGAAGTCGGACGCTTAACCGACTGCGCCACCCAGGCGCCCCAGATCATGGTTTTAAAAATATCCATTTAAACTTTATGTATTTTGTAGGCAATATTTTTTCTAGAAAAAAATTATTTGAAAGTGCTAGATAATCTATATTACCTATGCTATTACCTTCGAGAAATCATTTGATAAAATATAAAACAGTAAGAGTGTGTTTTTTTTGTTGTTGTTAAATAAAGTAAAGAAAGATCAGTAAAATCCACATGTGTTTTCTTTTTTTTATACTTCTCACCCATCACTATGCTTCTTTTTCTCTCCTTAATCCAGTGTTCTGTATGTTATTAGAGTTCCATACAATGCTATAAATATATTGTATCTGCTAAAAAGCCTAATAGTTTTCTTCTCACCGAAATAGTGTTGGCCTTTATTCTATAGGTTTTGTTATTTCAGTTACATGAAACATGCTGAATTTGGCAACAAGCTTGGAGGGAGAAGAGAAAGTTGTGTTAATTTAATCCAAGCTAAATTTTAACTTCAGAGCTCTCTGAAACAATAAGTGAATTACAGAAGGTTTAAAAAAAAGAGGGGGGGGGGCGGCAAGCAGTTATCCAGGAGATCCTGTTAACAGTTTTAAAATGAGCCGCCTGGGTGGCTTAGTCAGTTGAACATCCAACTTCGGCTCAGGTCATGATCTTGCGGTTCGTGAGTTTGAGCCCCGTGTCAGTCTCTACGCTGACAGCTCAGAGTCGGGAGCCTGCTTTAGATTCTGTGTCTCTCTCTCTGTCCCTCCTCCATTTACATTCTCTGTCCCTGTCTGAAAATAGATAAATAAAACATTAAAAAATAAAATAAAACCTTTCTTTTAAAAAGTAAATAAAATAAAGCCATTAGTGTTATACTTTTTTTTTTCACCTTTTCTTAATCAAGTCTCAATTTGAGATCGACAGTAGTTTCCACATAATAGTACAAAAGCCAGATCAGTCCTCTGTATGCCTTTCCTGTATTCCTGGCATCTTCTCATCTTGTGGTCTGTGGCTCACCTGTATTAGACAGCAGTGCTTGTCCAAAATGCTGGTTCCCAGATATCCCTCAAGACCTAATCAATCACTCATCCATGTCCAAGAACAGATCTGGGAACTTGGATTTTAACAAGTTCTTAGGTTCTTAGACACACCAGATTTTAGAAGCACTTCAGACAAACTTCTCTGATAGCTGAAATCCTTTCAGCAAATGTTAAAGCTTTGAGTCAGGATGAGATCCAGAGGCATCAGAGATAATAAATACTCAGATATGTCAAGACTCTTTAATTTTGTGTTTTTGTGGGAGTAATGAGGAATTTATGATATCAACATTACTGAAAAGTTTCAATAATGCTCTACCCCCTGAAGAATGACAATACTATACAAATTCTGCGAGTTTGTGTTCGAATAAAAAAGTGTCTGTAATAAATGCGAAGGTGCTTAAGTTTATGATTATATCTTCAGGTTCACAATGTCCTACTATTCAAGAGACCTGTTGTATTACTTATACTTTGAAATTACTGATGTGTTAATTTCCAGGTTAAAAATTAAGTCAATGTGTCTTCTTTACATCTAGATATTTATTTGCTTTCTGTACTTTATCATTAATTGGGAAATATAAGAATTTTGTGTTTTCTATTAAAATAAATTTAAGTAGCAGAATAGGGCAGAACAAAAATTCTTACCCTCTGCAAAATTAAATCCGTAAAGCAGTATTCTGGTACACAAGCTGTGTAGGAATGAGTCATCAGAATATCATTTTTAGAATCTTTCTTTTTTTTTCTTAATTTTTTTTTTCTCATTCTGTTCTTTCTGGAAGTCAGTGGGCCCTGGTTGGCTTGGCTGGGGCTGGGAACTGAGGGAGACAGATCAGGACTGTCACTACTTCAAGCTGTCTTGTTATAGTCGAGGTCTACCAAAAGAAAAAAACCTCTCATTCTCCTCCACAGTCAGTCCGGTTGCCTTTAAACTTCTGAAACCCAGAATGGCACAACCCAGTCCTAAATGTCTAGAGCCCATGAGGACATAGAGGGAAAGTTGTTGAGAAGTTCTATCTAGGTTTTTAATTGACTCATCTATGTTAGTACTGGTGGATTTGTGAATAAGCCAGACAAGAGCATTGCTTTCAGGAAACAACAAATAAATGAGATTTGACTTCATTCAATTTATAGCTATTTGGAGAATGTATTTTACCATTAATGCCTCAAAGCCATGAAACAGCATAGAGTGTGTTTGACTAACACATAGTTAAATGTGTCAGATTACTCTGTTTGCAGTGCAGTGTCTTTAAAATTCAGAAACAGCTCACCAGATATGAAATCCCTGTGCCACAACTTATTAGTTACATGATTTTAATAAAGTATTGAAGGGGACCAATATATGCTTCTTTGGCATAAGGACTGTTTTCAGCTGAAGGCAATTGAGGAGCAGCAGATAAAGGAAAACTCTAAGAGAGCATAAGTTTCCCTTTTGTAAAAGAAATGAACATTTATAAAGGAAATTTCCACTTGCAAAAAAAATGTCTTCTTCTCTCAGACCAGGTAGGAAGAGGTCTCTTAACTCATCAGTGGAGGAGCTGCCCATTTAAATCTGCTTAAGAAACCTTACTAAACAATCCTCATTCACCACACATTTTCTAGTCTCCTTCCCATAATTTACCTCCTCCTTTCCCAGAAGTCCCAAATCTTTTTTTTCCTTTGTTTAGACTTAGATGGTATATTTATCCCGTAAATTCTATTTTCCTGAGTCATTTTTCTTTGTGAATTCCCATACGTATGCATGTACTTAAACCTATTTTTTATTTCTTTGTTTGTTTGTTTGTTTGTTGTTGCTTTTCCTCTTGTTATGTAATCTTGTTTTCAGTTTTTCAGTTCAGGCAGGCCCTCCCCATTGAACCAAGGAAGGTAGTTTACTTATTTTTTCTCCCTGACAGTATCTTAACGTTTCTAAAACTTAACTTTTTTGTTAGAATATGATTTTTATATACTTCATAGGGCATGTGTAAAAATTAAAATTGTAATGCATATAAAACATTTAACATAATATGTAATAAATCAGAACTCAATATGAAGTATCTATCATCATCATCATCATCATCATACTACTGTAGTGGGAATAGTTTGCTCTCTGCTTATCCCAAAAATCAGATTGGTTCATTCATTAGTTTTACTATTTTAGCTGTCTAAAGAATTACAACACCAAGTGTTAAAAAGACATTGGACTTTATATTTTCCTTATACATTAGAGTTTGTTAAGCTAAAACATACTTATCATAGGTGGAATATTAATTTAAAAGTTTGTCTTATTTATATTTTAATTAAAAGAAACAAGAGAGGCACTTGGCTGACTCAGTCAGTGAAGCATGTGACTTTTGATCTTCAAGTTGTAGGTTTGAGTCCCACGTTGGATATAGAGATTACTTTAAAAAAAATCTTAAAAAGAAAAAAAAAAAGCAAGAAATGATATTAGAATTATGAAGCATTTTCTCAGAGTGTGTTAGTATTTCTAGTTCCTCAATTTGTCATTCCATTTTCTTTGGAATCCCCTTGATATGGAGCATAGTTAAATACTTGCAGAAAGAAAGTCAAGCAGATTCTCATGAAACTAAGTAATTGGCCTAACGTTTTGTAAAATTGTGCCTTTTAATAGCCAAAAGGGACTCTTAGAAATCCATTAATATGATCATTCCTTGGTCAAATTTGGGAAATAACATTTCTAAGAGAAAAAAACAACACATATTAGCAAATTTAAGATGGTAATATCTTATTGTAATGAATTGTCTTCAACTTTACTTGCCCAATATTTTCCACGTTTAACTATACAACTCCATACATCTCCTTTTATTAATTTATGTCTTTCATTTTTTTATTTTTTTAAAAATACATAATAACCTCTTAAAGAACAGATTAGTCTTGGGTAACAATGTCCTTTATAGAAAAGAAACTGAAAGCATTAAGAAAATTACACAAGGGCCAAGTAGTCAATGAATCTGAGAGTGTGTATGTTTGTGTATGTTGGGGGGGGTGTTATTTTTAAAATAATTACATGGTAGGTTCTTCTATTTCTTATTCACCCAAAGCTCTGAGAATGTGAGTCATACAAAGATCAGCAATTTATTATTTTTTTTTTCCTGGAAGTTTCTTATTTGAACACAATCCACTCACAAGCTATAGTAACAAGTTGTAATGAGCATAATTACAACCTGTAGGGGAAGAAAAACTTTTCCATTATCCTTTTAGTTTCAGTGGCTAAGGGAGCTGGAGGGGGCAGTATGGATTAAATTTAAAGCAGACAGATTAACAGGAAAAAAGGCATACAAATTTATTGTGTGTGTCTGTGTGTGTGTGTGTGTGTGTGTGTGTGTGTGTGTGTGTGTTTTAATTTTGTGTTCATGGGTCATCCTAGAAAGAGGTAAATAATCAAATAAGTGGTGAGATTTGAGAGCTTATGTACCATTTTACCAGAGGAAGGGAAGGGGCAGGGGACAATTCTGTGAGAATACAGTAGTTCTTAAAAGGGTGGAGGAAGGCCATTTATGGAAACATAAATGACTTTTTTGAGATTTAAATGGGCCCTTGGGGAAATAGATAGGATCTATGATAGTTTTGTGACAGTGTCTGTTTGGGTAGAAGGCTGGCATCTTGTCTCCAAGAAGATAATTCTTGGGGATGGGATTTATGACAGTTGTGCTCTTTGGGGAAATTTTGCTTGTAGGCCAATAAAGGACTTCAGGAATTCAGATGTCATTGGCTCAAAATAATTCTTATGCCAAAGTGGCATATTTTGGGATGTCATATCCTTAGACCCCTTCAGATTTCATAGTAGATTAATAATGAATTGACATATTTGTGACAACATGGATGGACCTTGAGGGCATCATGCTAAGTGAAATAAATTTGGGAAAAACAAATACTCTATGATCTCACTTTTATGTGAAATCCTAAAAAACAAACAAAACCGAGGCACCTGGGTGGCTCAGTCGGTTAAGCGTCTGACTTCAGCTCAGGTCATGATCTCATGGTCCATGAGTTCAAGCCCCACGTCGGGCTCTGTACTGACAGCTCACAGCCTGGAGCCTGTTTCAGATTCTGTGTCTCCCTCTCTGTATCTCTCTCTGCCCCTCCCCTGCTCATGCTCTGTCTCTTTGTCTCTGAGAAATGAATAAACCTTCAAACAAACAAACAGACAGACAAAAAACCCTCATAGGTACAGAGAATAAATTGGTGGTTGTCAGAGCCAGGAAGGTGGGCAAAATGAAAGGAAGGGGTCAAAAGACACAAACTTCCACTCATAAACTAAGTAAATAAACACACTATAGAATGTACATCATTGTGACCATAATTAATGAAAGCGTATTGCAGATTTGAACATTGCTGAGAGAGTAAATCTTAAAAGTCCTCATCACAAGAAAAAAAATTTGCAACTCTGTATGGTAACATGTTAACTGGACTTATTGTAATGACCATTTTTCCATTTTGCAATCTACACAAATATCAGATCATTACGTTGTACACTTGAAACTAATATAACATTATATGTCACTTAGACCTCAATACAATTATAAGTTGATATAATATTAATAACAAATTAATTAATGTTAATAAATATTTGTCGATGACAATTCATTTTGGAATAGTCTGATAGACATTGCTAAGGAGACCTTCAAGGCTTTAGTCCTAGGAACACTAAAGAACTGTTACTTTAACTGCATCATGCTTTCCTCTCTTGAGGAAAAAGAATGCATTAAATCGATGTAGTCAGCTGTATATCACATTCTGTATCCTTGACCTGGGTTTCAAGTAGTGTGTTTTGCAGGTGGAGAGCAGGTGCTCCTGGCCTTTGTAGATGTGTATATGCATGCTGTTTACCTTTACATTTATTGCTGAATTTGGTACCAAAAGAATGTTGTTCAATTTTAGTCCATGCTTTGAGTTTACTCCTGTAAATTACACTTGACAAAGTAGGGGTTGTTTGAAAACCAACTGTGTGAGTTTTCAAAACCTTTTTTATCTGGCAATATGGTATAGAAAATCAAACCCCGTGTGGCCATCAGTAGAGTATATTAAACTACAGAATATGTTTGCAAGGGGGCTTTGTAACTACTTTGAGTCTGCAGATCTAGTATCATATTTTGTCAAATACCTGATTTTGTAAAAACCTTGAGGACACCAAATGGTCCCATAAATTTTCTGTGAATTTTTTAAAAATATTCTTCACTAGGGTCATCTTTGTGAATTAACTAGGCATGTAAACCTCAGTGGGAGCCGGGCAGAATTATAGTTTACCACAGTAGAGAAAGAATTATTATTTCCTAAGTTATTATGTACAATGGGCAAGGATGGCCTAGGTATAGAAGATCATATGCAGGACCTCTGATCTAGTTTGTTGGAGTTTGTATTTGTCCAGATGCAAAATGTCATTAGTATAAATGAAGAAAAGGGACAGTCTGTTCTGCTCAACAAGGTCAT
This sequence comes from Herpailurus yagouaroundi, assembly GCF_014898765.1. Classification (NCBI taxonomy): domain Eukaryota; kingdom Metazoa; phylum Chordata; class Mammalia; order Carnivora; family Felidae; genus Herpailurus; species Herpailurus yagouaroundi. The sequence continues at coordinate 23,291,263 of NW_024412395.1, read as the reverse complement.
GTAGTTTTAATCAGCTGCTAAATCTGCCTAGAGAACAAGGGCTACATCTGGCAATATATTACTTTGAATAGAAAAATTACTTTAAAATATTTTTAATGATGATGATAAGAATTAAAATACAATGAAAACACATTTCAAGGGCTCCTGGCTGGTTCAGTTGGTAGAGCATGCTCTTGATCTCAGGGTCATGAATTCAAGCTCCACATTGGGTGTAGAGCCTACTAGGAAGGAAGGAAGGAAGGAAGGAAGGAAGGAAGGAAGGAAGGAAGGAAGGACGGAAGGAAGGATGGAGAGGGGAGAAGGAAGGGAGGGAGTAAGGAACATTTCAAGAAAACATTATGTGTGAAAAATCTGCTTGGTCGACAGATCACATGGACTGCTTTCCTCTATGTCAGAAAACACCATGACCAGGTGGGGCAGAAAAGTTTCTATAACTTTCTATTCTCAAGAAAATATGCCTGTAGCCATTACTATTGCCTCACACCCAATTAAAAACAAAAGGAAAGAGTGATCCAAGAGGTTTTTACTTCTGTGACTGATTCTGTAAATACCATGTAAAAAAAGGAAATATTTATGCTAAGTGCAGTTTCCTCTAGCATAAATTTCACCTGGGTTAGTTTTCCAAGTTTTATTATCCATGGGCTATATTTTATTATCCATCCCCAAGCACTTTTGGCTTGCTTGTCTTCTTGCACTTACTGGTCTTTTTTCTTTTTAATTCTTCATTAATTTTGCTGTTGTTGTTTTGTTTTTTGTATGTTTGAGAGAGAGAGAGAGACAGAGACAGAAACAGAGAGAAAGAGAGACAGAGCACAAGAAGGGGAGGGCCCTAGAGAGAGGGAGACACAGAATCTGAAGCAGGCTCTAGGCTCTGAGCTGTCAGCACAGAGCCCAATGCTCTGTTCGAACCCACGAACTGCAAGATTATGACCTGAGCCCAAGTTGGATGCTTAACTGACTAAGCCACCCAGGCGCCCCTGCAGTTAGTTGTCTTTCTGCTTCTCTCTTCCAGAATCACCTGCCTAACTGAAGTGAAGTTAGCTTCTCCCCCACCCCAGGTCAGCCATAAGACTTAGAAAGAACTGAAGATTTGCCTCATGGTCAAGATGGAGACTTTACATAGATAAGGGCTAAAAGGGCCAGTAGATAAAGATATTCTAAGTTAATATATACATATATACATACATATATATATACATACATACATATATACATATATATACACATACATACATATATACATATGTATACATATATACATATATACACATATGTATGTATATATGTATATCTGCTATTGACACTAAAATTGTTTATGGACCAAAGTGTTATATATGAATAATGCCTGAATCAAGATTTTCTTTGGCTGTCTTTGACATGACATTTTTCTCCATGGTTGAACCATATTCTCATCAAGAATTTTTACCTCAGGTCAAGTTTACCAGGGCAAGTTTCTAACCAGGTAGGTGAATGCTTGGCTCATAATTTTGGTAAGCATTAAGGAATTAGAATATATTAAAATAGGATGATGTGAAACAGTGTTTATCAGTGGGTTGTCCTCATTCTATCTATACCAGAATAATCTGAGATCCTTGAGATGAGGCTCAGAAATATGCTTTTTATAAAGCATCAACTGCTTTGCCCACTAATCTCTATGACCAGCCTGTACAAAGAGCCTAGTATGGGCTTTAGGAAAATATAGACCTCAGTTAAATCCTGGTTTTGTCATTTACTACTTGTAGAATCTTGGAAATCATGTAACTTAACTGACTCTTGTGATTTGTTATTTGTAACATAAGAATACTTCCAAAATTTCAAGACTGATTGAAAGAATAAAATGAGACATGTGTGAAATGGCCAACTATGTGCTTAAAATATTGTGTAAACTCAGAGGCAGACTCAAAATAAAATGCACTTGTATAAACCCCTTTCAGGATTCTGGAATGGGCCCTAGAACTATCCTCACACAGTCAATGTGATGGCAAACTTTGCAATATTAAGATACTTCCGTTCCAATCAGTTAGGTCCACTGCTCCTTCAGCTGTAACTTCAACAGTGCTGCTCTCCCCCTTGTATGTATTGGTGTGATTTGGCTGTAGGCATTTTTAAGACTCAACTAATGGATGTTGAATTGAGAATACTTTTAGTTGGGTTGAGTGAAATATATTTATGTAGTTTGCAGCTATCCAAAAGTAGATTTGGCTTCCAGGAATATGCCTGGAAGACCTCTACCCCACCCAGCATCAACATCCAAAAGTGCAGGGCTGGTAAGTCATTTTGCAGTAAGACTATGTTTAGCAATAGTAGACATCACTGGGAGTGGTGAGCAGTGGAAATGAAATAAGATAAAATGCATGGAACCATACTTTGCGGACAGTTTTTCTTATCATCAAATGCATAAAATTGTAAGCAAAGGATATGGTTCTTAAAGATGTCAACTAAAAGCATAAGTTCTGTCAGGAATATAGACAGATGTCATTTTAAATTCACAATGCATTTTTATTTTTGGTAGGAAATCACACACAGTAAAACTTATCACAATTCATGAGTTTGTGAGCCAGAATCTATAGTAGTACTATAATCACAAATTATAGTTGATGCATCACAACTATCAATAATAATAATGATATTAATAATAAAACTCAATCAAGCACTCTAGAGAAAGACTTAACTACATTTATATTCTCTTTAGAAAAAAAGCATTGTAAGATAATTGTCCTATCAAAAGGCAACTAAGGATTTATAGTAAAAAATGCTGAAAAAATGAATTTTAGAAGTACATTAGACACAATAAAAATTATTATTTTCTATATTTTATGATACATTCAGTAAATCACAATTCTTTTTAAATTTTCTTTTTATTATATTTCCTCTTTTGCTCTAAATAACACTCATGCTTACATTTAATTTTTATTTATAATTTCTCTTTTTTTATTTTAAATGGGCCCTATACTTATTTAAGCTTCACATCCCAGAAATATGGACCTATTTCTCTAAGTATCCAATGCACATAGTGATGGAGACTATATTTGTTGTTAATAGACATCATACAGAAACTTTAAAACCCAATTCAGAATAATGATTTATATCATCCAGTATGAACATCTAGCTAAGCTAAGCTATCCAAATACATGATGAGAATCAAGACATCTCTTGTTTTAGTTCAGCCAGAAAATTAATAGAGAGTGATGATTTTAAGATAGAATTGGGTGACACTTAACCTGTCTTTGATGTTATAACTACAGGGTCATAGCAAAGATGACACAATAATAATTCACTTCAGATTTACTAGTTACAGGTCAGTGATTCACACACACAAGTGGATGCAGACGATAAAACATAATACTGGGAGGGGGTATCACTAAAATAACAGGGGGACCTGGAAGGTTGACAACAATTCTTATCTCCCATTTTAACATTTCCAAACATTACTACAGTTATATCCACATGAAAACCAGGATTTTCAGAATAAACCTCACCAAGGTTTATTTGTTTTTGTGTGTGTGGTTGTTTGTTTGTTTATTTTTTTCCATTGATTTCTTTTTACGTATCTTTCCCATTGTTCTAAGTGGTTAAACAAAACTGAGAAATATTCTATTTTTTTCACAAGTGGGCTTAGAAGTCATTAGATCTTGTGGGAATAATGCGAGTTTTTAAAAACGAGTAAGTTGAAAGACAAGGAATTGTTATTGAAAGCTGGCATCAAAGAGCAAAATTGCCTTAGAGATATAATTCAGATCATTGCAAAACCATTAGAAACAATTACCGGAGACTCACTGTGACTCTTCTGAGGAGTTAATTTTGAGGAAGGTATTGAATCTGGAAGTAACTGGAGTGGGTAACAACATGTAATAGGAAATGAAAGTATGAGCTTCTAACTACGATTAACTGAATTCTAAGACAATAATGCAAATTGTATGTTATTAAAAGTGAATAAGAGTGAGTACAGTTAAAACTACTTATTCCTCATTTATGGTTTTCATTCATTTCTAAAGGACTGATACTTACATAGATAAGGTTCTTAACACTAACATTACTTTGACTCTATTACTTGAGCTGAATTTTAAAACTGTTTTAACATTTGAGCCTTAAAAAATGTACTTTTAATTTTACTTGATTGTAGTACAGCTTTTTCTGAATATTTAGTGGTGGTAATAGTTTTCTGCCATTTCTAAGGGGTTGTAATAGCTTTCTAGTAGATACAAACAGAAGAAAGTTTGAAACCACATGCACTGCTTTTCCTAAATCTCAGAATGTGTTGGCAAAACTTTAAGGTTTCTAGATGTAGGGACACCTGGGTAGCTCAGTTGGTTAAGCATCCAACTCTTAATATTGGCTCAGGTCATGATCTCAGTGTTACCATGTCAAAATTGTGAGATCTAGCCTTGTGTTGGGCTCCATGCTGCATACAGACTGCTTGTTCTCTCTCTCCTTCTCTCTCTGCCCCTCCCCTGCTCATGCTCTCTCTCTCTCTCTCTCTCTCCAAATAAATAAATAAATATAAAAAAAAGTTTCTAGACATAAAAATTTCATGTACAATAGAAACATTGGCACCCTACAGGGAAAAATTCATTGTACCCTCTATACTTTTTTCCTATGCCTAAAATGTGAGAGTAAAAATAACACATTGGAGAAATCTAAATATATTCAGATGAGTATGTTAATGGACAGCAGGCATTTCAATTATGAATAATTAGATTTCTTTTTTTTTTTTTAATTTTTTTTTTCAACGTTTATTTATTTTTGGGACAGAGAGAGACAGAGCATGAATGGGGGAGGGGCAGAGAGAGAGGGAGACACAGAATTGGAAGCAGGCTTCAGGCTCTGAGCCATCAGCCCAGAGCCCGACGCGGGGCTCGAGCTCACGGACCGCGAGATCGTGACCTGGCTGAAGTCGGATGCTTAACCGACTGCGCCACCCAGGCGCCCCTGAATAATTAGATTTCTAATTGCATTAAAATTCTAGTGATTATTATGGTGAAAAAACCCATAATTATCATGCCATCCATCACTAGGATTGGGCCTCTATCCCTGTTGTTTAATCATATTAAAGCCGAGATTTGTTTACCTGTTTCATTAGGATTTACAGAAAATCAGTAATATGCAAAATTTTGTCCTTAGAAACTATGATGAAGATGTGAACTATTAGGTACAGTTACAGGCCATGAAGTTTTCCGTTTGTTTGAAAATATGAAGCAATCAATTTAAGTTTTACATAGACAATTAGGAAATAACACAAAAGTGAGAAGTAGGTGTAAGATGAAAAAAGAATAGTCAGAATTACTAAATTGCAGGGAAAACTTCTAAAATTGAAAAATTGCCTTTTACCCTGGAGTTTATGTAAAGGAAACTTCCCTCGTAGAATCAAGGCTTCAACAACAACAATAAAAACTTTAATACATAAGGAAATTAGTAAGGATATTTCAGCACCCCTCAATCTCAAGTACCCACGCACCTTCTCAGGGTCAGCCCAGCATCCTGTCTTTTTTATCTGGGGAATTCTATGACTGTTGTTTGCTTTTCTCTTGCTCAGACGGTAGGAATGTCTTCAGAAACCTTAGCCCTTTTTATCCTTAGTTTCTTTCAAAGATGGTGGTAAGTGCTTGGATTTTAATAGTTGTCCCAAACAACCTCAGACACTCTCTCTTTAGTTACAGTACCACTCTTTAGAGCTCCAAAGTTTCTGGCTTTCCTGAGGCTCAGTTGAGAATTAGCTGGTACCACTGTACCTATATGTTTATTGTATGTGAAGCATGTGGAATCTTTTCCACTTAGCCCTTCAGAGAAATGAAAGCAATGCTAGGAATTTTATTCTTTCTTCTTATTCAAGAATGATTAATAATTTTCCAAGCACAATACCCAAATGTGTGACATTTGATTACAAAAATTAGGGAAAGCTTAGACATGTGTATGTCTATTTGTATTATGTTACATAGCTCATACATATGTATTTATAAAAGTGGAATCACACCATACATGGGTTTGTAAACTACTTTTCCACTCAATAATATATTTTTATGAATCTCTACTTCATTATTTTTAAGAGCATCATACATTCTATTGTTTAAATAAGGCAGTATTTACTATCCACCCTGCCATTTATTTATTTATTTATTTGTTTGTTTGTTTATTTATTTATTCATTTTTTAAAAAATATTTATTTATTTCTGAGACAGAGACAGAGCATGAGCAGGGGAGGGACAGAGAGAGAGGGAGACATAGAATCCGAAGTAGGCCCCAGGCTCTGAGCTGTCAGCACAGAGCCCAACGCGGGCTCAAACTCACAAACCATGAGATCATGACCTGAGCTGAAGTTGGTCGCTCAACCGACTGAGCCACCCAGTGCCCCCCACCCTGCCTTTTAGATGCATATAGATTTTATTCAACAAGCATGTACTATATGCCTGACTTTATTCTAAGCACTTTATAAATATTAATATATTTGGTCATCATCAAAACTGTATGATCTAGGGTCTCTAATTTTTGGCAACAACAAGCTTTCAAGTGGTGCCTTTAGACTTGTGTCTTTATATAGTCTTCAGGAAAGATTCTTAGGTGTGGAATTTCTGGATCAAATAGATAGGAATTGTAACACTGATAGATACTGCTGAAAGCCCTTTGAAAACTGTCAGATTTAATTATATGAGAAGCATATGAAAGTGTACATTTCCCCACTCTTGCCGTAATGTGCATTCTTTCTCTTTGAGTTTACTAAAAATTTGGCAAGTATTAGCTAGGTCCTTCTGAGTAGGCAGTAAGCTCTGTGAAAGACCATGAACATAGAGGAGAAGTTAAACACTGTAAATATAACAACGTGATAACAATAATAACAATGTTGGAGGCTGCTCTACACAAATAGAAGGTCTAGATAGTTACCACAGTTGAAATGTATAACTCCGGTTTTTTAGGGCTCCTTCTTAGCACAAGGACAAATTATCCTGTTGAAGAGAATTTAGAATACAAGTTAGTCACTTATTTATTAAGCATTAAATGTCTTACTGATGTTATTCATCTTGATTTGCACCTCAGTTCTAGGAGCTGGTGTCCTAATTTGTCTTCTTCCCTGAAGATACTGTAAGAATCCTAGTATTAGTAACCTGTCCCTCTGAGTTGAGGACCATACCTTGGGCATGTTGACCTTCCCAGACCCTCTTCAGAAACCCACATCCAAGAAATGAGTCCTACTAACTCCTACCTGATGACTAGCATCCAAGCTTCATTAACTGCCTGCTGCCAATCCCTCATTGTCATATCTTATCATCCTGCCAGCCATCTCCTTGAACCCCTGACTAAGAAGTTCTATCTGCATGTACAGTTGTATGTTGTCTGTTATGATGTCTTCCTTTCTGCCTGTCTTACAGCTTGTCTGCCTATCTGTCTGTAACCCATCAATGGTGCGCAGCTGGTCTGGACATAGGGATGGTAATGATTGCCCAACAATGTGAATGTGAATGTGAATCCCCAGTACCTGGGCAGAACACCTGCCCACCTTGTGTGGATTTTCTCTATTTGGTGCCTCGCTATGGCTGATTTGACTTACTGCTACTGACAGGCAAAAACTACTTAAAATGTCGTTTGTTACAAAATAAAGTGCTGAATTGTATTCTATGGGCTTTAAGTTTAGTGCTGTAATTGGAGGATCCATCCTATGGCAGAGTCAAACATCTGGAATAGCATCTGCAGGTAAAGAGTGAACAGCTGGTGTAAAATTGTACCCTAAACTCAGAGACCTTGAAAAATATGAACCTTATGTATCTTCTTTTAATGTTTATTTGAGAGAGAGAGAGAGGGCGGGGGAGAGAAGAGGTGGGGACAGAAGGAGAGGGAGACAAAGAATCCAAAGCAGGCGCCAGGCTCTGAGCTGTCAGCACAGAGCCCGATGCGGGGCTCCATCCCATGAACTGCGAGATCATGACCTGAGCTGAAGTCAGACACTTAACCAGCTGAGCCACCCAGTCACTCCCTTATTTATTTTCTAATACTGCTCCCCAGACTGGTAGGCTGGGATAATGTGGAATGTCAGCTCCATGCTATCCTGATTATAGCAGCATTTTTTTAGTGAAACCCCTGATTGATGAGTTACACTGGGGACATGTGACTTGATGTAACTTCTCATGTGGATGTGTACTCAGCATTAAAGTGGTCCTTACCTTTCCCAAACTCATGTTTTATATCTAAGTGTGCCCTCTGCAGTGGAATGTGTCCTCTGTATGGAAGATACATTAAGATTTGAGATGTCTCTTTCAGCTGTTCTTTGTCTGAATATTATTTCCTGCATCGTATTCTTTAAATCTAAATGAACAGATGGGGACCTATCAGGTACTGGGGATTCACATTCACATTCACATTGCTGGGCAATCATCACCACCCTTTATTTCCAGAAAAATTGATCATCACAAACTGAAACTCTGTATCCTTATACTGCAACTCCTCACTTCTCCCTCCTATCAGTTCCTTGGTAACCACCATTTGACTTTCTATCTCTATGAATTGTCTACTCTAGATACCTCATGTAAGTGGAATCATATAACATTTATCATTTTGTGTCAGGTACATTTCACTTAGGATAATGTTTTCAAGGTTCATCTATGTTGTAGCATGTATCGGTATTTTATTCCTTTATATGGCTGTATACTCCATCATATGGAATTGTACATTTTATTTACCCATTAATCTGTTGATAGATATTTGGATTGTTTCTACCTTTTGGCTATTATGGACAATGCTCCTATGAAAATTGCTATGCAAATATCTATTCAAGTCCTTGCTTTCAATTCTTTTTTGTATATACCCAGAAGTAGAATTGCTAGGTCATAAGGTAATTACAAGTTTGATTTTTTGAGGAACTGTTGTAATGTTTTCCACTGCAGCTATACCATTTTATGTTTCCACTAGCAATCCATATGGGTGAAATTTCTACACATCCTCATGAACACTTGGGATTTTCTTTCCTTCTTTCATTCTTTCTTTCCTCCTTTCTTTCTTGCTTTTTCTTTCATGCCATTGTAATGGGTATTAGCAAATATCTCACTGCGATTTTTTTTTCAATATATGAAATTTATTGTCAAATTGGTTTCCATACAACACCCAGTGCTCATCCCAAAAGGTGCCCTCCTCAATACCCATCACCCACCCTCCCCTCCCTCCCACTCCCCCATCAACCCTCAGTTTGTTCTCAGTTTTTAAGAGTCTCTTATGCTTTGGCTCTCTCCCACTCTAACCTCTTTTTTTTTTTTTTCTTCCCCTCCCCCATGGGTTTGTGTTAAGTTTCTCAGGATCCACATAAGAGTGGTATCTGTCTTTCTCTGTATGGCTTATTTCACTTAGCATAACACTCTCCAGTTCCATCCACGTTGCTACAAAGGGCCATATTTCATTCTTTCTCATTGCCACATAGTACTCCATTGTGTATATAAACCACAATTTCTTTATCCATTCATCAGTTGATGGACATTTAGGCTCTTTCCATAATTTGGCTATTGTTGAGAGTGCTGCTATAAACATTGGGGTACAAGTGCCCCTATGCCTCAGTACTCCTGTATCCCTTGGGTCAATTCCTAGCAGTGCTACTGCTGGGTATAGGGTAAGTCTATTTTTAATTTTTTGAGGAACCTCCACACTGCTTTCCAGAGTGGCTGCACCAGTTTGCATTCCCACCAACAGTGCAAGAGGGTTCCCGTTTGTCCACATCCTCTCCAGCATCTATAGTCTCCTGATTTGTTCATTTTGGCCACTCTGACTGGCGTGAGGTGATATCTGAGTGTGGTTTTGATTTGTATTTCCCTGATGAGGAGCAACGTTGAGCATCTTTTCATGTGCCTGTTGGCCATGCTGATGTCTTCTTTAGAGAAGTATCTATTCATGTTTTCTGCCCATTTCTTCACTGGGTTATTTGTTTTTCGGGTGTGGAGTTTGGTGAGCTCTTTATAGATTTTGGATACTAGCCCTTTCTCCGATATGTCATTTGCAAATATATTTTCCCATTCTGTTGGTTGCCTTTTAGTTTTGTTGGTTGTTTCCTTTGCTGTACAGAAGCTTTTTATCTTCATGAGGTCCCAGTAGTTCATTTTTACTTTTAATTCCCTTGCCTTTGGAGATGTGTCAGGTAAGAAATTGCTACAGCTGAGGTCAGAGAGGTCTTTTCCTGCTTTCTCCTCTAAGGTTTTGATGGTTTCCTGTCTCACATTCAGGTCCTTTATCCGTTTTGAGTTTATTTTTGTGAATGGTGTGAGAAAGTGGTCTAGTTTCAATCTTCTGCATGTTGCTGTCCAGTTCTCCCAGTACTATTTGTTAAAGAGACTGTCTTTTTTCCATTGGATGTTCTTTCCTGCTTTGTCAAAGATGAGTTGGCCATATGTTTGTGGGTCTAGTTCTGGGGTTTCTATTCCATTCCATTGGTCTATGTGTCTGTTTTTGTGCCAATACCATGCTGTCTTGATGATGACAGCTTTGTAGTAGAGGCTAAAGTCTGGGATTGTGATGCCTCCTGCTTTGGTCTTCTTCTTCAAAATTACTTTGGCTATTCGGGACCTTTTGTGGTTCCATATGAATTTTAGGATTGCTTGTTTTAGCTTCGAGAAGAATGCTGGTGCAATTTTGATTGGGATTGCATTGAATGTGTAGATAGCTTTGGGTAGTATTGACATTTTGACAATATTTATTCTTCCAGTCCATGAGCATGGAATGTCTTTCCATATCTTTGTATCTTCTTCAATTTCCTTCATAAGCTTTCTATAGTTTTCAGCATACAGATCTTTTACATCTTTGGTTAGATTTATCCCTAGTCTCACTGCGATTTTTATTTCAACATTCCTAGTGATTAGTAATTAGTAATATTGAATTTTCATGTGCTTATTAACACTTTGTGTATTTTCTTTGGAGAAATGTCTATTCATTTCCTTTGCAATTTTTTTTCAGCTGAGTTATTTTTTTCTTGTTGTTGACGATATGTAGGAGTACTTTATAATTTTAGATATTAATTTCTTATCAGACATATATTTTGCCAATATGTTCCCCCCATTCTGTGGATTTCCTTTGTACTCTCTTGAAAGTGTTGCTTATACACAGAAGTTTTTTTTTTTCAATTTTGATGAAGTCTAATTTTTCTTATTTTGTTGCTCTCTGTACTTTTTGTATCATATTCAAGAAATCATTGCCAAATCCAATGTCATGAAATGTGTCTCCTATGTTTTCTACTAAGCATTTTAGCTCTGATTTTGATGCCTTTGATCTGTTTTGAATTAATTTTGGTATATAGTGTAAGGTAATGGTTCCAATTTAAATCTTTTGCATGAGGATATCCATATTTCTCAACACCACTTGTTGAAAAGAATGTCCTTTTTGCAGCGAATAATCTTGGCACCCTTACCAAAAGTCATTTGACCATATATGCAAGGATTTATTTCTGGACTCTCTATTCTATTCTGTTGGTCTGTGCATCTGTCTTTATGTTGATGCTGTATTGTTCTGATTACTGTAGCATTAATAGTAAGTTTTGAAAAGGAAGTGTGAGTCCTTGCAATTTGTTATTTTCCAAGATTGTTTGGTCTATTCATATTCTCTTGAAATTCCATGTGAATTTTAGCTTGGATTTTTATATCTCTGTGAACATTGACATGGGAATTTTGATAAGGATTGTATTCAATCTGTAGGTTGCTTTTGGGTAGTATTGTCATTTAATAATGTCATGCAATCCATAAACACAGATTTTCTTGTCTGACTTTGATAATCAGGGTAATGCTGACCTCATAGAACAAGTTAGAAAGTTTTTCTTTCTCTTCAATTATTTGGAAGGTTTAAAGAGGATTGGTGCTAATTCTTTAAACACTTGGTATAATTTACCACTGAAGCCATCTGGTCCAGGGTTTTTTGTCGGAAAGTTTTTGATTACTGATCCAACTTCCTTACTAGTTATAATTTTTCTGATTACCTATTTCTTTATTATTTAGTCTAATAGGTTTTGTGTTTCTAGAAATCTGGGTATATCATCGAGGTCTAAGTCTTCATTGGCCTACAGTTGTTCATAGTACTCTTTTGTAATCCATTTTATTTTTGTTAAATAATAATTATCTCCTCACTTTCATTTCTGGTTTTAGTTGTTTGAGAATTCTCTCATTTTTTTCTTAGTCGTCTAAGGAATCCTGTTAACTTTTTTGATATTTTTGAAGAATCAACTTTTAGTTTTATTGATTTCCCTATTGTTTTTATATTCTCTATCTACCTGCTAACCTCTGTTTCCTTTCTTCTGCTAGTTTTGTGTTTAGTTTGCGCTTCTCTTTCTAGTTTCTTAAAGTATTAGGTTGTTGATTTGAGACTTTTCTCCTTTTTTTAAAATCTAAGTGTTTACAGATATAAATTTCCTTCTTAGCCCTACTTTTGCTGCATCCCATAAAATTGGGTAGGTTCCACTACCTTTGCCTTGAGAGGAAAATTTGCAATGGGCTTGATGACTCCAGATAAAAAATGTGCTGTGCCAAGAAAGGGGCAGGAAAAAAGCAAGTGAAAATGTCATGACATCTCCACCTATTGAAGATGTCTTTTTTTTTTTTTTAATTGGGTATTTCCTTGGCTGATTATTTTTTCATGGTCCTATGAAGTTAGTTCAATAAATTTCTGGTAGTTTTTGACATTGTCATGTGGAATGAAGGCCTGGAGGTTCCTCGACTTCCATTTTGCTACATCACTCCAAGATATTATTTTTAAATAAATAATTTGGGGGACACCAGGGTGGCTCAGTTGTTGAACGTCTGAATCTTGATTTCTGTTCAGGTCATGATCTTACGGTTTGTGGTTTTGAGCCCCTGTGTGGGTGCAGAGCCTGCTTGGGACTCTCTCTCCCTTTTTCTCTGCCCCTCCCCTATTCTCTCTCTCTCTCTCTCTCTCTCTCTCTCTCTCTCTCTCTCTCTCT